>NC_061513.1:348281566-348494311 GCF_022539505.1 Lolium rigidum | reverse complement strand
GTAAGCCGGTATGCATGGCTCAAACCATCCGGTTTGGCATGCCTTTGGCATACCGGGAGTCATCCCCCCAACATAGATCCTACTGCCGAGGCATAGGGGATATTACTCATCCTTTCTCTTTCTTCTGCCGTAGCCGGTCCTTGAGTCTTACTCAAGACCTTGCCTGGTAACATAGGTAAGAACCCTTTCTTACTTTCGTCCATTCTAAATTTCTTTAGAATCTTGTCCAGATATGTACTCTGTGATAGCCCTATTAGGCGTCTTGATCTATCTCTATAAATCTTGATGCCTAATATATATGATGCTTCACCAAGGTCTTTCATTGAAAAACTATTATTCAAATAACCTTTAACACTCGCTTAATAGTTCTACATCATTCCCGATCAATAATATGTCATCTACATATAATATCAGGAATGCTACGAGCTCCCACTCACTTTCTTGTAAATACAGGCCTCTCCATGACACTGTATAAACCCGAAGTCTTTGATAACCTTATCAAAGCGTCGGTTCCAACTTCTTGATGCTTGCTTCAGTCCATAGATTGAACGCTGAAGTTTGCATACTTTGTCAGCATTTTTAGGATCGACAAAACCTTTGGGTTGTACCATATACAACTCTTCCTCAATGTCTCCATTAAGGAACGCCGTTTTGACATCCATCTGCCAAATCTCATAATCGAAAAATGCAGCTATTGCTAACAAAATCCTCACAGACTTTAGCTTCGCTACAGGTGAGAAAGTCTCATCGTAGTCAACTCCTTGAATTTGTCGGAAACCTTTGCGACAAGTCGAGCTTTATAGACAGTAATATTACCATCAGCATCTGTTTTCCTCTTGAAGATCCATTTATTCTCGACAGCCTTTCGGCTATCGAGTAAGTCTACCAAAGTCCATACTTTGTTATCATACATGGATCCCATTTCGGATTTCATGGCTTCTTGCCATTTGTTGGAATCTCGGGCTCATCATCGCTTCTTCATACGTCGCAGGGTCCTCATCATTGTTATCCACAATCATGACATTTAGACAAGGATCAAACCAATCGGAGTGGTACGTTCCCTTGTTGATCTGCGAGGTTCGGTAGTTTCCTCGTTCGAAGTTTCATGATCATTATCATTAGCTTCCTCTCGTTGCCGGTGTAGGCGGTACAGTACAACTTCCGCATCTGCGCTACTCGATCAACGAGTATAGATTCATCAATCTCATCGAGTTCTACTTTTCTTCCAAGTCACTTCTTTAGTGAGAAATTCTTTCTCAAGAAAGGTTCCGTTCTTAGCAACAAATATTTTGCCTTCGGATTTGTGATAGAAAGTATACCCTATAGTTTCCTTAGGATATCCTATGAAGACGCATTTCTCCGCTTTGGGTTCTAGCTTGTCCGGTTGTAACTTCTTTACATAGGCTTCGCAACCCCAAACTTTCGGGAACGACAGCTTAGGTTTCTTATTAAACCATAATTCATACGGTGTCGTTTCTACAGATTTAGATGGTGCTCTATTTAAAGTGAATGCGGCTGTCTCTAATGCATAACTCCAAAATGATAACGGCAAATCCAATAAGAGACATCATAGAATGAACCATATCTAAGAGAGTTCGATTACGACGTTCGGACACACCGTTTCGTTGTGGTGTTCCCGGCGGTGTCAATTGTGAAAGTATTCCACATTTCTTTAAATGCATGCCAAACTCATAACTCAGATATTCACCTCCACGATCAGATCGTAGAAATTTAATCTTCTTGTTACGTTGATTTTCTACTTCACTTTGGAATTCCTTAAACTTCTCGAAAGTTTCGGATTTATGTTTCATGAAATAGATATACCCATATCTACTCAGATCATCTCGTGAAGGTTAGAACATAACGATAACCACCGCGCGATGCTATGCTCATTGGTCCGCACACATCGGTATGTATGATTTCCAATAAGTCGGTAGCTCGCTCCATCATACCGTGAAAATGGAGTCTTAGTCATTTTTCCCATCAGACATGCTTCGCATCTATCAAGTGACTCAAAGTCAAGTGATTCTAGTAATCCATCGATATGGAGTTTCTTCATGCGTTTCACTCCAATATGACCAAGACGACGATGCCACATATAAGTAGAATTATCATTCAATTTAATTCGCTTAGCATCAATCTTATGTATATGCGTATCACTACTATCGAGATCTAACAGAAATAAGCCATTCTTTTGTGGTGCTCGACCATAAAAGATATTATTCATAAAAATAGAACAACCATTATTCTGAGACTTGAATGAATAACCGTCTTGCATTAAACAAGATCCAGATATAATGTTCATGCTCAACGCGGGTACAAAATAACAATTATTTAGGCTTAAAACTAATCCCGAAGATAGATGTAGAGGAAGTGTGCCGACAGCGATCACATCGACTTTGGATCCATTTCCAACGCGCATCGTCACTTCATCTTTCAGTAGTCTTCGTTTATTCTTTAGTTCCTGTTTCGAGTTACAGTATATGAGCAACCGAACCGAGTATCAAATACCCGGGTACTAGAACGAGAACCAAGTGAGATAAACATCTATAACATGTATATCGGATATACCTTCTTTCTTCTTCTTGACAAGGCCGTTCTTCGGATCAGCCGGATACTTGGAGCAATTACGCTTCCAGAGTGTCCCTTCTCCTTGCAGTAATAGCACTCAGCATCGGGCTTAGGGCCGTTCTTAGGTTTCATAGGAGGCGTGGCAGCTTTCTTGCCACCCTTCTTGAATTTTCCCTTAGACTTGCCCTGTTTCTTGAAACTGGTGGTCTTGTTGACCATCAACACTTGGTGCTCTTTCTTGATCTCAATCTCTGCAGCTTTTAGCATGCCAAAGAGTTCGTGTAACTCCTTGTTCATGTTCTGCATATTGTAGTTCATCACAAAGTTCTTGTAACTTGGTGGCAGTGATTGAAGGACACGATTAATCCCCGATCCGTTAGGAATCACTATTCCCAAGTCACCGAGTTTCTTCGCATGCCCGGTCATGGCGAGCATGTGCTCACTAACGGAGCTACCTTCTTCCATCATGCAGCTCGAAAAATTGTTTCGATGCTTCATAGCATTCCACGGCCGCATGAGTCTCAAAAATAGTCTTCAACTCTTTCATCAACTCATGAGGATCGTGGTGCTCAAAACGTTTTTGAAGATCGGATTCCAGACTGCATAAGATGGCACACTGAACTTGAGAGTACCGAGTTTTCCGAGTCTCGTAAACAGCTTTTACTTCATCGGTTTCAGTTTCGCAGGAGGGTCACCTAGCGGTGCATCAAGCACATATTGCAGATTTCCGCCGGAGAGGAATATCCTCACATGACTGAACCAGATCGGTGAAGTTGCTACCGTTGCTCTTAAGCTTTCTCTTTCTCTAGGAACTGATTAAAATTGATTGGGGACGCCATCTCTACAACATATATTTGCAATAGTTTAGACTAAGTTTATGACAAATTGAGTTCAAATTTTAATTCAACATAATTAAAAATCTAGGTGAACTCCCACTCAAAACAATATCCCTCGCATTGTCTTAGTGATCACACGAACCAAATCCACCACACCATAGTCCGATCATCACGAGACAAGGTGTGATTTTAATGGCGAACACTCAAAGTGTTCATCATATCAACCATATGATTCATGCTCTACCTTTCGGTATCACGTGTTCCGAGACCATGTCTGTACATGCTAGGCTCGTCAAGGCCACCTTAGTATCCGCATGTGCAAACCTGTCTTGCACCCGTTGTATGCACTTGTTGATTCTATCACACCCGATCATCACGAGATGCTTCGAAACGACAAGTCTTGGCAACGGTGCTACTAAGGATGAACACTTTATTATCTTGAGATTTTAGTGAGGGATCATCTTATAATGCTACCGTCGCGATCTAAGCAAAATAAGATGCATAAAAGGATTAACATCACATGCAGTTCATATGTGATATGATATGGCCCTTTTGTCTTGCGCCTTTGATCTTCATCTCCAAAGCACGGACATGATCTCCATCATCTTCGGGCATGATCTCCATCATCGTCGGCGTAGCGTCAAGGTCAATGGCGCCGTCTTCATGATTGTCCTCCATGTAGCAACTATTACAACTACTTTGAAATACTACTCAACATGAAATTTAAAGACAACCATAAGGCTCCCGCCGGTTGCCACAATACAATAATGATCATCTCATACATATTCATCATCATATTATGGCCATATCACATCACCAAACCCTGCAAAAACAAGTTAGACGCTCTCTAATTTGGTTTGCATATTTTACGTGGTTTAGGGTTTTCGATATAGATCTAATCTACCTACGAACATGAACCACAACGTTGATACTAATCTTGTCAATAGAAGAGTAAATTGAATCTTTACTATAGTAGGAGAGACAGACACCCGCAAAGCCTCTTATGCAATACAAGTTGCATGTCGAACGAGGAACAAGTCTCATGAACGCGGTCATGTAAAGTTAGTCCGAGCCGCTTCATCCCACTATGCCATAAAGATGCAAAGTACTCAACTAAAGATAACAAGAGCATCAACGCCCACAAAACCATTGTGTTCTACTCGTGCAACCATCTATGCATAGACACGGCTCCGATACCACCGTAGGATAACGTTGCATAGAAAACAAAAATTTTCCTACCGCGAACACGCAATCCAAGCCAAGATGCAATCTAGAAGACGGTAGCAACGAGGGGGTATCGACTCTCACCCTTGAAGAGATTCCAAAGCCTACAAGATGAGGCTCTTGTTGCTGCGGTAGACGTTCACTTGCCGCTTGCAAAAGCGCGTAGAAGATCTTGATCACGATCGGTTCCGGCGCCACGAACGGGCAGCACCTCCGTACTCGGTCACACGTTCGGTTGTTGATGAAGACGACGTCCACCTCCCGTTCCAGCGGGCAGCGGAAGTAGTAGCTCCTCTTGAATCCGACGGCACGACGGCGTGGTGTCGGTGGCGGTGGAGAACTCCGGCGGAGCTTCGCTAAAGCACGCGGGAGCTATGGAGGAGAGGGGGCGGCTAGGGTTTGGGAGGGGTGGCCGGCCACTCAAGGGGCGGCCAAGCTGTGGTCTTGGGGTGGCCGGCCCCTCCCTTGGCCCCTCATTATATAGGTGGAACCCCAAGAGGTGGTGTCCAAGTCTTCGAATAAGACCCGAACCAAAAACCTTCCATAGGAGGGGAAACCTAGCCAAGCTAGGACTCCCACCAAGGTGGGAGTTCCACCTCCCATGTGGGGGTGGCCGGCCCCTAAGGGGAGTCCACTTGGGACTCCTCCCCCACTAGGGTTGGCCGGCCATGGAGGTGGAGTCCCATGTGGACTCCACCTTCCTTGGTGGTTTCTTCCGGACTTTTCTAGAACCTTCTAGAACCTTCCATAGAACCTTCCGCGACATTTTATTCACATAAAATGACATCCTATATATGAATTTTATTCTCCGGACCATTCCGGAACTCCTCGTGATGTCCGGGATCACATCCGGGACTTCGAACAAATATTCCAACTCCATTCCATATTCAAGTACTACCATTTCAACATCCAACTTTAAGTGTGTCACCCTACGGTTCGTGAACTATGCGGACATGGTTGAGTACTCACTCCGACCAATAACCAATAGCGGGATCTGGAGATCCATAATGGCTCCCACATATTCAACGATGACTTTAGTGATCGAATGAACCATTCACATACGATACTAATTCCTTTTGTCACGCGATATTTTACTTGTCCGAGGTTTGATCTTCGGTATCACTCCATACCTTGTTCAACCTCGTCTCCTGACAAGTACTCTTTACTCGTACCGTGGTATGTGGTCTCTTATGAACTCATTCATATGCTTGCAAGACATTAGATGACATTCCACCGAGAGGGCCCGGAGTATATCTATCCGTCATCGGGATGGACAAATCCCACTGTTGATCCATATGCCTCAACTCATACTTTCCGGATACTTAATCCCACCTTTATAGCCACCCATTTACGCAGTGGTGTTTGGTGTAATCAAGGTACCTTTCCGGTATAAGTGATTTACATGATCTCATGGTCATAAGGACTAGGTAACTATGTATTGAAAGCTTATAGCAAATAACTTAATGAAGAGATCTTATGCTACGCTTAATTGGGTGTGTCCATTACATCATTCATATAATGACATAACCTTGTTATTAATAACATCCAATGTTCATGATTATGAAACTAATCATCCATTAATCAACAAGCTAGTTTAAGAGGCATACTAGGGACTTCTTGTTTGTCTACATATCACACATGTACTAATGTTTCGGTTAATACAATTATAGCATGACATATAAACATTTATCATAAACATAGAGATATAAATAATAACCACTTTATTATTGCCTCTAGGGCATATCTCCTTCAGCCTCTCCAACT
Organism: Lolium rigidum; assembly: GCF_022539505.1. Classification (NCBI taxonomy): domain Eukaryota; kingdom Viridiplantae; phylum Streptophyta; class Magnoliopsida; order Poales; family Poaceae; genus Lolium; species Lolium rigidum. The sequence goes on along the minus strand of NC_061513.1, from coordinate 348,487,916 downwards.
GTCCATGACCGCGGACGCGGCTATTCGAATAGGTTAAACTCTGTAGAGGTGGTACACTTGTGCCACAACAATTGCAATAGTTCGTCAGGGGTAACTGGCCCTGATTTATCGTACGCAGTACGCGAACTACCAATCCTAACCTTTCATTTACATACCCTAGTATAGGCACCTCTCCCCATGAGCTTGGCCTCCCAGTGAAGACAGACAGTCAGCCTGGGAACTGCACGGGGCTTGGGCCGGACATTCACCTCATTTCACGTCATTTCGCATCATTCCTTTTGTTGTAGAGGCAGCCTCCGGTATAACCCCGATGACGCTTGTTTTAGAGGGAACCCATACTAAGACACATAAATTTCCAGCTAAGCCTTACCCGGATTCGGGTATTGTGGGGGTACTTGTGAAATTGGAATGGTATCGCATCCGAACCCAACCATCGGTTTTTGGTAAGTTTCACCAAGTCATTCACAAGTCATATTCACCTTCAAAATCTTTCAATAGAATGACTCATCATTCCAAGGTTTTCAAAGTCATTGGTTTTCACAAGTTCCCATCTATAGTAGTCAATTTTAATCTTTAGCACTAGCAACTAGTTATGAGGGGTGCTAAGTAACTTGGATTGCTCTAGGCTAAGTTTGATACTCTTGCACTACTCCATAACTAAACTAAGTGAATCATGAATCAAAAAGTACTTTGATAAACCAAATTTAGTAAAGCTTGTAAAGTGAAAACTTGGGATACGAGCATTGAGCATAAAATAAAAGGTGAGGATGCCTTGCTCTTGTAGAGCTTTGCACTTTGCAAGAATATTAGCTTGCAAACAAAATAGCTTGCATTAGTCTAGCTTGCCTTGATTGGTGAGGTGATCAAAGTTTTCTGGCTCTTCCTCTTGGTAGAAGACCTCTTCCTCTTGATAGCCGCCGGTACTAGCGTCTATAAACGAATACGAGGATACAATCACCAAACAATACTTAAGTAAACTTAATTAGCCTTATTGGCTCACACAAATGATCTAACATCACTACTTACATTTATTCACAAATTATGCTAGGGTTTCTTTATTTAACATTAGGAAAATAATTTCCTCTCATTGAAAGTTGAAATTAGGGTTTCTCTTTGGTTTGGAGAAATAATTTCCTCTCATTGAATCTTCTTAAGATTTAATCTTCTCAAATAACCAGGGATGATCACATGTTGACCAAGGTCGACACTTCACATTTATTATTTGATAAAAGTGATTTAATTGAGATTCATCATCTCATGTGATTTAAATAACCATTGCAAATTAAATACTATTTTGATTTAAATTCTACAAGTGAGCAAGTATGAGCATATGCAGTATAGGGCATCATATTACTTCATATCACTTGAGAAATGATTTAAATGAGGTGCTACACCTCATAGATTTAAATTCCTAAAATTTGCTATAGTTTAAATGGACTAGTATTGACTACATAGCCAATATTTTGATCTAGTCCATGATCATACAAACAACCTGTCTATATTATTGCATAATCAATTAGAGGACATAAATTGTGATTTATTAGAGTTGGAATCAACTCAAAATCATTTATAGATAAATTTTAAATAAAGTTTCTATTTGCAAAAGCCCATGTCTTGTTATTTTTATCAGATTAATTCTACTTTGAAATTGGAGATGGGACCAGTGGCATTGGATAGTAAATTCATAAGCTTTCTGGAACATTTTGAAACACTAAAATTGGATTTGTAGATTTTGAACTATTCAATTTATAGCACAGACCAGAATTGAATAAGTGCTGAAATGGATTAATACTAAATTTAAAGTGTTGGGCTGCGCGGGAAAACAGATGGGCCAAAATGGTTTGAACGAAGGAACTGGCCCAGTAACGGTTCGGGCCAGCTGACAAGAGGTCCCACGCGTCAGTGACTCGATTCGACCGAAACGGTACCTGGCAACGTGCGCCGTTGGATTAGAAATAGATCTTGCGGTTGAGGGGGGTCTTCTTCTCCGGCGAGAGGAGGACGTACTGGCGGCGGAGGGAGGGGGTCAGAGAGCTTGCCGGCGTTCCCGCGAGTCAGTGCGAGGTGTGAGGCGAGGTTGGCGAGGGTGTAGAAGCTCCTGGTGCAGCGGCGGAGCTTGGCGACGCTCCCATCGATGGCGATGGTCTGCGGGCTTCGGCGGAGATGATCTCGCAATTCCGGCGCTGGAGGCAGTAATTGGAGTGGAGAAGGGGTCGAGGAGAGCGAGGGAGAAGAGGGGAAGCGAATGGTGTGAGGAACTCGTGTTGGGGTGGCCTCTATTTATAGCTGCGCGCGGTTGCTGTGGGTGCCCGTGGAGGTCGTCCATGGCGCCGGTGTTTGGGGCGGTGAAGGGGCAAGCTAGGGGGCGCATCGTGTAGGCGACGGCTAGACGGAGCTAGCATGCGTGAAGAGACAGCAGAGGGAGGACGAGAGTGTGCATACGACGATCGAGTGCTCGCAGTACGGGCGCGGCAGAACTTTGATCCTGTCTTCGTCTACGGCGCAGGCGACGGCCAATGGCGGTGTGTGGCGAGGTACGGGAAGGGTGTGGAGTGTGCACGCGCAAGTGGATGGGAAGGGAAGTACGACAGCGTCCAGGCGACGGCGTGCTCTGGCGCGTCCAAGATGGTGATGGTGCACGCTCACCGCGTGCCTGGCACGTTTCTGGCACGTTCGGGGCGTGCGCGTTCTGGACAATGGTGTGCGTGTTTCGAGCTAGGGATGGTACCAGCAGGTTCAGTGAGGAGTGGGCTACCTAGTTGACATGGTACAAGGGGTCAGAGAGGAAGAATAACCATGAGTGGCATGGTGATGTTCTCATGGCCGGCATGGTGCAATGGAGATCATTTCTTGGCTTTAATCGACCAAACCAGTACATGGCTTGATATATGGGAGGTACAGGAGCAGCAATGATCAAGGATCAAAGTGGTTTAGGCTAAGAACCAGGGGGTAAAAGCATGTGTGCAAAATCAGGAATGATGCCTGCCATGTGTTTGTGAAAATGGCCGCATGAAACTTTTGGTCGAATTTTGGATTTATTTTTGGTGGAGCTCAAACCTATAATTAATGTGATGGAAAGGTGGTGGTGGTGTTCATTTTGGTGAGGTTTTGCAACAATTCAAAATGTGGGTCATCTTCACATAGTTTCAAAGTCTCCACTTGTCAAAACTATACTGGTCAACCTGGTCAAAGTTAGCATGTGTGGTCAACATGAAAGTTGTTCACCTTGACAAGGTCTTGGATGACATGGCAATAGTTGACCAAGTTTGGTTGAAGAAAAGTCAAAGCCAGAGGGGTAAAGTGAGGAAGATGTTAAAAAGTGCACATATGACCATTATCATATGTGTGAAGGTTTTGAGATTTGCATTGGTTTGATTCTTGTTTCTTTGATGCAATTGTGTTTGTTTATCACATATAAGTATTCTACAAGCAAGAGATCAAGCAATGGTGGCCTTTGGTGAAGATTTGCAAAATTGGCCTTATTTATGTGAGTGAATTTTGGGGATTTTCCTCCCTATTTGATTTCTCTCTTTGTGATTTGATTTTTCTGGACTCTAAAGTGATTCTTATTAGTTTAGAAACATTTGCAAACCATTGAAACCATTCCAAAAGGTTTGGTTCAAAGATTTGCAAAATTGGCCTTAATACATAAGAGGTGATGTGTCATATTTCATTAAACTTGTAGATTGTTCATATTGCTTCACTTGGGCATGGGTTAGGGTCAATTTAGTATTAGGTTAGGTTTAGAGATGGTTTCCCATCATTTGGTCAAGGTTTAAAGTCATAGGGCAAAATTTGGTGACATGGCTATGTGTCACATATGCCTCTATGCATATGTTGCATTTGAGTTTGAATTTGACTAATCTTGACCCAATTGGTGTTGTTGAGTGTTGAAATGGTATATAGGAGTGATCCCACCATTCACAACAAGTCCTAGGGTCAATCTTCCCAAATCCACAAATTTGCTATTTTACTCACATATGCCTCTATGGCATTTTAGTTTCTTTTTATTTTCTTTGGAAACAACTTGAATTAGGTTTGATAAGCACTAGGTAGGGTATATGATGGTTTTCCAAATCTATAAACAAAGTAGAAGAGCTTAGGGTAAGGATTTATAAATATAGCCATAGGCACATATGCCTTTTTCTTATTTAATTTCTTTTTATTTTATTTTAACTAGGGTGATGAAAAGAGGGGTGAGGTTTAGGGTTTAAGATAATTTCAAAATAATATAACAAGCAATCATGGCAAAAGCACAAGAATTAAACAAGATCACTATGCCTCAAACTTAATTCAATAAAAGTTTTTGTTGGTTCCAAAATTTGGAACTAGGGAAATTCATTTGTTTTGTTTTGAAATTTTTGGGATGTTACACTGCACAACACAATCAAAGTACTTTGCCCCAACGTAACAGTGAGGTTGTCAATCTCACCGGCTTGCTGTAAACAAAGGATTAGATGTATAGTGTGGATGATGATGGTTGTTTGCGAAGAACAGTAAAGAACAATTGCGATAGATTGTATTTCAGATGTAAAGAATAGGACCGGGGTCCACAGTTCACTAGTGGTGTCTCTCCCGTAAGATAAATAGATGTTGGGTGAACAAATTACAGTTGGGCAATTGACAAATAAAGAAGGCATAACAATGCACATACATATATCATGATGAGTACTATGACATTTAATCAGGGCATTACGACAAAGTACATAGACCGCTATCGAGCATGCATCTATGCCTAAAAAGTCCACCTTCAGGTTATCATCCGAACCCCCTCCAGTATTAAGTTGCAAACAACAGACAATTGCATTAAGTATGGTGCGTAATGTAATCAACACAAATATCCTTAGACAAAGCATCGATGTTTTATCCCTAGTGGCAACAAGCACATCCACAACCTTAGAACTTTCGTCACATCGTCCCGCATTTAATGGAGGCATGAACCCACTATCGAGCATAAATACTCCCTCTTGGAGTCACAAGTATCAACTTGGCCGAGCCTCTACTAGCAACGGAGAGCATGCAAGAACATAAATAACATATATGATAGATTGATAATCAACTTGACATAGTATTCAATATTCATCGGATCCCAACAAACACAACATGTAGCATTACAAATAGATGATCTTGATCATGATAGGCAGCTCACAAGATCTAACATGATAGCACAATGAGGAGAAAACAACCATCTAGCTACTGCTATGGACCCATAGTCCAGGGGTGGACTACTCACACATCGATCCGGAGGCGATCATGGCGATGAAGAGACCTCCGGGAGATGATTCCCCTCTCCGGCAGGGTGCCGGAGGCGATCTCCTTGAATCCCCCGAGATGGGATTGGCGGCGGCGGCGTCTCTGGAAGGTTTTCCGTATCGTGGCTCTCGGTACTAGGGGTTTCGCGACGAAGGCTTTAAGTAGGCGGAAGGGCAGGTCAGGAGGCGTCACGGGGGCCCCACACGCTAGGGCCGCGCGGGCCCCCTCTAGGCCGCGCCGCCCTAGTGTGGCGGCGCCCGTGGCCCCACTTCGTGACTCCTTCGGTCTTCTGGAAGCTTCGTGTAAAAATAGGCCCCTGGGCGTTGATTTCGTCCAATTCCGAGAATATTTCCTTACTAGGATTTCTGAAACCAAAAACAGCAGAAAACAGCAACTGGGTCTTCGGCATCTCGTCAATAGGTTAGTGCCGGAAAATGCATAATAATGACATATAATGTGTATAAAACATGTGAGTATCATCATAAAAGTAGCATGGAACATAAGAAATTATAGATACGTTTGAGACGTATCAATGCTTTCCACTGGCTTGCATCCGAAGGGTGTGTCAGCACTGGGTGCTCAATCCGCTCTTCATCATTCAATACCGCCTCCTTTCTTTCAGCGTGCCAGCGCATGAGCTTTGCTTCCTTGTGGTCCGCGTAGAACCGTTGCAGCCGGGGGGCGAGCGGGAAGTACCACACAACTTTCCGAGGAGCTTTCTTCTTCCCTTTCTTGTACCGTTCAGCGTCACACACATGACATTTGGTCTTGTCCACGTGATCCTTGAGATACATGATACAGTCGTTGATGCAGGCGTGATACTTTTCGTGGGGTAAGTCGAGAGGGCACATGATTCTCTTGGCCTCGGCTAGACTACCAGGACACGTGTTCCCGGCAGGAAGGAGATCTTTCACGTATTCCAGAATGTCATCGACGCTTGTGTCCGTCCATCCGTGTTTCGCCTTCATCTGCAGCACATCGAGCGCTACTCTCAAGCGGGACTCCCCCAACCCGCGACCTGAGTCGTACAACGGAGTATTCGAGTCTATCTCCAGTTGCTCCAGCTTTGATTTCCGCTTGGCGCCTTTCGTCTTTTCGAGAAGCAGATCTTGAAGATGAGGGTCCCGCACGACTGAAGCTAGCGGCACCTCTTCGTGGTCAAGGTTATTGTCGTCGTCAAGGTTATTATAATCGTCAAGGTTATCGTCTTGTGCGACAAACTCTTCATCGTCATCAATATCATGATGCCCTCCTTCTTGCCGGCCATTATTACCACCTGCTGCTGTCGCCCCATTGACCTTCGCGCCATCATCGCTCATCCATTGAGTGTGTCCATGCATGAAACCATTAGTGAGCAGGTGCCCCTGCAATTTGCCTGAATACGGGTCAAACCATTTCCCTCGTTTGCATCTTCGGCACGGACACAATACCTCTGTGCGGTTATTTTCATACATGTCGATGATCGCGTTTCAGATATCTCATCACGACGCTTTCACTCATCTCGATAACCATTATCGCCTGCACGGTAAGATTATATAATTGATTAGAACCATGCATCCGACAGTAGTTTTCACGGAAAATTTCGGCATGACCTTCCTACACGGTAGGACATAGGAGTGCCAGAAATGTGCCGAAACGGAAACTTAACGAATCAACGTTTCGGTGCAACGTTGGCAACTCATTTTCAACGCCACACAAGCACAAATACAACATATATATATATATATATATATATAGGATAAATACTTCCTACTCCTGGGTGTAACTACACCCACGTCTCATATACTACCATACGGAAGTATATAACATACTTTATTGGCTTGAGTATGTTCGTACACTATATCTAAGATACTCCAAACCAAGTTTCGTGAAAAAACTGCAAGGGAACCCATAGTTTGCACAATATATTCGAAATACATGCATATGTATACGTAAAAAATGATTCTACGTAAAAAAATGTACATACTGACTACAAAGTAGTATATATACTTCCAAAATAATCTTATATACTTCATACTACATGTACATACTCTCCGGTATGATAGATACTCTCTAGATTATGAGAAACACGCGTGGGTGTATAACAACGCGATTCGTGGTTAGAACGAAAACTACCCATTAAACTAACCCGACCTCCATCCCATGAGCTCCCCCAACCCATGGCTTCCGCGTCTGCTAGCCGAGCTTCCGCCGCCGGCCGGGCGTTCACCGGGGGCTGCGCCCCTCCCCGCCGCCTGCGTGTCCCAAGCGACGCCGTGACGTCCCCAGGGTTCCATCCGCCACCAGACGGTTCGCCGCTCCGATGCCGGCAGGGCCGCGACCTGCTCCAGGTCCCCTCCGCCTCTGGAAGGGCCGTGACCTCCCCAGGTCCCCTCCGCCGCCGGAATAGCCGCGGCCTTCTAAAGTCCCCTCCGTCGCCTGCAAGACAATCCCCTGCTTCCCATAGTCGCCGGTCGCGAATCCCCTCAGCTCCCCAATAACGCGGGCAAGGGAGATCTGGCCGCTGCCGCAAAGCTCCCGTGGAGCTGCTAGACTGCTAATGCATGCCTATATGATTTGGAACGGCGGGAGAACCAGCAGCGCGGCGCTGCTCTCGAATCCTCCCGGTCGGCGGGTGAGCCTCGATCTCATACTTTGTTCAGCCGGGTCTCCTATTTCTCGTTTCCTCTTGAACTGATGCTCACGGGCTGGCTTGCATACATCAAACGATCGATGAATGACTGAATTGATCATGTATTGGCTAATAGGTATTGTTCGCAGCGGCAACAACACTAGAGGAAGTACGATTGTTCTAACCTGTAAGTCCATCTGTTTTTTTACTAACAATACAGTCTTGCAAAAAGCAGAAATTACATGCGTTCAGCATTGACAAATATTGCAGCGGGTGGTGTAGTATATACTTGCAAGAAATATGCTCACCTTCTGCATTTTCTTTTGTCATTTCAGTGCTAGCATCAGCCAAATTTCTAGGGCGCTGGCCTGCACAAGCGGTCCTGTTTGCGCGTTCTTCTCCGAGGCACAAAGAGAGACCTGGGTGTCCACGTGCTTGCTATTTTCTCTGAAAAATTGTGGATGCCATTCTAGTTTGATTCGAATTTTTTTGACAACGTATGCCTGACACTTTGTCTACATGCTTTACCCAATGAGAAGGTTAAAACGATCCGCCCAGATATAGTTTTAGTCATTTCAGGCATACAATTTATGTACTTTAGGGAGTTCAGGCATAGTATTAGTCAGTGTTAGTCAGTTCTGCCCCTATCTCCATTTCTGTCTTCACGGAACTGCACGCTGTTCACTGCTCATGTACCGGGGTACATTGCTTTGTAAAAGATAGCAGCCACATTCGGTTAAGGAGCAGTACATTGTTCATTTCTAAAAGATACCAGGCACTTTTTTGATTAACTCGACAGTTAACTTGTCTGTTCCTTGGTCACCGTCTCTGGGCCGATGCTGTCTCTCTGCCGTCTCAGGATTCCTTGATCCCTTGGCCCCTCCATCCTTTATCCCCGAGCTCCATTCGTCGGCTTCCAGGCGTGAAACCTGCTCGTCGTGCGAGAGTGGCTCCTGAAGCTGCGCCTCCGGCGGCAAATACGCTCTGCTGGCTCTGGCTAGACCAGGGTCAGTTAGCTAGTTCTCTCTTTTTTGTTCGCATGCAGCAGCAACACTAGTGTAGTGCTCGATGCTTGCAAGGTTACTGCCCAAATTCAGATTTATGACTGCTGTGACTAAAACGATTACTGCAGTACTAGTTTCCAGAAGTGCAGCTGGTAACCACCGGAAGAACATGCCTGGTTTTCATGAAGTGCAGACACATGTATGTCATTCTTGTCAATATACATATTATTTTTAGGTAGTTACGCACAAGTAAGATTGCTACTTTAACCAATCATTTACAGTAAGTACAAGGCAGTGTTCCAGGGCAGTACACCTAGGTTCTAAAAAAAAGTACAGTCATTCCGAAGTCGCAAACTCGTTGTGACAAGCTAGCAGTGTTCAGTGCTACTATGAAAAGAAGCCGGAGGATCCGCTATTGTTTTGGGGCATCATTCCTAGCTCACAAATCAAAATGTGTTTGCTTTCTCCGATTGCAGGACAACCATGAGGCTGTAGTGTTTCCCAGGTAATGTATGCTTGGAGTTTGTTTCTAGATCATTTAAAAAAACATGATGGTTCAATAGATCCATGCAAAAAAAGGTTCAACAGATTAAGTGCGCCGCCAAGCAGCACCCACTCGACTCATGCTCCGCTTCGATCCTTCTATGCGAGCATCGTCGACGCTACATCTCTTCTTGTAGCGCGCGCCGCTGTTTCATTTTCTCTATATGCGTGTGCTACTGCTAGTTGTTTTAATCGGCAGCGGCTGCTGCTCTTATCACCTCCCGGCAATGCGCGTGTATGTGTGTGTGTGCGGGTTCTCTGTCCATCAGTACACACAAATAATTATGGGAAGTACACAATAGTAACCATGATTTTTTTTTGTCAAGGTTGTAGTGTTTCCCAGGTAATGTATGCTTGGAGTTTGTTTCTAGATCATTTAAAAAAACATGATGGTTCAATAGATCCATGCAAAAAAAGGTTCAACAGATTAAGTGCGCTGCCAAGCAGCACCCACTCGACTGATGCTCCGCTTCGATCCTTCTATGCGAGCATCGTCGACGCTACATCTCTTCTTGTAGCACGCGCCGCTGTTTCCTTTTCTCTATATGCGTGTGCTACTGCTAGTTGTTTTAATCGGCAGCGGCTGCTACTCTTATCACCTCCCTGCAATGTGCGTGTATGTGTGCATGTGCGGGTTCTCTGTCCATCAGTACACACAAATAATTATGGGAAGTACACAATAGTAACCATGATTTTTTTTTGTCAAAAACTGAACATTGTTTGTATAAATAAAAAGAAGGAAGCATAGTTACATCAATCGTTGGCAGTATGAGCACATTATTGGGGCAGTAAACACGCCTTGGGTGGTGGAGAGATTTTTTTAAATTAGTCAAGTAGCTATTTTGCGCTAGTAAGTAGCTAGGATCTTCTATGTTTATTTTACAAAATCTAATGTGTAAGGATTTCTACAATCAAAAGATAAATACTACTTGTAGTCGGGAAGTACACACCATAGTAGTACTATAAAGGTGGGTAAGAAACACCATGGTAAGTACTTAGTTTAAGTACACTCATTCAACGCTAACAACTATTTACACGGAGGAAGTACAAACGATGGTTGGGTTAAACATAATTGTCGAAATACACATGTCCATGTTAAAATTATTTATCAAGAAAAAGAAAATAAAAACAATTCCATCCGAAAGTATGAAGGAACAAGTTGGAGAAGTACATGTTTGGAAGTTCACAATCCTCGTGAGAAAAAATAAAAATAAAAATAGTTTTGTGTGGAAGTACATAGACAAAGTTGGAGAATTACACATTTCGGCTCCTGAAAGTACAAAGACCCCTCCTAGATGCGGAAAAATTATAAACCTTGGTCGAGAACTATACAAATTCAGTTTTAAAAAGGTATAAACCTGGAATTACAACCGTTCGACACAAGCAGTACAACCACTTGTTACAGGAGCACAAAAAACCCGATAAAATCCAAATGTACAAAAAACAAAATATTCCCATCATCCGTAGGGAAGTTTAAATACTGACGATGAGAAGTACAACCATTCAACACGAGTAGTACACCCACTTACTACAGAAAGTACAAGAAAACCAACAAAATAAAAATGTAGAAGAAACAAAATAATCCCATCATCGACGAGAAAGTTCAAATATTTGACGACGAGAAGTACAACCATTCGACATGAGCAGTACACCCCACTTAATATAGGAAGTACAGGAAACCCCCAAAAAAATATCAAATTTAGAAAATAACAAAATAATCTCATCATCCACGAGAAAGTTCAAATACTTGACGATGAGAAGTACAATCATTTGACACTGTCAGTACAGTCGCTTAGTATAGGAAGCACAAGAAAACCGACAAAATCCAAATATAGAAAAAACAAAACAATCTCGTCATCCGCGAGTAAGTTCAAATACTTGACACTGAGAAGTACAACCATTCGACACGAGCAGCAGAACCACTTAATATAGGAAGTACAAGAAAACCAACAAAATCCAAATGTACAAAAAACAAAATAATCTTAACATCCGGGAGGAAGTTCAAATACTTGATGTTGAGAAGTAAACCCATTCGACACGAGCAGTACACCAATTGAATATTGGAAATACAAGAAAACCAACAAAATCCAAATGTACAAAAAATAAAAAAAATCAAGTCATTTGTGGGAAGTACAAGAAGTGATTCCGAAAAGTACAAGCGCTAAATAAGAAGTACACACGGTAACTACGGGAAGTACAAAGTGTTCAAATAAAATTTTATCAGTTTTCGTGAACAGTTTCGTGAAGCCGTACCGAGAAGTACAACCGAATTGATGCTGAGAAGTACAACCATTCAACATGAGCAGTACACCCACTGAATATAGGAAGTGCAAGAAGACCGACAAAATCCAAATGTACAAAAAACAATAATAAGCCCATCACATGTGAGGAAGTTCATATACTTGACAATGAGAAGTACAACTATTCGACACGAGTAATACACTCACTTAATATAGGAAGTACAAGAAACCCGACAAACTCCAAATGTAGAAAAAAAATAATCTCGTTAAATGCGAGGAAGTATGAGCAGTGATTCCGAGAAGTACAGGCATAGACAACAGGAAGTGCAAGCGGTAATTACATGAATTAAAAGTGTTTAAAGAAAATACTCCCACATAAGTTCACATAGCAAAAAAAATCCATCACCCGTAAAGAAGTTCATATACTTGAAAATGAGAAGTACAACCATTCGACATGAGCAATAGACCCACTTAATATAGGAAGTACAAGAAACCCGACAAAGTCCAAATGTAGAAAAAAAATCCCGTCATATGTAAGGAAGTACGAGCAGTGATTCCGAGAAGTAGAGGCGGAGACAACATGAAGTACAAGTAGTAATTACATGAAGAAAATACCCCCACATAAGTTCACATAGCAACGTTGTGAAGTTCAAATATTAAGATCCGAGAAGTGCATAATATATTAAATAGAGTGTAGGGACAATTGAAATTTATTATTCTGAAACACACATGTTTAATTATTGTAAAGCACACTAGTATCAAAAACATTTCCAGGAAGTACAACCACGAAGGCGAAGAAGTACAATGACATGTCGCGGGAAGTTCGGACGCGCGTGGTTGTGCTACACATTTTGCGTGGTGAAAATTATAGCTCTGTTTTACTGAATACTTCCATTAAACCACACAAAGAAGTACAACCGCATTTCCCGATAAGTACAAGTTCACGTCGAGGGAAGTTCAGTGCTCTGTTTTTACGGGGAGGAAATATATTGTCCACATCTCATCGATTTGATCACCACCCACTTCAATCATTGTAACCAAAAGCTTTATATGGTAGAGTATATGTCTAATTTCATTACCTACAACAATTTACAACAAATAAATGGATCTAATCCATCAAATTCAAATTGTTATCCCACAAAATATACCGAAAACATGTTTTCAAAACATCTAAAATTAGTTTTACACCGTTCAGATTTGGCAAAAATAGTAGATACAAAAAAGATGCACCATTTTAACACCATTCCAACCGTATATCATTTCCATTGTTTCAATATACTGCATGAAAATCACGGGGAAATCATTCGGTACTCGTCACATAAAACAGGCGGACAGTAATTCGAGTTATTCTCCTAAACTGTAAGGAATTAGAGAAAACAATTCGAATAAGAAAGTTGTGGCTAGTCCATAGCTTTCCAACGCCATATCATTTGCATCATTCCGACATACGGTTGAAACAAATCATCCAAATTACTGTCCGCTCATTTTTTTAGTACGTCCGAATTTTGGTATTTTCAAAATAATTCAAAAACTGTGAGGATTTCGAAAAAACTTAAAACATGAAAAAGTTGCGCAATTTCATTATCTTTCCAACGGTATATTATTTGCACAGTTTCGATAAGCGATTCGAAAATCGAGCTAAAAGTTTGTTTTCTGGCCATATAGAAGCGTTTTCGTATTTTCAAAATTAAATTTAAACCGTGCAAAATCTGTGAAAAGTGTGAACATGAAAAGGTTGCGGTTTTTCATTATCTATCCAACGGTATATCAATTGCATAGTTCTAAAAAATGGTTGAGAAAATTGATGTATAATCAGTACCTCTAAAGAAAACGGGAAGTTCAGGTAAGTTCGACAGAAAGTTGAACCCTGTTATCTGGGAAGTACAACCTTGTGTCCAGGAAAGTACAAGTCGGTGCTCAGAATATTATTCTGCAACTGGTTGCAGAATAGTGTTAGTATATATATATATATATATATATATATATATATATATATATATATATATATATATATATATATATATATATATATATATATATATATGCCACACACGAGGTTTGCTTCAAATGTCCAATATACGTCGATTTCATTCCTCAATTTGTTCATTAATCACCTATTTGTTTGATATATTCGTCAACGAGATCGAGACGTCGCGTTGCTACCACGGCGTATGGAAGCTGACTTTCTAGATCTAGATCTAGATTGAGCGGCCAATGCAGGATAGTAGATCTAGATCTACATAGGGGGATGTGGGAGATGCATGTGGGAAGGGAAGTTTTGCTCAAAAAATATGATTTTGTTTGGTCAAATTGGTTAAATTGGGGATAGAAATGGGAAAAAATGAGCTGGGTTGGGAGAAGGCTTGGGTTTGTGTGGAGGAGTGGAGCAATGGTAGTGGGGGGAGTGGTTGTTGAGCAGAAATAACTGATTAGGTTACTGCCGGCGCACCATGGCATGGGTGCGCCAGCAGCACATAGCCCATTCGGCTATATCACCCCCGGGCCAGGCCCAAGAATCATTGCCGGCACACTAGCCTAGGGGCGCGCCGGCAATAGCACATTTCCGCTGGCGCACCCCTGGGCTGGTGCGCCGGCAATGATTCTTGGGCCTGGCCTGAATCGGGCGAGCCCATGCCAAAACATGTCCCCGGCGCATCAAATCCTGTGGTGCGCCGGCAGTAGACGTTCATCGCCGGCGCGGCGGCAAGGCGGTGCGCCGGCAACTCTTTCCACCGGCGCATGTCCTCGGTGGTGCGCCGGCACCTATTGCCTCCACCTATAGGATTTTTCCTAGTAGTGGTGATTAAGATAAATCTAGCAACAACCTTAAACCTTGAGATCCTACACTCCCTTGTGCACCGGTTTCCTAACGGGGGTTTGGGTTTCTATCCTCCCGCAACCCCACAATTAGTTGCCAAATACACAATGCATTCCCCTAGGCCCATAAGAAGTATCATGTAGTCGATGTTCACATGACACCACTAGAAGAATAGCACCACAACTTAAATATCAAATCATTGCATATTACTCAACATAGTTCCACCACTAACAGCATGACTTCTCCCATGTCCTCAAGAACTAAACGAACTACTCACGAGACATTATATGGATCATAATCAGAGGTGATATAATGATGAATAACAATCTGGACATAAACCTTAATTCAATGGTTTCACTCAATAGCATCAACTACAAGGAGTAATTAACACCGGGAAAGTTTCCCCTATGAACTAGACAAGTATCAAACCCAAGATGTTACAATGGGACGGTGTGGAGACGGTGGTGATGATGGTGCTGGTGGTGGAGATGATGGTGATGATGATCCCGATGAAGTCCAACTCGATGGCGGTGACGATGGCGACGATCTCCCCTCTCCGGAAAGGAATTTCCCTGGCAGATTTCAGCAGCCGGAGAGCCTTTCTCCCTCTCTGGTTCTTCACCCCGTAGCGGCGGCGGAATATTTCTCTCGTCGTACCCCCGATCTTAGGTTTCCCAAGGATTTAATATACGAAAGGGGCGTCGTCAGAGGTGGGCCAGGGCGGCCACACCATGCCTAGGTGCGGCCTGAGGTGGGCCCACGCCTAGGGGTGGTTTGGAGCCCCCTGGCCCATCTCGGCCTCCACTTCTGGCTTCCTCCGTCATCTGGAAAAATATGATTTTCTGTATCTTTGTCGGGAATTATTGGTCTTCATAAATATGGTGCCTTGACGATCCTTTTTCTAGCAGATTCCTGGCTCCGGTGGTTAATTCTCCAATAATCATCAAACATGCAAAAATAGATGGAATGACATAAGTATTACCTATAAATATGAAATATATCAATGAATAACAGTAAATTATGATGTAAAATAGTGATGCAAATTGGACGTATCAGGCAACCCTAGTTGACCCCCCACTATATAAAGAGGGTAGGGGTGGCCGTCCACTAGCCCCCTTCCCTAACCCTACCCGCCACCTCTCCTGCCTCGCACTTCTTTCTGCTCTGTCTTAGGCGAAGCCCTGCAGGAATTCTCCTCCACCACCAGACCGTCGTGCTGTTGGGATTCGGGGGGATCTACTACCTCTGCTGCCCACTAGACCGGGGAGAGGAAGGTCTTCATCGACTCCGTACGTCTGATCGAGTGCAGAAGTGCTGCTGGATCGCAGCACTGGAAGGATCATCTTCATCAACCACGAGATTGGATCTCGTTAAGTCTTTGGATCTTCGAGGGTTAGTTCTCATGTATTTCGTTGTACATATCACATAGATTAGATCTTGGCTTTTCCGTAGATTGGATCTTGGTTTTATTCCTCTTTGCAGTAGATTTTTTTTGTTTTCTATGCAACAAACCCTACACCAAACTGCCATGGGTACCAACAGGTGCCAAGTGAGGCAACTAATTGTTATATGTCGTTGGCTTTTGATGTGACCAAATTTAACCCACGTCAATTTGCTGGAACCATTTTTTCTCGGAACACAGTACAGACGAGACGATGTACATACAATCACTCATATAATTTGCAACCACGCACACCCTACCCTATAAGAATCTTCGAGACACTGGGTCGAAAAAATGATCCGGTGGATTTTGAGATTGACGAAGTCAGCATATGCAGATGCCTCGCGGTCGACGGGGAGGTTGCCTCTCACTGAAAAATATTTTGCCTTTATAAGACACCAAAATGTGAAACTTGGAGTTCAAAATCTGCTGGGTTGGGGGTGTCACTAAAGAATATTCCGCCTTTCTGAGACACCATAATTGTTGTAAACACATGTACGCACACAACCATGTTAATTTAATTATTACAGATTATATTTGATGTAACCTTATGATGAGCTTAGAATCACCTAAATTTATTAGCCTTTTATTGATGGTATACCAGATTTGTTGCTGATATTTTAGAAATGAAGAGCAGGAAGAGTTTGAGGAGTTCATAAACGAAAGTCGAGCTTGATTTTCCTGAGGTATGTTGATTACTATTCGGAAGTTTGTAATGTCACTAGTAGAAAACGGACCTTCCGTCCTGATCTTTTGTCCCGACCCAGTCTGGAGCCGGGACAAATGGTCTGGCCACGTCGCCCTAAAACCAGCGAGAGGGCACGGGGCCTTTTTCCCGGTTCTTTAAGGACCTTTTGTCCCTGCTAGCATCCCTTTTGTCCTGGTTTGAGGCTCAAACCGGGACAAAAGGTCCCGGCCTATATATACAGCCCCCATTCTCTCTACATTTTTTCCTTGGTGGAAGGTGGAGGTTTCTGCTAGGTTTATTTTTCTTCATGTGCACAAGAGGTGTTTGATGAAATGTTTGTGAGAACGATGCCACTTGAGTTCACTTAATAAGATTTCCCCTCTTTTTTTGTTTCCAAGTGTCCTAAAAGACTATTTTCTCGTCTAGACCGCACAATACCAATTTTAGCATGGTGATTGCGTTTGATATATAATTGTACTTATGGTGTAGATGAGCCATCCATGGATGTACGGTAACCGATGCGACCCCGTTTTCAGAGAGGGTGTGAAATCTTTCCTACTTGTGGCCGAGGCCAACAAGGGGAAGGAAGGTTTTGTTTGTTGTCCATGTCTGAAATGTCGGAATGAGAAGGATTACTCTTCCTCAAGAGAGATTCTGAGCCACCTGCTTCAGCAGTGATTCATGTCCGGCTATAATGTTTGGACCAAGCATGGAGAAGAAGGGGTTATGATGGAAGACAACGATGAAGAAGATAACGATGACAACTACCGATCTATGTTCCCTGAATACGGTGATACTACAATGGAAGACAATGAAGAAGAAGGAGGTGAAGAACAAGCACCAGATGAGCTTGGTAATGATGATCTTCGTTGTGCCATTTCTGATGTAAGGAGAGACTACGACACAGATAAGGAGAGGTTGCAGTTCAACAAGATGTTAGAGGACCACAAAAAATTGGTGTACCCAAGTTGCGAAGATGGGCAGATAAAGTTGGGTAGCATATTGGAATTGCTGAAATGGAAGGCAGAGACCGGTGTGACTGACTCGGAATTTGAAAAGTTGTTAATAATATTAAAGAAGCTGCTTCCATGAAAGAACGAATTTCCCGCCAGTACGTATGAAGCAAAGAAGCTCGCCTTCCCTATAGGATTAGATGTGCAGAAGATACATGCATGCACCTAATGACTGCATCCTCTACCACGGTGAGAAGTACGAGAATGAGAATAAATGCCCGATATGCGGTGCATTGCGGTATAAGATCAGAAGAGATGACCCTGGTGATGTTGAGGGTGAACCACCCAGGAAGAGGGTTCCTGCGAAGGTGATGTGGTATGCTCCCATAATACCACGAATGAAACGTTTGTTCAGAAACAAAGAGCATGCCAAGTTGTTGCGATGGCACATGGAAGAACGTCAGAAAGACGCGATGTTGAGGCACCCCGCTGATGGTCGGCAGTGGAGAAAAATCGAGAAAGCGTTCCCGGATTTTTCAGGAGAGGCGAGGAACTTATGGTTTGGTCTATGTACATATTGGCATGAATCCTTTTGGGGAGCAGAGCTGCAGTCACAACACCTGGCCCGTGACTGTATGTATCTACAACCTTCCTCCTTGGTTGTGCATGAAGCGGAAGTTCATTATGATGCCAATGCTTATCCAAGGCCCAAAGCAACCCGGCAACGACATTGATGTGTACCTAAGGCCATTCGTTGATGAACTTTAGGAGTTGTGGGCCAAACCAGGTGTACGTGTGTGGGATGATGATACGTCTCCGACATATCGATAATTTCTTATGTTCCATGCCACATTATTGATGATATCTACATGTTTTATGCATACTTTATGTCATATTTATGCATTTTCCGGCACTAACCTATTAACGAGATGTCGAAGAGCCAGTTGCTGTTTTCTGCTGTTTTTGGTTTCAGAAATCCTAGTAAGGAAATATTCTCGAAATTGGACGAAATCAACGCCCAGGGGCCTATTTTGCCACGAAGCTTCCAGAAGACTGAAGAGAAGACGAAGTGGGGCCACGGGGCGCCGCCACACTAGGGCGGCGCGGCCCAGGTGCTGGCCGCGCGGCCCTGTTGTGTGGGCCCCTCGTGACCCCTCCGAGGCTGCCCTTCCGCCTACTTAAAGCCTCCGTCGCGAAACCCCCAGTACCGAGAGCCATGATACGGAAAACCTTCCAGAGACGCCGCCGCCGCCAATCCCATCTCGGGGGATTCAGGAGATCGCCTCCGGTACCCTGCCGGAGAGTGGAATCATCTCCCGGAGGACTCTTCACCGCCATGGTCGCCTCCGGAGTGATGAGTGAGTAGTTCACCCCTGGACTATGGGTCCATAGCAGTAGCTAGATGGTCGTCTTCTCCTTATGTGCTTCATTGTCGGATCTTGTGAGTTGCCTAACATGATCAAGATCATCTATCTGTAATGCTATATGTTGTGTTTGTCGGGATCCGATGGATAGAGAATACTATGTTATGTTGATTATCAATCTATTACCTATGTGTTGTTTATGATCTTGCATGCTCTCCGTTATTAGTAGAGGCTCGGCCAAGTTTTTACTCTTAACTCCAAGAGGGAGTATTTATGCTCGATAGTGGGTTCATGCCTCCATTAAATCCGGGACGGTGACGTAAAGTTTTAAGGTTGTGGATGTGTCGTTGCCACTAGGGATAAAACATTGATGCTATGTCCGAGGATGTAGTTATTGATTACATTACGCACCATACTTAATGCAATTGTCTCGTTGTTTGCAACTTAATACCGGAAGGGGTTCGGATGATAACCTCGAAGGTGGACTTTTTAGGCATAGATGCATGCTGGATAGCGGTCTATGTACTTTGTCGTAATGCCCAATTAAATCTCACTATACTCATCATATCATGTATGTGCATGGTCATGCCCTCTCTATTTGTCAATTGCCCGACCGTAATTTGTTCACCCAACATGCTATTTATCTTATGGGAGAGACACCTCTAGTGAACTGTGGATCCCGGTCCATTCTTTTACATCGAATACAATCTACCGCAATACTTGTTCTACTCGTTTTCCGCAAACAATCATCGTCCACACTATACATCTAATCCTTTGTTACAGACAAGCCGGTGAGATTGACAACCTCACTGTTTCGTTGGGGCAAAGTACTTTGGTTGTGTTGTGCAGGTTCCACGTTGGCGCCGGAATCCCTGGTGTTGCGCCGCACTACATCCCGCTGCCATCAACCTTCGACGTGCTTCTTGACTCCTACTAGTTCGATAAACCTTGGTTTCTTACTGAGGGAAACTTGCTGCTGTACGCATCACACCTTCCACTTGGGGTTCCAACGGGCGTGTGCTTTACGCGTCATCAAGCTAAATTTCTGGCGCCGTTGTCGGGGACATCAACACACGCTGCAAGGGGAGTCTCCACAATCCAATCTCTTTACTTTGTTTTTGTCTTGCTTTATTTTATTTACTACTTTGTTTGCTGCACTTAAACAAAACACAAAAAATTAGTTGCTAGCTTTACTTTATTTACTATCTTGCACTCTATATCAAAAACACAAAAAAATTAGTTACTTGCATTTGCTTAACTTATTTCAACATGTTTCCTCTTAATTTTACTGAAAAAGATATACCTGTGGGACAAGGGTCTATAATTGGAAGAGATAATATAGAAGAATTTTTCACCCATGTTAGTATGCATGAAGATCTTAAAGATATACCCTTTGCAAAAGCTGTCCCTACTTATGAAGATGCCTCTGTTTGTTTGGTACGCATGATGGAAGCTAGATTTATTAGTCTCAACCCCATGATACAACACATGTTTCTTACACTTTCTGATATGGAGCGGGGAGAGAAGAGAGATTTTGTTCTAAAAGTCTTAGTGCGAGAATTTGCGGATATAGCTAAAGAAGCTAGAAAGGTTTTTAGTAAGCATGAGAGGCTTGGAACGATCACCGATTTTAAAATAACACTTGAAAAAATGGATATGGATAGAATTAAGTACACTAATAGTGTTAATGATGGTGGGGAGATTAAAGCACCAATACCATGTAAGCTCCTAGCGATGCATGAAGCTCTAGATGATAATTATGCTTGGCTTGTTCCCGAAAATTTGTTTGATGAGAGTAGCAAGCCCAAGACTAATGAAAAGGGAGCCGCTGAAACTTATGTATCCAAAATACTATGCATGGTTGAGAAAACTCCAAACCCCGCTGTCGATGCATCATCTCTTGATAATACTTGATATACACTTTCTGCGCCTAGTTGAAAGGCGTTAAAGAAAAGCGCTTACGGGAGACAACCCATGTTTTTACTACAGTACTTTTATTTTATATTTGAGTCTTGGAAGTTGTTTACTACTGTAGCAATCTCTCCTTATCTTAGTTTTGTGCATTGTTGTGCCAAGTAAAGTCTTTGATAGTAAGGTTCATACTAGATTTGGATTACTGCGCAGAAACAGATTTCTTTGCTGTCACGAATTTCGACCTGCCTCTCTGTAGGTAGCTCAGAAAAATATGCCAATTTACGTGCGCGATCCTCAGATATGTACGCAACTTTCATTCAATTTGAGCATTTTTATTTGAGCATGTCTGGTGCCTCAATAAAATCCATCTTTACGGACTGTTCTGTTTTGACAGATTCTGCCTTTTATTTCGCATTGCCTCTTTTGCTATGATGGATGAATTTATTTGTTCCATTAATGTCCAGTAGCTTTGGGCAATGTCCAGAAGTGTTAAGAATGATTGTGTCACCTCTGAACATGTGAATTTTTATTATGCACTAACCCTCTAATGAGTTGTTTCGAGTTTGGTGTGGAGAAAGTTTTCAAGGATCAAGAAAGGAGGATGATACAATATGATCAAGGAGAGTGAAAGCTCTAAGCTTGGGGATGCCCCGGTGGTTCACCCCTGCATATTCTAAGAAGACTCAAGCGTCTAAACTTGGGGATGCCCAAGGCATGCCCTTCTTCATCGACAACATTATCGAGTTCCTCCCCCGAAACTATATTTTTATTCCATCACATCTTATGTACTTTGCTTGGAGCGTCGGTTTGTTTTTGTTTTTGTTTTTGTTTGAATAAAATGGATCCTAGCATTCATTGTGTGGGAGAGAGACACGCTCTGTCTGTTGCATATGGACAAATATGTCCTTAGGCTTTACTCATAGTATTCATGGCGAAGGTTGAATCTTCTTCGTTAAATTGTTATATGGTTGGAATCGGGAAATGCTAAATGTAGTAATTCTAAATGTCTTGAATAATTTGATACTTGGCAATTGTTATGCTCATGTTTAAGCTCTTGCATCATATACTTTGCACCCATTAATGAAGAAATACATAGAGCTTGCTAAAATTTTCTTTGCATATTTGGTCTCTCTAAATTCTAGATAATTTCTAGTATTGAGTTTTGAACAACAAGGAAGACGGTGTAGAGTCTTATAATGTTTAGAATATGTCTTTTATGTGAGTTTTGCTGCACCGGTTCATCCTTGTGTTTGTTTCAAATAACCTTGCTAGCCTAAACCTTGTATCGAGAGGGAATACTTCTCATGCATCCAAAATCCTTGAGCCAACCACTATGCCATTTGTGTCCACCATACCTACCTACTACATGGTATTTCTCCGCCATTCCAAAGTAAATTGCTTGAGTGCTACCTTTAAAATTTCCATTCTTTGCCTTTGTAATATATAGCTCATGGGAAAAATAGCTTAAAAACTATTGTGGTATTGAATATGTACTTATGCACTTTATCTCTTATTAAGTTGCTTGT
Source organism: Lolium rigidum (assembly GCF_022539505.1). Lineage (NCBI taxonomy): Eukaryota > Viridiplantae > Streptophyta > Magnoliopsida > Poales > Poaceae > Lolium > Lolium rigidum. Next base: position 348,465,561 of record NC_061513.1, on the reverse strand, counting down.
TGTGCGATAACCATGTTCCTGGGGACGCCATCAACTACTCTTTGTTGAATATCATGTGGGTTGCTATGCATGTCCGTCTTGTCTGAAGTAAGGGAGATTTACCACTCATTTAATGGTTAGAGCATGCATATTGTTAGAGAAGAACATTGGGCCGCTAACTAAAGCCATGAATCATGGTGGAAGTTTCAGTTTTGGACATATATCCTCAATCTCATATGAGAACATTAATTGTTGCTACATGCTTATGCATTAAAGAGTAGTCCATTATCTGTTGTCTATGTTGTCCCGGTATGGATGTCTAAGTTGAGAATAATCAAAAGCGAGAAATCCAATGCGAACTTTCTCCTTAGATCTTTGTACAGGCGCATAGAGGTACCCCTTTGTGACACTTGGTTAAAACATGTGTATTGCGATGATAATCCCGGTAACCCGAGCTAACTAGGACAAGGTGCGGGTGATGAGGTCTAAGACCCCTTTTGTGGCCCGATCTTGCGGTTGACCCGAAATCCAAAGAGGGATGAGAGGGAGAGCGCGAAGAACACGAAGAACACGAAGAACACGAGGAACTCACGCACGCACACCAACCCGATACAATCGATACTTACCCCCATGGCTCGATGGACCACGCCAATAGAATCAACCCGGGAGAGACGCGCGGTAGAATCCCGGAGTGAGAGATCGGTGAGGGAGATGAATCAAGGAGTGGGAGAGAGAGAGTGGGTAGCACTAGAATCTCACACACCAAATCCATACATCCAACAAGGGTAGCCTTGATACAAAGGGGATGAAACCCTAGGGAGACAAAGCTCATCTTCATGTTTAAGCTATCATCTTGTCTAAGGAGCTAAGGGGGTGACCTAGGTGCTTATATAGGCACACATGGCCAGCAAGGGCGAACAGGTACGCGAATGGATAAGTTAAGGCAGTTTGGTGGGTCATTCCCGTCAGATCCGGTTTGGGTCCGGTCTGACCGGGCCTGTGACCGGGCGGTCCGGTCATGGGTCCGGTCGACCGGGCGCAAACCGGGAATCTGCGAAGTTTCCGGTCGGCGTCCGGTACGAGGGGGCTGCGCCGGTCTGGCGCCCGGTTGACCGGGCCTGTGACCGGGGCGTCCGGTTGTGGGTCCGGTCTAACCGGTTCCTGGACCGGCCAGCGTCCGTCTCTTCCTTGGAGCGCTTCGAGCGACGTCGGCTTCGGCTTCATGATCATCTCCATGTCCAGCTGCTTCTCTCCTTCCCTTGACCTTGGTTCGTCCTCCTCTCCGCGGTCTTGATGCGCCTTGTACCTAATGACACATAGCACATCGGCATGAGGTAGCATTCCATTCAAGTTGGTGTTGAGGTCGACCATAGAGAGGAAGGAGTTCACCTTTACATATATGGCGGGGTTTTGTGTTGTTGGTCCACTTGGGGGACTCCGTGGCCATGGTGTAGCATCGACGATAGGCGGGGCTGCACTTGACGGTCTTGAGGTGGAGGTGTCCGAAGGCCACCCCGCATCATCTCCCCCCCTTGGGGAAGAGTCGTCCTCGACTCTTGTTCCTCCTCATCTCCATGATGTGGCGAGAGGTCCGAAATGATAGTTGCCCTTGTATCCTTAGGGATGTTCGTCGTGGTGCGGGCGTCCTTGTTGTAGTCCATGACGGTTCTCCCATGAACTTGTGGAGGGATAAAGTCGCGGTGGAAGAAGAGCTTGGGGAAAAACAACTCGCAAATGGAAAGCTTGTGGATGCCAATTTGGTGGTCGGCGAACAAGAGGCTCTCAATAAAACACGAAGCATCAAGTCGTTTCTCCAAGAGGCATTTGGCAAAAATGGGAACCAAAAGAGTGTCTATGTATCCAAAATGTGGTAGGGCAAAAATTTGTGCATGTAAGAGTTGTAAGGTGTCAAAAATGTGTGGTGTAGCATTGTCCCAAACCAATGGAACAATCAAAAGGCAAGTATCGGCGGCAAAATTTTGAGCAAAATTGTTATGTGCAATGGCAAAGAGATGGAAACTTCTAGCTTGGGAAAGTATGGTTGGCGTGAGCCAAGTATGGGTATCTTCAAGTGTCAAAGCATCCATTTCAATTGCCAAAGATGAAATGAGAAATCCAAAGAAGAGCAACTTTTTGTGTGACATGTGGCACAAGATGCATAAGGTGTCTCTCACATGTATGACATGGTCCTTGAGAATCTCGGAGTGTATGATGATATCATCACGACATACAACAACCATTGTGCCAACAAGATGTCTCAAGATATGTTGCATAAGAAGCAAAAGAGGTGACGAGGAGTTGGACCAAACCGGAAACTCGACAAACCAAGTCGGAAACACATGAGGGCGAAGGTTTGTGGGAACATACCCTTTGGTGTGATTCCCGCGGGTTCGGTACTTGTTGGGGTAGCTCTCAATTGCGCGTTTCGTGAGCTCATGCTCCGTGGCGGTGGAAGTGGTCGTCCGTGTACCTACACATGGAATAAACAAGACAAAGAGCGTGTGTGCATGGTAGAGGAACACATCATCCATCATGATGTTCCATGTCTTGTGCACATCACCATTAGTGACAATCAAGATAGTATGAAATGCATGGCGATGGTGCATATGGCAAGAAGGTGCATTCATGGCATGTGGTAACTCATGATCATCAAAAATAGAGAAGGCTATGGGGGCCAACTCATGGACAATGAAATAAGCATTTTTGCATACCAAGCATAAGAAAGAGCAATTGTTCACAATTTTGGATGCAAGGATCATGGAGTAGTGCAAACATTTCGGGCAAAGCATGTTCAACATCTTATCATTGTTGTCGACAACCCTATGTAAAGAGCAAGTGTTCATCAAGAGTGTCACAACACAAGCATGATCATAATCATTATCATTGCAAGCAAGCGGGGAAAATGTGAAGCTCTCATAGCATGGCATGGTCATGGTATCACAAGCAATCAATTTCACATGATCAACAATGTTATCAAGCAAAGCATCACATGGGAAAGTGAAAGTAGCATGTGAAGTAGGAAATGGATCATCGAGATCATGCATGCACTCAAAAGTAATCATGTCCACTAGTGGGATCATGGCATCATCAACACCTATGTTGTTACCTTTGTAGGCCGACTCATTTGAAGTAGGTGTTGTGGAGGTAGGAGGATCCATGTGGTCGACATGTCCATCTTGGAGCAAGCATGGTGAGATATCATCATCTTCATGCACCATGTACATCTTCTCCATGATCGGGAACTCGTCCTCCGTGGAACCTAGTGCAACATAAGAAGACACAAACGAGGGAGAGGTTAATGTGTTAGCAAATGTGATGTCCTCCATGGACCTATGATCTTCCTCTCTCAACTCACTTAGTGTATCACTCATGTCCTCCAAATGGAAGCACTCAAACTCACATATGGGGTGGAAGTCACTCAACTCACTATCACTCTCACTCAAGTGGGCTAAGTGGCTCTCATGCTCACATGGGATTGGAACCAACTCATCAATGAAGCATAGGGGAGTAGGCTCGACTTCCTCATCTCCATGCGCCTCCTTGGTTGAAGGGAAATTCCCATTCTCAACCATCTCAACTCCATGCGCCTCCGTAGGTGAAGGGAGAATCCCATGCTCACCATGCTCAACTCCATGCGCCTCCGTAGGTGAAGGGAGAATCCCATGCTCACCATGCTCAACTCCCTCGCCTCCTAAGTCGTCCTCAAGTGGTGGCATCTTGGAGACTTGTGTATTGAGCTTGTCGAAGTAGAGCTTCTTGGCGCTTGGCGTTGTGCATTGCCATGCCATATGACCCTTTGCCTTGCACACCTCACATAGGAGATTGGGACATTCCCGTGGAGGATGGCCTTGTTGCTTGCACTTGTAGCATCGGAGTCCATAGGCGTATGGCGAAGTAGGGGCCATTATAATGGTGGCACAAGAGGGAGAAATCTCCGTATGAGGAAGGTCTTCATGTCGAGGTTCTCGTCTTCTTGCCTCATCACCATGTCTTGAGTGGTGTCGTCGAAGATCATGTGTGGACGGGTGTCGATGTAGACCATGAGGTGGTGGTGGTCGACGACGATCATGAGATGGTGTGAGTCGATGACGGTCCTTGCCATGCCTAGATGATGGCTCATGTTGGGGGCGTTCTTGATGCTCCATATGATGTCCTTGATGTCGATGATCTTGTGCATAAGCACTCTCATGATGGCGCCTTGGGGAGCTCGGAGACCAATGTCGACGACGATCATGTTGGGGACGCTCTTGATGATCCATAAGATGGTGCCATCGTGGAGGTCCTCGATCTTCATATGTAGCTCCATTGGCCAAGTAGGGGTATGTGGGAGCATCGGCGTTGTACAAGGTGGAGTCGAGGTGAGGCTCCGCCATGGTGTCGATGTCGTAGTCGTGGCGTTGCTCCACCATGACGTCCATGCTTGATGAGCCATTGTCGATGTAGAGCTCGTCGATGTCGTCCTCAAGGTGGTGCTCCACCATGTCGTCCATGTTGGCGATGCTCGCGGAGCCATAGTCGGTGTAGAGCTCCTCGATGTCGGTCATGTTGGCGATGCTCGCGGAGCCATAGTCGGTGTAGAGCTCCACATGTTCCTCCACATACGCGGTGCTTGAAGAGGTATCCTCCTCGAAGTGCTCCATGTACTCCTCCGTATCCTCATCTTCGCTATCCATGTTAGTACAATGGTATCTATATGGTGTATGTTAGTGGAAGAACACTACCTCGCAACCTTACCGTGGTATGACAAGATTGGGGTGATCCAACAAACCGAGAGTTAGAACAATTGTATCAGGCACTCACACAAAAACACACGCAAAAGCTAGCAAATATGGTGTTAGGTGAGTATGGTGGAAAGCCAAAAGACGAAATCCGAAATCAAGTGTATTGTCGAGAGTGGGTAAAATCCAAAAATCAAATGTCAAAGCGATGATCACTATAAACACGGAAAAGATGTGGAACACACACACGGGATGAGCGGGGTTAGTGCAACCAAAAAGTGAGCGGAAAAGTGTATGTAAGGGTGCTCGGTGTCACACTAACACAAGGAGAGCCAAAGCTTCGGTTGCACAGGAAGAGACAACTAGATTCACACGCGGCCTCTCTTCTTGTATCTCTCTTTTGCTTAAAAGCTTTTTCTCTTTTGTATTTGGTGGCACTTGCACTCTTTTGTATCTATGGTGGCACTTTGTACACTTTGGTATGTATGATGGCACTTTGCACACTTTTGCTCTTTTTGTGTTTTGGCGGCTTTTTCTCGCACTATGTAAGCGTTAGCTCGCTTTTGCTATCTTGCCACACGAGTTTTGCTTAGAAGCTTGACTCCACACTACACACACACCTCACAATCGGGGCCACGTGCAATGTCTCGCAACACTAGATAAGCAATGCTCGATAGGATAGATCGCAAAAGGAAGAGGGGTTACAAGGGGAATGCAAGTTATACCTAAGATGTTAGGCGGTGATGAACACACAACTTGCGATGAAGGCGGTGTTGTCAAGAGTACGGTTGCAAGTCCGGGGTGCCGAGGATGTCGTCGCTTGCTTCGGAGCTGCGGGTTAGTTTCACAAACAAGGCACTCAAACCGGAACAAGCAAACACAAGTTAGCGGAAGAAATGGGTCAAAGTAGCTTGGCGGCGGTGGCGGTGGTAAGCCGGTGGTGGGTGGTGTCGATGCCCTTGCGGTTGCGGCGGAGGTTATGGGGCCGCGGTGATGTTTCCCGGTGGTTTGGGGAGGGTGGCGGTGCTTTCCGGCGGCGGAGAGGGTGGCGGTGGTTGGCAGAGGTGGCGGTGGAGGTGGCGTCCGGTTTCCGCCCGGTTGACCAGGCCCTGGACCGGCCTGCCCGGTCTACAGCCCGGTTGACCGGGTTCTGGCCCGGTTGGCGCCCGGTTGGCGCCCGGTTGGCGCCCGGTCTGGCGCCCGGTTGACCGGCCCTGGTGCCAGGCTGTCCGGTCACTGGCCCGGTTGGAGCCCGGTCGACCGGATTTCGCGGGGCACGCATTTTCTCTCTCCCGTTCTTGAGCGAAATCAAGCCAAATCGACCAAAACGAAGGGAAATGATGGAATTGGGGGCTAAAAGTTGGGGAGATAGTAGATCAAGCACTCCAACACCAAATCCATGGACCAAAACCACTCAAAACGCAACCAAATCGCAGATCGGTCAAGAGGCAAATTAGGGCTATTTTTGGGGATTTTTTGGGGAAAATTTTTAGAGACGAAATTGGATGGGTGGGGGTCAAATCCGCGGAAACCAAAGGCTGCTGATACCATATGATGAGGCCTAAGACCCCTTTTGTGGCCCGATCTTGCGGTTGACCCGAAATCCAAAGAGGGATGAGAGGGAGAGCGCGAAGAACACGATGAACACGAAGAACACGAGGAACTCACGCACGCACACCAACCCGATACAATCGATACTTACCCCCGTGGCTCGATGGACCACGCCAATAGAATCAACCCGGGAGAGACGCGCGGTAGAATCCCGGAGTGAGAGATCGGTGAGGGAGATGAATCAAGGAGTGGGAGAGAGAGTGGGTAGCACTAGAATCTCACACACCAAATCCATACATCCAACAAGGGTAGCCTTGATACAAAGGGGATGAAACCCTAGGGAGACAAAGCTCATCTTCATGTTTAAGCTATCATCTTGTCTAAAGAGGTAAGGGGGTGACCTAGGTGCTTATATAGGCACACATGGCCAGCAAGGGCGAACAGGTACGCGAATGGATAAGTTAAGGCAGTTTGGTGGGTCATTCCCGTCAGATCCGGCTTGGGTCCGGTCTGACCGGGCCTATGACCGGGCGGTCCGGTCATGGGTCCGGTCGACCGGGCGCAAACCGGGAATCTGCGAAGTTTCCGGTCGGCGTCCGGTACGAGGGGGCTGCGCCGGTCTGGCGCCCGGTTGACCGGGCCTGTGACCGGGGCGTCCGGTTGTGGGTCCGGTCTAACCGGGTCCTGGACCGGCCAGCGTCCGTCTCTTCCTTGGAGCGCTTCGAGCGACGTCGGCTTCGGCTTCATGATCATCTCCATGTCCAGCTGCTTCTCTCCTTCCCTTGACCTTGGTTCGTCCTCCTCTCCGCGGTCTTGATGCGCCTTGTACCTAATGACACATAGCACATCGGCATGAGGTAGCATTCCATTCAAGTTGGTGTTGAGGTCGACCATAGAGAGGAAGGAGTTCACCTTTACATATATGGCGGGGTTTTGTGTTGTTGGTCCACTTGGGGGACTCCGTGGCCATGGTGTAGCGTCGACGATAGGCGGGGCTGCACTTGACGGTCTTGAGGTGGAGGTGTCCGAAGGCCACCCCGCATCAACGGGCACTATTACTATACTATGCATGAGGCTTGCAACTTGTAAGATATAATTTACATAACACATATGCTTTATTACTACCGTTGACAAAATTGTTTCCTGTTTTCAAAACCAAAGCTCTAGCACAAATATAGCAATCAATGCTTCCCTCTGCGAAGGGCCTTTCTTTTACTTTTATGTTGAGTCAGTTCACCTATGTCTCTCCACCTCAAGAAGCAAACACTTGTGTGAACTGTGCATTGATTCCTACATACTTGCATATTGCACTTGTTATATTACTTTACATTGACAATATCCATGAGATATACATGTTATAAGTTGAAAGCAACCGCTGAAACTTAATCTTCCTTTGTGTTGCTTCAATACCTTTACTTTGATTTATTGCTTTATGAGTTAACTCTTATGCAAGACTTATTGATGTTTGTCTTGAAAGTACTATTCATGAAAAGTCTTTGCTTTATGATTCATTTGTTTACTCATGTCATTACCATTGTTTTGATCGCTGCATTCATTACATATGCTTACAATAGTATGATCAAGGTTATGATGGCATGTCACTCCAGAAATTATCTTTGTTATCTTTTACCTGCTCGGGACGAGCAGGAACTAAGCTTGGGGATGCTGATACGTCTCCGAAGTATCGATAATTTCTTATGTTCCATGCCACATTATTGATGATATCTACATGTTTTATGCATACTTTATGTCATACTTATGCATTTTCCGGCACTAACCTATTAACGAGATGCCGAAGAGCCAGTTGTCGTTTCTGCTGTTTTTGGTTCCAGAAATCCTAGTAAGGAAATATTCTCGGAATTGGATGAAATCAACGCCCATGGGCCTATTTTGCCACGAAGCTTCTAGAAGACCGAAGAGAAGACGAAGTGGGGCCACGGGGCGCCGCCACACTAGGGCGGCGCGGCCCAGGTGCTGGCCTCGCGGCCCTGTTGTGTGGGCCCCTCGTGACCCCTCCGAGGCTGCCCTTCCGCCTACTTAAAGCCTCCGTCGCGAAACCCCAAGTACCGAGAGCCACGATACGGAAAACCTTCCAGAGACGCCGCCGCCGCCAATCCCTTATCGGGGGATTCAGGAGATCTCCTCCGGCACCCTGCCGGAGAGGGGATTCATCTCCCGGAGGACTCTTCACCGCCATGGTCGCCTCCGGAGTGATGAGTGAGTAGTTCACCCCTGGACTATGGGTCCATAGCAGTAGCTAGATGGTTGTCTTCTTCTCATTGTGCTTCATTGTTGGATCTTGTGAGCTTCCTAACATGATCAAGATCATCTATCTGTAATGCTATATGTTGTGTTTGTCGGGATCCGATGGATAGAGAATACTATGTTATGTTAATTATCAAGTTATTAACTATGTGTTGTTTATGATCTTGCATGCTCTCCGTTATTAGTAGAGGCTCTGGCCAAGTTTTTGCTCTTAACTCCAAGAGGGAGTATTTATGCTCGATAGTGGGTTCATGCCTCCATTGATATCTGGGACAGTGACGTAAAGTTCTAAGGTTGTGGATGTGCTGTTGCCACTAGGGATAAAACATTGATGCTATGTCTAAGGATGTAGTTTTTTATTACATTACGCACCATACTTAATGCAATTGTCTGTTGCTTTGCAACTTAATACTGGAAGGGGTTTGGATGATAACCTGAAGGTGGAATTTTTAGGCATAGATGCATGCTGGATAGCGGTCTATGTACTTTGTCGTAATGCCCAATTAAATCTCACTATACTCATCATATCATGTATGTGCATGGTCATGCCCTCTCTATTTGTCAATTGCCCGACTGTAATTTGTTCACCCAACATGCTATTTATCTTATGGGAGAGACACCTCTAGTGAACTGTGAATCCCGGTCCATTCTTTTACATCGAATACAATCTATCGCAATACTTGTTCTACTCGTTTTCTGCAAACAATCATCATCCACACTATACATCTAATCCTTTGTTACAGCAAGCTCGGTGAGATTGACAACCTCACTCGTTTCGTTGGGGCAAAGTACTTTGGTTGTGTTGTGCGAGTTCCACGTTGGCGCTGGAATCCCCGGTGTTGCGCCGCACTACATCCCGCTGCCATCAACCTTCGACGTGCTTCTTGACTCCTACTGGTTCGATAAACCTTGGTTTCTTACTGAGGGAAACTTGCTGCTGTACGCATCACACCTTCCACTTGGGGTTCCCAACGGGCGTGTGCTTTACGCGTCATCAGATGAGCACACCGAACATGAATTTTACCTACGAGAGTTGCTATTCATAACCATTAATGATTGGCCTGCTCTTTGTAACATTTCAGGACAGACGAACAAGGGATACAATGCATGCACACACTGTTTAGATGAGACTGAAAGTAAATCTTTGAAAAAATGTAGGAAAAATGTGTACCCGTACAATCGATGTTTTTTTCCGCGCGGGCATGCCTTAAGGAAAAAAGGCAAGCACTTCAATGGCGAGGCAGAACCCCGTCTGAAGCCTGTCATCCGTAGTTGTGCTGATTTATTTGAGATGGTCAAGGATTTAAATGTAATCTTTGGAAAGGGTCCAGGCAGACGACCTATTCCGAATGACGCTGATGGACACGTGCCCATGTGGAAGAAGAAATCTATATTTTGGGAGCTAGAATATTGGAAAGTCCTGGAAGTCCGCTCTGCAATCGACGTGATGCACCTGACAAAGAATCTTTGTGTGAATATTCTAGGTTTCCTGGGCGTGTATGGGAAGACAAGAGATACACTAGAAGCACGGGAGGATCAACAACGTCATAAAGGACAAGATGACAATCATCTAGGGCAGTTTCAAGGGCCTTCCAGCTACGCTCTTACCAAAGAAGGGAAGGAAATCTTTTTTGAAGCCCTATTCAATATCAAGGTTCCGTCTGGTTTCTCGTTGAATATAAATGGAATAGTAAGTATGAAAGAGAAAAATTCCAGAACCTAAAGTGTCATGACTGCCACGTGCTTATGACACAATTGCTTCCGGTTGCATTTAGGGGACTTACCAGAAAATGTTCGACTTGCCATTGTGAAGGTATGTGCATTCCTCAATGCAATTTCTCATAAGGTAATGGATCCAGAAAGTTTGTCAGGTTTATAGCTTGATGTGGTCGAATGTCTTGTCAGCTTCGAGTTGATGTTCCCACCACCCTTTTTCAATATTATGAAGCACCTCTGATGGCGTGTAACTCACACGTTCGTTGGGAACCCCAAGAGGAAGGTATGATGCGCACAGCAGCAAGTTTTCCCTCAGAAAGAAACCAAGGTTTATCGAACCAGGAGGAGCCAAGAAGCACGTTGAAGGTTGATGGCGGCGGGATGTAGTGCGGCGCAACACCGGAGATTCCAGCGCCAACGTGGAACCCGCACAACACAACCAAAGTACTTTGCCCCAACGAAACAAGTGAGGTTGTCAATCTCACCGGCTTGCCGTAACAAAGGATTAACCGTATTGTGTGGAAGATGATTGTTTGCAAGAAAACAAGAAAACAAGTATTGCGACAGATTTGTATTTCGAGTATAAAAGAATGGACCGAGGTCCACAGTTCACTAGAGGTGTCTCTCCCATAAGATAAAAGCATGTTGGGTGAACAAATTACAATCGGGCAATTGACAAATAGAGAGGGCATAACAATGCACATACATGTCATGATAAATATAGTGAGATTTAATTTGGCATTACGACAAAGTACATAGACCGCCATCCAAGCATGCATCTATGCCTAAAAAGTCCACCTTCGAAGTTATCATCCGAACCCCTTCTAGTATTAAGTTGCAAAGCAACGAGACAATTGCATTAAGTATGGTGCGTAATGTAATCAACAACTACATCCTTAGACATAGCATCAATGTTTTATCCCTAGTGGCAACAAAGACATCCACAACCTTAGAACTTTCGTCACACGTCCCGGATATCAATGGAGGCATGAACCCACTATCGAGCATAAATACTCCCTCTTGGAGTTAAGAGAAAAACTTGGCCAGAGCCTCTACTAATAACGGAGAGCATGCAAGATCATAAACAACACATAGGTAATAACTTGATAATTAACATAACATAGTATTCTCTATCCGTCGGATCCAGAAAAACACAACATATAGCATTATAGATAGATGATCTTGATCATGTTAGGCAGCTCACAAGATCCAACAATGAAGCACAATGAGGAGAAGACAACCATCTAGCTACTGCTATGGACCCATAGTCCAGGGGTGAACTACTCACTCATCACTCCGGAGGCGACCATGGCGGTGAAGAGTCCTCCGGGAGATGAATCCCCTCTCCGGCAGGGTGCCGGAGGAGATCTCTAGAATCCCCCGAGATGGGATTGGCGGCGGCGGCGTCTCTGGAAGGTTTTCCGTGTCGTGGCTCCCGGTACTGGGGGTTTCGCGACGGAGGCTTTAAGTAGGCGGAAGGGCAACGCGGGGGGCCACACGAGGGCCCCACACCCTAGGTCGGCGCGGCCAGGGCCCGGGCCGCGCCGCCCTAGTGTGGCGGCGCCTCGTGGCCCCACTTCGACTCCTCTTCGGTCTTCCGGAAGCTTCGTGGCAAAATAGGACCCCGGGCGTTGATTTCGTCCAATTCCGAGAATATTTCGTTACTAGGATTTCTGAAACCAAAAACAGCAGAACAACAGAATCGGCTCTTCGACATCTTGTTAATAGGTTAGTTCCGTAAAATGCACGAATATGACATAAAGTGTGCATAAAACATGTAGATATCATCAATAATGTGGCATGGAACATAAGAAATTATCGATACGTCGGAGACGTATCAGCATCCCCAAGCTTAGTTCTGCTCGTCCCGAGCGAGTAAAACGACAACAAAGATAATTTCTGAAGTGACATGCCATCATAACCTTGATCATACTATTTGTAAACATATGTAATGAATGCAGCGATCAAAACAATGGTAATGACATGAGTAAACAAGTGAATCATAAGGCAAAGACTTTTCATGAATAGTACTTCAAGACAAGCATCAATAAGTCTTGCATAAGAGTTAACTCATAAAGCAATAAATCAAAGTAAAGGTATTGAAGCAACACAAAGGAAGATTAAGTTTCAGCGGTTGCTTTCAACTTGTAACATGTATATCTCATGGATAATTGTCAACATAGAGTAATATAACAAGTGCAATATGCAAGTATGTAGGAATCAATGCACAGTTCACACAAGTGTTTGCTTCTTGAGGTGGAGAGAAATAGGTGAACCGACTCAACATAAAAGTAAAAAGAATGGTCCTTCAAAGAGGAAAGCATCGATTGCTATATTTGTGCTAGAGCTTTTATTTTGAAAACATGAAACAATTTTGTCAACGGTAGTAATAAAGCATATGAGTTATGTAAATTATATCTTACAAGTTGCAAGCCTCATGCATAGTATACTAATAGTGCCCGCACCTTGTCCTAATTAGCTTGGACTACCGGATCATCGCAATACACATGTTTTAACCAAGTGTCGAATGGGGTACCTCCATGCCGCCCTGTACAAAGGTCTAAGGAGAAAGCTCGCATTTTGGATTTCTCGCTTTTGATTATTCTCAACTTAGACATCCATACCGGGACAACATGGACAACAGATAATGGACTCCTCTTTAATGCATAAGCATGTGGCAACAATTATTATTCTCATATGAGATTGAGGATATATGTCCAAAACTGAAACTTCCACCATGATTCATGGCTTTAGTTAGCGGCCCAATGTTCTTCTCTAACAATATGCATGCTCCAACCATTAAGGTGGTAGATCTCTCTTACTTCAGACAAGACGGACATGCATAGTAACTCACATGATATTCAACAAAGAATAGTTGATGGCGTCCCCAGGAACATGGTTATCGCACAACAAGCAACTTAATAAAAGATAAAGTGCATAAGTACATATTCAATACCACAATAGTTTTTAAGCTATTTGTCCCATGAGCTATATATTGCAAAGGTGAATAATGGAATTTTAAAGGTAGCACTTAAGCAATTTACTTTGGAATGGCGGAGAAATACCATGTAGTAGGTAGGTATGGTGGACACAAATGGCATAGTGGTTGGCTCAAGGATTTTGGATGCATGAGAAGTATTCCCTCTCGATACAAGGTTTAGGCTAGCAAGGTTATTTGAAACAAACACAAGGATGAACGGTGCAGCAAAACTCACATAAAAGACATATTGTAAACATTATAAGACTCTACACCGTCTTCCTTGTTGTTCAAAACTCAATACTAGATATTATCTAGACTCTAGAGAAACCAAATATGCAAACCAAATTAGCAAGCTCTAAGTGTTTCTTCATTAATGGGTGCAAAGTATATGATGCAAGAGCTTAAACATGAGCACAACAATTGCCAAGTATCAAATTATCCAAGACATTTTAGAATTACTACATGTAGTATTTTCCAATTCCAACCATATAACAATTTAACGAAGAAGAAACTTCGCCATGAATACTATGAGTAGAGCCTAAGGACATACTTGTCCATATGCTACAGCGGAGCGTGTCTCTCTCTCATACAGTGAATGCTAGGATCCATTTTATTCAAACAAAACAAAAACAAAAACAAACCGACGCTCCAAGCAAAGTGCATAAGATGTGGCCGAATAAAAATATAGTTTCAGGGGAGGAACCTGATAATGTTGTCGATGAAGAAGGGGATGCCTTGGGCATCCCCAAGCTTAGACGCTTGAGTCTTCTTAGAATATGCAGGGGTGAACCACCGGGGCATCCCCAAGCTTAGAGCTTTCACTCTCCTTGATCATATTGTATCATACTCCTCTCTTGATCCTTGAAAACTTCCTCCACACCAAACTCGAAGCAACTCATTAGAGGGTTAGTGCACAATAAAAATTAACATGTTCAGAGGTGACACAATCATTCTTAACACTTCTGGACATTGCATAAAGCTACTGGACATTAATGGATCAAAGAAATTCATCCAACATAGCAAAAGAGGCAATGCGAAATAAAAGGCAGAATCTGTCAAAACAGAACAGTCCGTAAAGATGGATTTTATTAAGGCACCAGACTTGCTCAAATGAAAACGCCCAAATTGAATGAAAGTTGCGTACATATCTGGGGATCACTCACGTAAATTGGCATAATTTTCTGAGTTACCTACAGAGAATTAGACCCAAATTCGTGACAGAAAAGAAATCTGTTTCTGCGCAGTAATCCAAATCTAGTATTTACTTTACTATCAAAGACTTTACTTGGCACAACAAAACATAAAACTAAGATAAGGAGAGGTTGCTACAGTAGTAAATAACTTCCAAGACTCAAATATAAAACAAAAATACTATAGTAAAAACATGGGTTGTCTCCCATAAGCGCTTTTCTTTAACGCCTTTCAGCTAGGCGCATAAAGTGTATATCAAGTGTTATCAAAGGGTGGTGCATCGGCATTACCTTGGGTGTTGGGAGTTTTCTCAACCATGCATAGTATGTTGGATACATAAGTTTCAGCGGCTCCCTTTTCATTAGTCTTGGGCTTGCTGCTCTCATCAAACAAATTTTCAGGAACAAGCCAAGCATAATTATTTTCTAGAGCATCATTCATAGCTAGGAGTTTACATGGTGTTGGTGCTTTGATCTCCCCACCGTCATTAATATTATTAGTGTACCTTATTCTATCCATGTCCATCTTTTCAAGGAGACCAACAAAATTAGTATGAGAACCAAGCATATTAAATTCAGCAAAGACCTTTCTAGCCTCTCTTGCTAGACCACCAAATTCTCTAAGAAGGGTTTCTAAAACAAAATCTTTCTTTTCCCCCTCTTCCATATCACCGAGTGTAAGAAACATATGTTGGATTATAGGATTGAGATTAACAAATTTAGTTTCCAACATGCGAACTAAAGCAGCAGCAGCAATTTCATAAGTAGGAGCAAGTTCTACCAAGTGTCTATCTTCAAAATCTTCAACGGTACTAACATGATTGAAAAATTCTTCTATATTGTTTCTCCCAACTATAGACCCACGTCCTACCGGTATATCTTTTGTGGTAAAATTAAAAGGAAACATGATGAATCAAGTAAAGTAAATGCAAGTAACTAATTTTTTTGTGTTTTTTATAAAGAGTGCAAGACAGTAACTAAAGTAAAGCTAGCAACTAATTTTTTTGTGTTTTGATATAATGCAGCAAACAAAGTAGTAAATAAAATAAAGCAAGACAAAAACAAAGTAAAGAGATTGAGAAGTGGAGACTCCCCTTGCAGCGTGTCTTGATCTCCCCGACAACGGCGCCAGAAAAAGAGCTTGATGGCGTGTAACTCACACGTTTGTTGGGAACCCCAAGAGGAAGGTATGATGCGCACAGCAGCAAGTTTCCCCTCAGAAAGAAACCAAGGTTTATCGAACCAGGAGGAGCCAAGAAGCACGTTGAAGGTTGATGGCGGCGGGATGTAGTGCGGCGCAACACCGGAGATTCCGGCGCCAACGTGGAACCTGCACAACACAACCAAAGTACTTTGCCCCAACGAAACAAGTGAGGTTGTCAATATCACCGGCTTGTCTGTAACAAAGGATTAACCGTATTGTGTGGAAGATGATTGTTTGCAAGAAAACAATGAAACTAGTATTGCAAGCAGATTTGTATTTCGAGTATAAAAGAATGGACCGGGGTCCACGGTTCACTAGAGGTGTCTCTCCCATAAGATAAAAGCATGTTGGGTGAACAAATTACAGTTGGGCAAATGACAAATAGAGAGGGCATAACAATGCACATACATGTCATGATAAATATAGTGAGATTTAATTGGGCATCACGACAAAGTACATAGACCGCCATCCAGCATGCATCTATGCCTAAAAAGTCCACCTTCAGGTTATCATCCGAACCCCTTCCAGTATTAAGTTGCAAAGCAACAGACAATTGCATTAAGTATGGTGCGTAATGTAATCAACAACTACATCCTTAGACATAGCATCAATGTTTTATCCCTAGTGGCAACAGCACATCCACAACCTTAGAACTTTCACATCATCGTCCCAGATATCAATGGAGGCATGAACCCACTATCGAGCATAAATACTCCCTCTTGGAGTTAAGAGCAAAAACTTGGCCAGAGCCTCTACTAATAACGGAGAGCATGCAAGATCATAAACAACACATAGTTAATAACTTGATAATTAACATAACATAGTATTCTCTATCCATCGGATCCCGACAAACACAACATATAGCATTACAGATAGATGATCTTGATCATGTTAGGCAGCTCACAAGATCCAACAATGAAGCACAATGAGGAGAAGACAACCATCTAGCTACTTGCTATGGACCCATAGTCCAGGGGTGAACTACTCACTCATCACTCCGGAGGCGACCATGGCGGTGAAGAGTCCTCCGGGAGATGAATCCCCTCTCCGGCAGGGTGCCGGAGGAGATCTCCAGAATCCCTCGAGATGGGATTGGCGGCGGCGGCGTCTCTGGAAGGTTTTCCGTATCGTGGCTCCCGGTACTAGGGGTTTCGCGACGGAGGCTTTAAGTAGGCGGAAGGGCAACGCGGGGGGCCACACGAGGGCCCCACACCCTAGGTCGGCGCGGCCAGGGCCTGGGCCGCGCCGCCCTAGTGTGGCGGCGCCTCGTGGCCCCACTTCGACTCCTCTTCGGTCTTCTCGGAAGCTTCGTGGCAAAATAGGACCCCGGGCGTTGATTTCGTCCAATTCCGAGAATATTTCGTTACTAGGATTTCTGAAACCAAAAACAGCGAGAAAACAAGCAATCGGCTCTTCGGCATCTTGTTAATAGGTTAGTTCCAGAAAATGCACGAATATGACACAAAGTGTGCATAAAACATGTAGATATCATCAATAATGTGGCATGGAACATAAGAAATTATCGATACGCCGGAGACGTATCAACCTCCTAGTTCACCTAGTAGTTGAGATTAGAATTCTCGGTCATGTAATTCTACACAATATGTTCCCCTTGAAGAGGTTCGTGGGAGTCTTAAAGAAATATGTTCATAACCACGCTAGGCCAAAAGGAAGCATCTCAAAGGGCTATGGAACAGAGGAGGTCATTGATTTTTGTGTTGACTTTCTTCCTGACCTTAAGTCGATTGGTGTTCCTGAATCTCAGTATGAGGGGAGGCTGACTAGAAAAGGCACACTAGGAAGGAAAGCAACAGTATGCAGGGATAATATTTCTTTCAATCAAGCACACGCCACAGTTCTATACAATTCCAGCTTGGTGGCTCCGTATATCGAGAAACACAAGAATATTGTACGAAGACTAAACCCATGCCAGCCTGAGTCCTTGATTACACGTCAACACATGAAGACCTTCGGCAGTTGGTTGCAGACACATCTCATTAGTAACACCAGTGTTGGAAAGCAGCTGTACTTGTTGGCTAGGTTACCATCTTTGAACATATGTACATTCCAAGGGTACGAGATAAATGGGAATACATTTTACACGATCGCCCAAGATAAAAAGAGCACCAACCAAAACAGTGGTGTCCGCTTTGATGCAAAATACGAGAATGGGCAGACCACCACATATTATGGGTACATAGAGGAGATATGGGAACTTGACTATGGACCTACTTTTAAGGTCCCTTTGTTTCGGTGCAAATGGGTGAAGCTCAGCGGGGTACATGTAGACGATAAGTACGACATGACAATGGTGGATCTTAACAATCTTGCGTACATGGACGAGCCATTCGTCCTAGCCAAGGATGTGGCTCAAGTTTTCTACGTGAAGGACATGTCTAGCAAACCGAGAAAAAGAAATCAGCAAAAGAATACATCAATCGAGGAGTCAAAGCGCCACATAGTTCTTTCAGGGAAAAGAAACATCGTGGGAGTGGACAAGACAGACATGTAAGAAGATTATAATAACTTTCATGAAATTCCGCCCTTCACGGTGAAGATTGACCCAAGCATCATGCTAAATGATGAAGATTCTCCATGGCTACAGCACAGAAGAAAACCACAGCACTAGATGGCGATGTTGCCGATATTTAAACCTTTTATGTAATAATGTATTTTAAATAGTTCCCAAGACAATCTCTACATTTATGTAATAATGAGAACCCTCCTCTTGTACCCTGAGCTACTGGTTGTTGGATGTATACTAGCAGCTTCCGGCCGAGAGTCCTGCTTGTGCGAAGAGTTCCCTCGGGCAGAGCTTCCGAAGATGTATAAGACGGCTGACCATCTAAGACATCTTCGAGAAGCTCCACTGGAGAGGCTCTTTCCTTCCTGATCGTCGTCGCCGGGTGTATACCAGCTCCTGGGAAGCTCTCTATGCTCTCCCCTCCTCTTGTACACTGAGCTACTGGTTGTTGGGTGTATACTAGCAGTTTCCGGCCGGGAGTCCTGCTTGTGGGAAGAGTTCCTCGGGCGGAGCTTCCGAAGATGTCAAAGACGACCGGCCATCTAAGACATCTTCGAGAAACTCCGCTGGATCGAGAGGCTCTTTCCTTCCTGGTCACTGTCGCCGCGTGTATACCAGCTCCCGGGAAGCTCTCTCTGTTCTCCCCTCCTCTTGTACCCTGAGCTACTGGTTGTTGGGTGTATATATACTAGCAGCTTCCGTCCGGGAGTCCTCCTTCGGGAAGAGTTCCCTCGAGCGGAGCTTCCGAAGATGTCTAAGACGGCCAGCCATCTAAGACATCTTCGAGAAGCTCCGCCGGAGAGGCTCTTTCCTTCTTGGTCACCATCGCCGGGTGTATACCAGCTCCCGGGAAGCTCTCTCTGCTCTCCCCTTCTCTTGTACCCTGAGCTACTGGTTGTTGGGTGTATACTAGCAGCTTCCTGCCAGGAGTCCTTCTTGCGGGAAGAGTTCCCTCGGGCGGAGCTTCCGAATATGTTTAAGTTGTCCAACCATCTAAGACATCTTCGAGAAGCTCCGCCGGAGAGGATCTTTCTGTTATGATCGCCGTCGCCGGGTGTATACCAGCTCCTGGGAAGCTCTATCTGCTCTCCCCTCCTCTTGTACCATGAGCTACTGGTTGTTGAGCGTATACTAGCAGCTTCCGGCTGGGAGTTCTGCTTGCGGGAAGAGTTCCCTTGGGTGGAGCTACCGAAGATGCCTAAGACGGCAAGCCATCTAAGACATCTTCGAGAAGCTCCGCCGACGAGGCTCTTTCCTTCCTGGTCGCTGCCTCCTCTCTCTGCTCCCGGGCTGCTCTCTCTGCTATCCCCGAAGGGGCTATATATATCGGAGTGCCCCTAGATAATCCCCTCCCCTAGATAAAGAAGAGACCAGATAAGCCTCCCCCGGATTAAGCCCCCCTCTTTTGTCCCGGTTTGAGCCCCCACTCGGGATAAACGGGGTATATAAACTAACCCACCATCTCGGTCGAAGCCACCACCCCAGATAAGCCTCCCTCAGATTACTTTAACTATTAAACTAAAACAACGATAACGACTTTATTGAAATTTAACTAGATACTTTAACTAAATTCAAACTAAAATAATGACTACGACTTTATTGAAATTTAACTAAATACTTTAACTAAATTTAAATTAAAATAATGACTACGACTTTATTGAAATTTAACTAAATACTTTAACTAAATTTAAACTAAAATAACTACGACTAGTTCTTCCGCGCATCCGATGCTGCCCTCCTGACTACCGCCTCCTGCCGCAGCAGCTACTGCAGCTCCTCCTCACGATGACGCTTATGCATCTCCTTACTATCGAGCTCCGCCATACGCCGCCGCTTATGCAGCTCCTGGCGACTCTGCCTCTCAAATGCTTCTATGGTAGCAGCTAGCGCCACCGCCCCCACTCCTCTATATCCGCGATCTGCGGGTCCACCTCCACTGGCGGCGTGTGCGGTGGCGGGGGAATTGTGCAATGGGCTAGGGTCCGGGGAGTGAAGTGGGAGGCGGGGATGTAGGAGCTATTTATAGAGGCGTGTAGGCGGGAAATCTTCGCGCGGCGTCATGGCAGGAGCGGGAAACTTTCCCACGCGGCCGACGTTGTTGTGGCAGGAGCGGGAAACTTCCCCGCTCGATTTTAATGTATATCTTATTTAAAAACACTAGAAAAGAAACATAAAAGAACACTAGAAAAAAGCACTAAAAAGCACTATAAAAAACACTAGAAAAAACCCAGAAAAAACAGTAGAAAAAACCCAGAAAAGCCTCCATTGGCCTGGAGCCCCAGTCCATGGATCGAGCTCTAGGCCGTTGGATTAAAACGACCGGAGCCGTTCGATCTTCTTGATGCCACGCGGATCCACCCCCTTTTGTCGCGGGCCGAGCCACTAGCCGGGACAAAAGATCCCCCCCCCCTTTTATCGCGGTCCGAGCCACCAGCCGGGACAAAAGTGGGGGGTATGTAAAGAATCCCACCATCCCGGTCGAAGCCATTGACCAAGATAGTGGAGGCCAAAGATGCCACCAGGCTACCCTTCTCCGGCACCGGTAGCTCCTCGCCTCCATTGCGCGCACCTCCGCCCCCGCCCCCACGAACCCTAGCATCGGTAGTTCCCTCTCTCTCGCTCTCCCGCGCCCCCAGAACAAACCCTAACCCTACTGCCGGCCCCCGCCCCGGTCAATTCCGGTGCCGGCGAGCCCCCTCCGGCCTTGTCGATCTCTCCATCGCCATCACGGTGATCCACCGCGCCTCCCCGTGCCCTTTGCTTCCTCTCTCTTCCTCTGCAGCTCCGCCGCCATGGGCAACCGCTCCCGGCCGCCACAGATGCTCGTCGCCGGACTAGCTCCGGCAACCAATTGCTGGTGGCTACGGCACCAACTGACTCGTCGCGATGCACTGCGCGAATCCCCCCTCGCTCGCATCCTCCCGCCGACGGGAGGGCCGGAATCGATCTCCGCAGGGGATCTCATGGCTGTGCTAACGTCAGCATGACGCCCTCTAACAAATATTTCATAATATTTTATAGAATTTTCAGAAATTGATTTAAAATGAATAAAACTTGGAAAATTCATAACAAATTCATTTTAAATCATAAAAATACAAATAATATATCAAAATGTTCAGAAAAACAAATTGTAACTGTTTATCCATGTTTCATACATGCTTGAAGCAACTAAATTTCAAACCTTAGTGGAAACCCTAATCGACCCCTCTCATATGTCGGGTTCAATGTCGTTTCCCCTTCAATTTCAGTCGATGCACCTAGGGTTTACCCAACCCCTTTATTATGACATGTCATCATATTGTTTGTGCATTGCATTGTTCTATGTCTTGATTGTGCTCTTCATTTCCGCTATTTGGTTCTTCTCAATAGGAAACGAACGCGAGCCTAAGATCAACGCCATCGAAGAGCAGCACCCGAACAACGAGGGACAGGGTAAGCCCTAACCTCGTACTTACATATTGCATACGCTTCAAATATGTTTTATCGACAGTTGTAGTTGCTGAAGTCTGATCCATTATATTACGCCGACATTATTATTATGTACTCGCGATTAACTCGAAATTAATCATGTACTTATCGATTTAATATTTTGCAGAAACAATGGATCCATTCCATCGAGACTTCGAACGGGAGGACATGATCGAGGACATAATCTGCGAAGCCGACCAAGAAGCCGACGACTCTGTTGATGGAGAAGATGATGGCTCCATTGATGGAGGAGCCGACGGCTCCGGTGAAGAAGAAGCCAACGGCTCCGGCGAGGTATATATACCTGTATATGATCACTAGAGCCATTCATGGAATTCTATATGTACATGTATATAAATTAATGAATGTTTATTCTCTTAGGCCTCCCAAGATAAGTTGGACAAACGAGGCCCGGCCAAGAAGGTTGGGCAAAAAATACCACTTCACAATTATAGTTATATCACCTTGTGACGAACCGATGGAACCCACAAAGGCCGCAACGACATTTAGAAATCAGTGCGGAGTTATGGTTAGGGTCCGCATCCCGATCAGTGTTAGAGAATGGAACAAGACTAAAAAAGGTGCCCCAAAGTGAGTTTGTTGCCGATAGGTTCAAAGGCAATCTTTTTTACGACCTCGTGGCACATTTAACCTTGCCAGAACTGGAGACACAGATTGAGATGGACAAACAGAGGGAGAAAGTGAAGAAGCGGGCTCTTATGAAGATGTGTGAACTATTCCGGCAGTGGAAGAAGCGATTATGGGCAACTTATAAGAAGGACAAGAAACTTCCAAATTCGAAGGCTATGTAGCGAAGCAGGAGCATAACTGGGATGCATTTGTGGAGTGCAAGACCTCAGAGGATGCTGAGGCATTGTCAAAGAAAAACAAGAAGAATGCAGATGAAAAAGGTATATCACCATAAAACGGGGCAAGGGGGCTACAAAAAAGCCATGCCTAAGTGGGCTGAACAAGAGGCTGAGATGCTGCGGAATGGGGTCACTCCAGAACCCATCCGAGAAAACTAGGACTTGAGGGCTCGAAATTGGTTCCTTGCACATGGGTGTGAGTATGACATGCGAACAGGGAACCTTGTTCAAAGTGACAGCAAGGTTAAGATACCCAGGGAAATATGGCTTCAAGTGTCGGAAGATATTACAACGCGGAAATTGAAGTTTGTTCCCGATAGAGAGAATGACTTGCTGACGTTGGTCCTTGGGAATCCCGAATAGGTTGGATGAACACGAGGCGTCGACCCTAGTTATCTGTGGCCTATTGGGTTTCCCAACGATGTGGAGACTTATAGAAGCCGAGCGAGAGAAAAACAACGCTAGGAGAAGGTGTAGAATGACCGGTTATCCGATTTCCAACGACGACTTGACCCGCACCAGCGGGAGATTGACGAACTTAAAGGAGGGCGCCAGCTAGATAATACCGCCGACACATCTCAGCGGCAAAGCAACGTGACTGACTCGGAGGTCCCGCCTGATGGTCCACGGATGATAGATGGCGGTCCCGGCTACCCCG
The DNA here is from genome assembly GCF_022539505.1 of Lolium rigidum. NCBI lineage: Eukaryota > Viridiplantae > Streptophyta > Magnoliopsida > Poales > Poaceae > Lolium > Lolium rigidum. The sequence goes on along the minus strand of NC_061513.1, from coordinate 348,442,439 downwards.
TGGATGGAATCAAGCAGCAGACACGTTGTGATCTCCATCTGGAGTTCAAGAACCTATCTCTGAAGGTGGCGGCCGTCTTTGTTTTACCTTCATTAGGACTTGAAGGTAAGCCGACACTATGGCATGACAATGAGATTCCAGCTGGCCATGCTTGCGTCGGGGTGGATACAATTGTACCATCGTTTGAGTAAACGGAGCTTGTAATCCATGGAGGAGAAGGTTAGGGTACACTCGGAGAAGTACTGGGTGACATCATTCTTTGGAAGAAGAAAAACATCAAGCTTCCAGGCTGGGTACCCCCTACTAGTCGTCGCAGGTCACCATCACCCCATGACTACGACCACCACATCCCTAGTCCATCTCGATCTCCATCGCTGGCTCAGCCGTCTTCGCCACCGCCTTTGCCCGCTAAGACTCGGCAGGCACCCAGTAAGCGGAAGCGTGACAAGAGTCCTATCCGTCGACTGTTGCCCATCCCAAGAGTTCCAAAGCCCCCCCCCCCCCCCCGTGCTTACGATCATACTGAAGAGGAAAATGACACCATCACAAAGAGCCAACTGCATGCACATCTTCATAAGGAAAAAACCCAAGCCCCCAGCGCCATACACCGAGAAGAAAATAGAAGATGTTCTTGATTTTCTTAACACACCATCGCAATATGACTTACACCAGAAGCAGGATGACTATACACGCACACTTGCGAAGGAAATTGAGCAGAGAAAAGAGAGGAAAAGTGCTAGCGAGAGCAAATCATCAACTAAAAGTGCAGCCGGGAATAAGTCAAGTACAAAAGTGCACCCCTCAAGGCACATCAAGTTACAGCAAACAGAAAAAGAAAGGACATTTCCCAGCTCGAAGAACAGGCCAAATAATTAATCCCACCACTCAAGGTGTTAAATGTTCCTTTGGTGTACCCCAGCAGCAGGGTGGTTTGGATATGGAAGCAGTTGCGAAGCTAGCTGCTGAAATGAATTGTACTATGGAGGAATTGCTAAGTTTCCAAGATACTGCAATACCCTTTGGTGATATAGCCCTTAAATTTGTCTACGGGGCCGAATTGGTCAGCAAAAAGAGGCTGCAAGAACTACCAACACATATGCGGAATTTGCATCAGTGGTACCTTGATGCGTGCAAGGTGGACCAAAGATACATCGGTGAATGTCCGAGAAGAATATTACTTCCGAAGGGAGGATCTCCATATTGAGATTTGCAAACTCTGGCAGTTATTCAATTTAGACGCCCTCCAAATCATTGTCTACAAATAAGTTCCTATTCATTGCATGTGATTCAATACTGTTTCCTTACAACTACAGGTGAGAGTCTTACTGTATTGTACACATTCAGTTTTTCTTACTCGATGTTAAGTGTAATTCAGGACTTATATATATATATATATATATATATATATATATATATATATATATATATATATATGTAAATTAACTGGTGCTCCTAGGTGCCCGGGCACCATACGTAGATACGCGTATTTTTGCTTTGTAGTACACATACCTAAGGGTATATATATTTCAAGTAAGGGACCCATTGAATAGAGACCTGGAAGGGTTCCGCAACTTGCAGGACTTGCTCCAGAGGTAATTTCAATCATTGTCACACTATATTGATCTCTTTTGTGCGATATCAGGTAATTATCCACTCATTCAATCATTCTTTTGCCTGGCAGGGTTTGGAGAGGATTCAAGGAGATGGTTATGGGTAGTAACTTCACAGAGAAGCTAACGTTTACTCCTGTATCATGCGCCCAGCAGCCACAGGGGACTAATCTATGTGGATACTACATTTGCGAGTCCATTCGCATGTTAACCACTAAGAAGGTCGATCGTAGATTCAACGTAAGCAATACATTCACAACTTTAATTTATTACCGTCAATATTTTGTTATCAAGATTGATATATTCATTTTGATCTCATTTTCCTATATAGGTCAAGTTCATGCGGGAGAAGCTCCAACCACAGCAACACCTACTAGAAATTACGAAGGAACTGGCTGGACTTTTGATGAGAGAAATAATAGATGACAATGGCTTATTTAGTGTAAATAGGGACTTCTGATGATCCCCGTGTAACAGTTCGAATAGACGACGGGCTCTAGTCTCGGTAGCCGTGAGCTCCATGTATGTAAGGAGAATCTACGAATAGACTTTTGCTTCGAATATTTGTTTGCTCGATCTATATATAATGCATGAACATATACATCTTGTAGTAGCGTACAAATATATAAAAAATATTTTGAAATGAAAAAATAAAATAAAAAGGGATGGCTTCACCCCTGCCCCTGCCGAACGCCTCCTAAACCCTAAACCCTAAAGGAGCAGCATCCTACGCACGCCACGTGGATGCCCTTTTGTTTGCTCTGTGTTACCAGCCGGGATAAAAGGTGGTCACCCCTGCGCGCCCCGCGGAGACCACGTAGCGGACTATATGTCCAGGCTGGTAAGCGGGCCGAGACAAAACGTTGGGTCTTTTGTCCCGCCTCCGTTGTTCCGGTTGGCTAGCCGGGAAAAGCCTCCTAGGGCCGGCACAATAGGCCTGTTCTGTACTAGTGTGTTTATATTTTTTTAAACGTCTAGCTTCTACTTTAATTTTCTATCACGTTTGTCCCAAAATATAAGATGTTTTAGTGGGATAAATTAACATACCAAAATGTCTTAAATATTGAAATTATATTTGGAAAATAAAATTCTTAATCATGGAGTTAATAACTATAATGCAACCCATATTGTTAACTTTACATGATGTACACTTTTTCTGTTGCAGGATGCGTAAAAGTAACTTTTGTAATTCTTAAATCGTTTGTAGTTTCGTAATAAAAGATCATAGGTTTGGCATGCACAATTAGAAACAAAAGAGAACACGGACGTTAAAAGCCATTACCCCGTGTATCTCTTTACATGAACACCGACACGCACCCATAGTCTCATCTGGTTGGCTAGAAGATATAAATATTGTTTGCGTAAAACACATTATTTACATTATTTTGCATTTGCAACGTAGTTCCACGTTTCTTGTGTGCACATATTAGAAACTTTTTAGAACTTCTGCTGAGTCGCAGGTTCATGTGGGAGTGCATGGACACTACCGGTGCATCTAGCAAATTTTCATATACATGTGTTCACTTGAACACCAATTTTAAAACAGAGTTTTGTGCCACTGTATTCGTGGATATCGCCATCACACTAAGCCAATTCTCCCATAGTACGTACTATACATTTACACGAGGACCAACATTGAGCAATAGTTTTATATATTTGTAAATCAACAAATAAAAATATATGGTTTAAACTACTTTTTTTATAAAGGGAATATATTAATATCAAAAGCTACCAATTACACCTACCCTCTGCAACAACGCAACACCCTAATAGCAGTAGGGATGCACACAGTCAAAAAAGAGAAAATAAAACTAAGAAATAAAAGTCCCGCCACAGTATCTCAGGTCTAGCAACAGCAATACATCCACCACCAAAACAACACCTGAAATACAGACTCTACAAAAGCGACGCCTCCAAGAAGGAAACAGTGCACCAGCACCGTCGTCGTCCGATCAAAGATCTTAGGTTTTCACCCTGAAGATAGTCCTCGCTCTCAAAACAATGCATCCAACAAGGTCATTGCCAGACACAACCAGTTAAGGCCATACCTTGGGTTTTCACCCTGAAAGGTAGGACTTTCACCTGTGTTGCCGCCCCCACTTTCATACCACTGATGTGAATCCTGGAACACCAAGCAAGTTCCTCAACATCGCGAAGACTTGGACCTTCTTTAGCTAATCCCCCAATCCCGCCTTCATGATATTCTCTGCTTCTGACTTCACCATGGACCAAAAGTCACTTGATGTCAACTGAGATCAAATCTTCACGCCGCTCCCTCCGAAACCAAACGGTCGGAATAAAAGCATGGGTGCGCGCGAACGAATATCACCCAAACCTGTGAACTCCAGGCAAAAGATGCACTGTTCCATTCGCTATCGGAGCCTTCCGGAACTCATCACTTCGGCTAGATGAAGAAAGATCAACATCCAGAGTGTCTCCATCTTCGCGAAAGAAGAACCCTAGGACTACCACCATGAAAGCCGGAATGGACGCCCCCCACACCGCCGCCATGACTGGGAACCACGGTCCATTTTCCTCCTCCAACTCGGCCGGTGGAGGCCGGCAGCCATCGGGATAGCGGCTACGCACTACCACGACACGGAGACGGCCGGCTGCTGCCTACGAAGATAGCCTGGCTGAGCCTCATTGCCGCCGCCTCACGACTATGTACCTTGCCATTGTCGCCCGATCCCGCTGCCGCCCTTCCGCCCTGCCGAGTTCCGCCACACCATCGCGTCCCCGGCCATGATCCAGGTGGTGTAGCCAAAGGCCACCACCACCAGACCCGTCGTCCACCGTCGCCATCCCTGAAAGACCCCGCCTCCGCGCGAAGGGGAGTCCATGGGTGCGCCACCACCGCCCCTGTCTTTGGCAGCCGGGCGCGGCCACCACCGCCGACCCCGACGGCGGAAGCGGCCGAGAAGAGGATGATCAACTGCCTTTTCTAGGGTTTGGATCATCGCCCGGAGCCGCCTCGCGCGAGATGACCCTGGGCGAAGATCGGGTGGGGAGGGAGGAGAGGGGGAGGGAGGGGACAGTGGTGGAGAGTGGAGGGGTGGCGCTGCAAGGAAGGGTCGGGTGGGGAGGGAGGCGGTAGCTGGGTGCGGAGGGAGGCGGTGGCTGGGTGGAGGGGTGGCTCAGACGTTCAGAATCATATAGACCAGTTTAAACTACTTAGACCGTCATGTACATTATTTACAAACAAAATCATAAATTCCACGTGTTTTACACATTTCTGTCTAGGTGACGTATCGATATGTTTTCTCAAAAGAAGTTCTCAAACTATTCTGCTTCTGCACGCACAAACGGAAAGACGCTGGAAAAACCGGTGAATTGTGGTCTCATGAGATCTCGTGCGTGCACAATGCCAGTATACCTAACTGGGAGTTATAAACTTTGTAGGAAAATATTTCTCATATCTATCTCACCTTATTCGGTTGGCCCATCACGTGCAGGACATGTATATCACCCCTCTTTTAAGAAATAAGCGACAAATAGACTTTTCCAACCGTTACATCAAGGTCCGATGACCCCAGTTACTATTTGAAAAAAAAAAACAAATGACACCCCATGACGCATACAAAACCAAGCACGTTCTCTTCTTCACTCCGGAAAATAAAGTGAACGTACGTGAGAGCCAAACCCACAAAAGATAGTCAGATGTGTCCCCGCTGTTCTGCTATCACTTGGTAGAACTGAAGTTGCCACCACCTCTTTGTAAAGATCTGAAGCCACCAAACCCGAGTAATCCGGTCTATTTGACCCATGGAGGACCTGCCACCATGCCCCACCATGGTCACCGCAACACGAAAATCATCGACCTCGGGAGCGACGACAACAATGTTGATGGTAAGTGCGTGAGAAATCCAAACTTGCTAGTCCCTCCCCTTTTTCATTTTCTTGACCTCCTCCCTATGGTGGTCGTGGGGCATGGGTGTTACCATGATCTTTTCTGTTTGTTCCTTCATATATCGTTTATTGGCTACTTATTTTCCTGCTCGCCTTAGATTGTTGCTTTCCTGCTTGTTCCTGGTGGATTTGTGGAAATGGAGAGGTTTTAAAACAGTTTCTTGTAGTATTATTTTTGTTTGCTAGTTCTATAGGTTGTTTCCATGCATGCTCATTACACACATAATTGTTACTTGAAAATGGTAGGTGATAGTATCCACTCATTATTAACTGTGTAACTGTCTCATATTGTATTTTATAGAGTTTCATTTTCACCCCTGATGTGACTTTTCAAGATCATTTGCTAAAGATAATAAAATAATGGGAGACAAATAATTAACATCATGTGGTTTATTATGTAATGTGTGCATCCTGATCAAAAAAATGTATTTTTATATTCAGTGTATAGTGTACCAAAACAAGCGCTCTCAAACAAGCAGACACCCAAAAGCAAAGACATCACGGAAGTAGTGTCTCATCTTGAAGAATGCATTTCCCTCCTTTAACCTCCTCCCAAAAAAGGTCAACCCGCATTGCATATAGTAGAAGGCACAAACCAAATAAAGACAAGTTGGGCACATAGGGGCTGTTTGGTTGCCAGCCAGAGATTGCCAAGCCAAAGTTTGGTAGCAGCCACAATTATGGCAAGCCATATTTTGTGGCAAAAGTACTCCATTTGGTTGGTGAAATTTTTTTGGCAAAAAAACAGTGGCAGTTGTTTGGTTTGCTGCCACAAATGTTTGGCAAAAACTCGTGGCAACTGTTTGGATTGCCGCCAAAAGTTTGACAAACAAGACATGGCCATTACAGATAATAGTTGAACCAACAATTACAGATTATCAGTAGTTCAAATTTCATTACAGAAATTAGACCATTCACTTAAGTAGTGCATAACATTCATGACAAAAGCTAAGTTCAACCAGATTACTAACAAGAACTTATCAGGCTCTGTTCAACTAGCAAGCAACAAAATTAGTATTGTCACTAAACATGTTCTAGTCGTTATGTGAATAGCACACATAGACAAAATGAGCTTGCCGGCAACTTGTAGAGTCACAGATTTAAGCCTTCCTTATCGCATAAGAACTTGAAGACCCATGCATGCAAAGTATCATCACTTGCATTGCACAACCAGCTACGCTTAACTTCATTCTCCTTAGAAGACAAATGCTCACCAACTATAATTCTCTGATCAGGTGTCAATGGGATAGTCTCTAGTCTCTGCCACAAAGTTGCATGTGGATCGAGAAGCTGTGATATGTGAGGAGCAGTGGCAACAAGTGTGTCCCGAAGTGATTTCATCGTAGTTGTGATTTCATCATTGGACTCTACAAGACGACTCTTGTACTTTGCTGCCTTCTTAGTTGATAGAGTACACATAGGGTTGTCTCGTGAACGTTTAATACCAGATCGAGTATAGTTGGAAGGGTAGTTGTTATCACCGGTTGCATTTGTGATAGGAGTTGGTATTGTGTCTGAATCATCACCAAGTGGATCTTCAGGCGGCGTATAGCCATTGAGGTCACGCATCTCCCTCGAATCACTATCAGAATCATCACTAACATCCATACATGTATTCTGATCCATAGCTAATGAACCATCAACACTAGATCCAGTGAATAGTTCCTGCATCTCTTCATAGAATTTGATGGGCTTAGTGAGTAGGCGTCGTGCTCTGTCCTGCATTCAGTTCAAAGAACAAAAGAGTATATGGTCAGACACTAGTAGCATAAGAAATGGTAACTAACTTGGATGTGGTTGAGACAACATACACATAGGGTCGCCTTTTCAGATTCTGAAATAATCACAATGCATCTAGTGTGGTCAAATGAATTTCCACTTTTGCTCAATGCTGCTGCAATGATCTTCCAATTTTCTTTATAGTGCCTGTACTGACGGTCCACTTGATCCACGGTCACCCCCATTGCAAACTTCTTATTTAAGGCATCAGCACATAACAAATGATGTTGCTTCTTGAACTTAAATCCTACATGTTGATCTTTCAAGTAGTCGATGTACCAATCAAGCATGTATTTTTTTCTGATCATCAGCCCAAGTCACGGTCCTCTCACGAGAGGATACAACAGCATCAACCTTCAGCTTTTTCTTGGTCATTGCTGCTTCTAATGAAAGTAGATGATCATAAAGTAAATCATCACACATGACCATAAACTTCAAATATTTTGATTTGTTTGAGGGGATAAAAACTCATGTATTTCATAAAAAACAAATTATAAACTTTGAGTAGATGATCATAATAATTAAAGCATCACACTCATGTGTTTCATACAAAAGAAAGTACAAAAGCATCGCATACATGTGTTGGATACAAACATGAAAGAAATCATCACAGAGATTGTCCTACTTTATCTTCCCACATCGTCCTTGCCATTTCTTCTCTTTTGTTTGCCCATGCCACATTCTCCTGGTACTAGTCACTACGGCTTCTTATACTTCTTGGTAGGGCTGCATACCACGCAAGGTCATCATACACATACTCATCAGGACCATCCTCTAAAATCCAGTTGTGCAACGCACAACATGCCATCACAATTTTCACTTGTGTTTTCAAAGGGAAGAATGGCTGGCTTGCAAATATTTTGAAACGGTTCTTCAAGGTACCAAATGCACGTTCAACAGTTGTTCTGAGTTGTGAATGGCGAAGGTTGAATAATTCCTTTGGGTTCTCTGGTTCTCTAGTGCCCCTGTATTCTTTAAGGTGATATCGAGTAGAACGGAATGGGGGTAATACACCAGGTCTTGCTGCATATCCAGCGTCGGCTAGGAAATATTTACCTACATTATTATTTTGTGCAAACTGATTAGCTAAGAACTAAACTGGTTAGCTAAGAACTAAGCTATGGGTTTGGAATCCTACCTTCGGGTATTTTTAGCCCATTAGGACGTGATAGAGCATCTTGAAGCACATAAGAATCATGGGCAGAGCCCTCCCATCCAGCAAGAACATATATGAATCTTAGGTCAAAATCAACCGCTGCAAGCACATTTTGGCTGGTAAAGGACTTTCTACCCCTAAACCGATCTTGCATGTGGATAGGTACACACGCTGGTATATGTGTACCATCCAGGGCTCCTATGCATCCCTAGGAAAATATAAATTGTATTGCTTTCAATTAGAAGAACGTGACATCAATACTTGCAAAAGTGGTTAGCAATTTCAGTGTACCTCAAAGTACGGGTGAAATCTGCCAGGGGAAGTTGTGATCTTCGAATGTGTCTCAACTAATTTGATGCATATGAGGTCACCGGCAAGGATACAGAGAGCGTCTAAAACAAGATGGAAATACCTACTAACAGTCTCGCTTGATCTGATGAACTCAAAGGCAATTGATCTGAATGTCCAGTTTAAACCCACGGCATGCATAAACATGGCGACTTGTTCCTCTATTGTAACATGACATGTCTCCTCTAGTAGGGCCCGTGATCTAAGTTCAGCACACAACTTGTGAAAGACAACTTTACTCATACGCAGCTCACTTATGCAGTGGGCATCACTTCCATTGTACAAGCGATTTAGACGTCTCAATCTCTCAACGTCCCTATCAACCATGGGAGCATATGTTATTCTTTTCCTTTTCCTTGCGTTGATCCTATACCAGTACACGGCTAGACACACCAGAATACCAGCAACCATTCTTCTTCTCCATATGTAATGGCAGTAGTCCAGATAATACTTTAAATACATCTAAAACATATTTTTAGAGACAAAATTCAATCAGTAAAATGAAAACTTGTCAAGCAAAAAATTATCTTTATCTATAGCACACTAATACTGACTACTACCGTCTTAATCGGATTCAAATACCAATGTTCTGTGAAACATTCCAGGGTGATAATATGATACACTTACAACGACTCAGTTTGCAATGATAGCAGATCAAAAAAAAAACGCAAGGCAGGACATGCATCTCCTGGATGGAACAAGTCCTAAAGGAATCGATTCCAAGGCATGGAAAAAAGGAATACCTTCTCCGGCCGCACGGACTGGTCGTGAATCTGCTGCAACTTCCGCTGCCCTGCTGCCCTGCTTCCCTTTCTGCTGCTATACTCTCCTCTCACTTCTCTCTGATTCAGATCTGCACATGAGTGGGATCGAGAGGTCAGCAAACTGGTGGGGGTGAGTGGATGAGATGGGAGAAGGGGCCCTGGCGAGGGCGACCTGTTCTGGGATGGGAGCCGTGGCGATGGCGAGGTCAGCTATGCCGGGGGAAGGGGAGCCGCCGTGAAGTGAAAGAGGGGGAATTTCTGAGAAAGAAGGTAACTGGGCGATTTTGCCGGTGTTGGCGGCCACAGGCGGGTGTGGCGGGGAAAAAAGACCGCCAAAATTTTCTGGCAAAAACATGTGGCGGGAGGACGGTGAAGCTGTGGCGCGCCAATGCTTATTAATAAACGAAACGCCTGCCAAATTCGCTGTGGCGAGCCAAACTTTGGCTTGGCAATCTCTGGCCGGCAACCAAACAGCCCCATATTTTTTTGAATTGTCCCTGGAGTATGTACCCTATTTCTCTCTTTATTATAATTTCTATGTTGTTCTCAGTATTTTTATCGACAACTCTATGTGTTGGTGGTACCTTTGTACATGCATAGACCAGTAAAAGAAAAGAGCGGTTACGCTTATTTCGATTCATAGTGATTTATTATCTAAACGAATGAGATAGACACAATAGAATGTGAACATATGGATAAAAGCTAAGAAAATATTCTCAAGACAATATGTATTTGTCCTTATTGTTGCTTGGTACCAGACTCTCATTGTTATCATGGGAATTCACTTATATGATTGTTATGATATATACCACATATTCACTTAAACAAAACCTTGACTATGGGGGTCATTGGAACCTCCTTGTGTTGTGCAACTTCGATGAGATGAACTACCTAAGTACTGAAAAAGGACCGCGTATGTTGCTTCTGGATTCACTTAAACAAACAAATCTGACGATGTTGCAAATAACCATCAACAAGTTTGATCCCTTTATTTTCTCCCTTTCTATGTCTCAAAATTCGTTGTAAACACACGTATGCACACAACCATATGTTCACGTAATTATTATGATTTATATTTATGTAAACTTATACTGAGTTTAGAATCTCCTAAATTTATTAGCCTTTTATGGCAGGTATAGCATATTTGTTGCTGATATTTCAAAATATGAAGAGCAGAAAGAGTTTGAGAAGTTCATAAACGAAGTCGAGCCGGAGGTTCCAGAGGTATGTTGATTAATACCCGAAAGTTTGTCATTTTTATCCCTTTTTTCAAAATTTGTAGCATCTAGTTTAATATTCTATCACATCTTTCCCGAAATATATGATGTTTAATAGGATAAAATATCATACCAAAACGTTTTATATATTGAAATTTAATTTATTTAGAAATTAATTTGTATAATGCAAACCATGTTGTCAATTTTACGTGATGCACACTTTTTCTGCTGCGGGGTGCGCAAAAGTAACCTCTGTCAAAAGTTCTCAAATCATATATTAGTTTATAAGAATAGATCATAGTTTTGGCATGCACAATTAAAAACGAACAAATAGCATGAATATCAACAAAATCAGTGCTCAATGTATCTCTTTACATGAACACCAACACCCGACCCATGGTCTCATGTTGTCGGCTACTAAATATTGTTTGCGTAAAACACATTAATTTACATTATTCTACCTTTGCAACGAAGTTCCAAGTTTTTTGTTTCCACAGAAAGTCTTAATAGGTTCTTGCATGGACACCGAAAGTGCATATAGAAAGCTTTGATACATGTTAGTTGAACACCAATTTTGAAGAAGAGTTGTGTGCTATGTTATCCATGGATATCGCCACACTCATATATATTTGCACGAGGGCCAACATTGAATCATAGTTTTATATATGAGTAAATCAACAAAAGATTAAGTGATCTAAACTACTTAGAGCATCTCCAACAGGCGCGCTATATCGCGGCGCGCTAAAACCAAGAATCCGCGCGCGGTAAACAGATATGGCGCGCTGTGCCGTTTTTTCCTCCGCCGGGCGCGGCAAAATACAGCGCGTGCGCGCGCAGGAAAAATGGTCCTCCGCCGGGCGCTGCAAAATACAGCGCGCGCGGGCGCGGAAAACAGATTTCTAGTCTATTTTGCATTCACAATTCATGAAAGAAATGACACAATTCATGAAATAAATGACACAAAGTGCAACAACATCACATAGTTCAACAAGGACACACAAAATGACGTAGTTCAACAATGACACACGACATATGGTTCAAATGGACAAAGTGAAACAATGCATATCACAAATGCATATCACACTTCCGCATTTTCCAAGTCAACACCTTCTTCTTCGTCCTCGTCATCTTGGGTTGAAGGAGGAATAGTAGCATTCATGGAAGACACGAAGCCTCCCGGTGGTGCTCCCATACTCCCGTACACACCACTCACGGAGCCTCCCATGGTCCCTCCAAACACTCCTCCATAGCTTGATCCTCCCATGCCGGCCATGCCTCCATAGCCTCCCATGCCGGCCATACCTCCCATGGAGGGCATGGGCATGCTTCCCATGCCGGCCATGCCTCCCATGGAGGGCATGGGCATGCTTCCCATGCCGCCCATGCCTCCCATGGTGGGCATGGGCATGCTTCCCATGCCGCCCATGCCTCCCATGCCTCCTCCAAACATGCCGGTGGTGGAAGTGTTCATGTTGGCTAGCAACAATCTCTTTTTGGCCAACACTTCATCGCGAAGAAGGTTGACGTACTCCTTTTGCCTCTCATCCATATGGGAAGTATCCATCAAGAAAAGCTTCCTCTCCTCCTCCGCTAGGCGTGCATGCTCCTCGGTGGCTTGCCTCTTCTCCTCCAAAGCCAACTTCCTCTCCTCGTTGGCGGCAATCCTCTCCTCCAAAGCGGCTCTCCTAGCTTCAATAGCATCCATAGCCTCTTTCTCCAAGTTTCGTTGCATCTTTCTATCTTCATTTGCTTGCAACCTTGCATTTGCAATCCTCTCCATAGCCATGGCAATGTCATCATCTCCGGCCTTCCTTCCCTTCATTTCCTTGGCGGTCTTCCTACCGGGCACATTCCTCCGCCCATTGTTGATGGAGTGAGGAGTGGAGCTTCTCTTCTTCCCTTCATCACTTGAATCATCATCGATGATTGTTGCATCACCGGTAGCATTGGCCGCCATAGTTGCCGCATCCAACTTGCCGCGCGTCTTCCACTTCTCTTCATTCCCTAGCACTTCATAGCAATGATGCAAGGTGAATGGCTTGCCAAGAATCTTGTTGCCTTTCTTGTTCTTCTTTCCCACATCCCTAAACAATCCTTGAGCCATGGAGTTCTACACATATGCGCAAAAGAAAATAGATGAGCCATATGAAGTACAACCGTATTCTTCTCATATGAGCCATATGGTGAACATAGTAGAGTCACTTACCCTATCATTCTCATTAGTGCCACTCGGATTGAGAACATCGATGTTGGCTTGCACGCCCGCCCATTTTTGGCAATCGGTGTTGATATCGGACCAACGGGACCGAAGTGAGCGCATGGTTCGCTCGATCCCACTTGTGTTTGTATTGAAGTACTCCGTCATCCTCATCCAATATGTTTCTCTTGTTTGATCGGTACCGGTTGTTGGATCCATTCCAATTGTCAACCACGTCTTGCAAAGCAACTTGTCCTCCGCTATGGTGTAGTTGGCGGCCCGGCCGGGAGGGCGAGGTTCAATCAACCCTTCTCCTTCCTCATCTACATCCTCATATTCCTCCTCCCCATAGGCGGCTTCATCGTCATGCAAGAACGAGGATCCAACATTCATTGTCTCCATGAATGCCGCATCATCCACTCTACATTGCAATGAAATTCATTACCATCGGCTAGGTATGCATCTAAACCACAATTCGACAAAAAAGAAGTGTTTTTTACCTCTCGGGCATTTCACCATCCACCATATGTGCGCCCGCGCGGTTGCCGGACGGAGGCGTCGGCTGGGTCGGCGGAGGAGGAGGAGGAGAAGGCGCCTGGTTCGGCGCCGGAGGAGGAGGCTGTCGGCGGGGGACGGGCGCCTTCGCTTTCTTCGGTGGCGCGACGGCGGCGGGGCCGACGTGAGGCCGTTTCGTTGACGGCGCCTTCCCCCTCCTCGGCGCGGGCCGCGCGTTGCCGGTGCCCTGCGCGGCCATCCGCGCCGCGGCAGCGCCGCGTGTAGTGCCCCGCGCGGCGGGACGAACAGCCGCCCGCGCAGCGGCCGTTGGGTTCCCGGCGTCGGCGCCGCCGCTAGGGTTTGGCGCCGGCGCGGCGGAAGTGGCGGCGGCGGCGGAGGGTGTGACAGAGTAGGGAGGGGTCGGCGGGTTGCCGGAGGGGTCGTCCATCGTCGGGATCGCCGGCGGCGCGCGGAGACGACGGATTGGGCTCGGGGCAGCGACGCGGGGAGGAAGTTTCAGCGCGGGGGATTTTTCGCGGTTGGACGAGCGATGCCGCGCGCTGTAGCCGACGCGCCCGATATGCCGCTCCGGATTGTGCAAAACGCCGCGCGCCCTAAAAATTTTACAGCACCGCGCCGTTTACCGCGCCTGCTGGAGCGCCTGATTCTGTCCCGCGCGCGCTATATCGGACGTTTTTATGCCGCGCGGCCTATATAGCGCGCCTGTTGGAGATGCTCTTAGACCATGTTGTACGCTATTTACAAACAAAATCATAGTATATTTTAGTTGTTATACAAGTTTTTATCTAGGTGATGCATCCATAAGTTTTGTCATAACTTTGGCATGCTCAAATGGAAAGACTTGTGAACAATTGGCGAAACACAGTCTGGTGAGATCTCGTGCCTCTACAATGCTTGATCGGGATTCATATATTTTGTGGGCGAATATTTCTCATAAATAGCTCACTTTATTGGGTTGGACCATCACACACACATGACATATATGTCACCACCTTTTTTAGGCAACAAAGCGACACATAGACATGTCCGACCTTTACGTTCTGGTCCGCCCATGCCGATTACATTTTTAAGAAAAAAATTAGACAACACCGCATGATGTCAGGCATGTCCAACCAAAAAAATTCATGCGCTTCTACATACACAATGCATAAAAACCAAGCGTATTATCTTCTGCAAACCAACATGTGGTTGAATGGTTAGAAGGGGAGTGACACCCCCATCTCACCAGGGATGATACCCTAGGTTTGACGCGTTGGTTTCTTATTAAAAGAAGGAATATTCTTTCAGTGGCAGGTGACGTTTCCATCAATAGCAAGACGTGTGTGTGGTGACTTCTTCAATCTCAAACCCGCCAGATCAATGCATGCAGCAACACGAAAATTCTCGACATTAGGAGCAATGACAACGGCGATGATGGTAAGCACACGGGCAATCAACCATTACATAGTCCCTCCCCTTTTTTCCTTGTCTTGATCTGCCCACTGCGGTGGTGATCGTGGGTATCATCATGATCTTTTTTGTTGATTGTTTGGTAGATCGTTTTTGGTGAACTTTTGTTCTTCTCGTCTTAGGTTATTCCTTGACTGCTTTTTCCTGGTGGATTCATGGAAATGGAGAAGCATGCATGGAAATAGTTTCTTTTAATATTTGTGTGTGTGTGTGTGTGTGTGTGTGTGTGTGTGTGTGTGTGCTAGTTATATAGGTTGTTACCATGCTCTTTCTTTAGATTACATACATGATTGTTCCTTGGAAATGGACATGGTTTCTAGGATCACTAGCCCCATATATGCCATTGTTATAGATGACAACCTATTATCCACGATTTGAGTTATGGAGGGCTTGAGCTTTCAAATTACTTGGGATGTCTTGTAAATCAAAAGGCAACACTAAAGCTGCATATGCTTAAGTGTTCTTATAGTTATGTAGCTTCATTGCATCATTTCAGTGGTTTATTTGTTTTTAGATATGGTGTTTTATGCATCACTAGTATTGAATAGCCTAGTAGTGGCGTAGAAAAATCGCCATTAGCGGCATTATTTTGCGACACCAACAATATGGCGCCACAATTCGTAGTTGCTGGTGGCGATTTTGCATACCGGTTTTGCATAGGCATCCAAGCCACCAACAAATGTGCTCAACAATGACATGTAGGCCAGCCATGCGACGGGTGGACTGGGCCGTACAAAATTCCCGCACTATTAATTCAGAATTTAGTCCCAAAGAGTAAAAATAAAATTGAAATTTGTGAAGACTTTGAAACAAGCGGATTTCATTTAGCTTTACAACAAATTACATCAGTTTAAGAAAGATTAAACTAAGTCTAAATAACTAAAATAAATCTGAAGCTAGATGACCGCCCCTGTAGTGTCCCGGTTTGACCATGATGACTTTCCTCGACCGCCTTCCCCCTCTCCTGACTCTTCTCGTTGCTTCCAACGACACAATTGGTTTCTTCGCCATCGCCTGTGAGGTCGATGATGGTTGCCTTGCCCTTCTCTCGCCGCTTTCCTGCTGCTGAGCTCACGGTGACAATCGACCATATCAAGGCACGAAGACTCCCCGACAACAGCTTCCGCGGCTTGTTTTTTTTGGCATCGCAGCCATAATTCGCTTATCGGCGGCCATGAAGGAGGCGAGAAGGGCGGTATACTCTGGGCTCATTAGTAGCATTGGGCCCTCCTCCTCCGCGAGATCTTCCTCGTCGCTGAGTCCTAGTCCGCACTATTGAAATCCTACGGTGGAGGCATCCACTCTTGGGAGGTGGAGGTGTATGTGGCGACCCGGTCTAGGTGATTTTTCCCCAAAGGCCTGAGCAAGCGGAAAGGCATTACAAATGAGGAGAACCGGTGTGGAGCATCCGCTAGTCTGCTCCATGGTGGAAGAGGGTGCAAGATTATATTGTGCGGCCATGCAGCGGTAGGAGATAGGGCTTGTCGTAGCATTAATCACCGACGTAAGTGGCTGCCGCTTTGTGACGTTGCCAGGGTGTGCCGGTAAGCATGTTATACACGTTTTTGTCTAGGTGATGCGTCTATAAGTTTTTTTCTTGAAAAAAGAGTTCTAAAACTATTTCTCCTTTCTAGAAAAATCGTAACTTTTTCATGTATAAATGGAAATACCCGAGAACCACAGGTGAATTGTAGTCTCGTGAGATGCCGTGCATGCCAATGCCAGCCCACCTGGAAGTTATATCTTTTGTGGGCGAATATTTCTCATGTTTGTTTTCTTTTTTGCAAGAGGATAGTCTTCCGGTGTACTCAAATTAGAAACTCATGAGCACTAGCGTGGATCCATCATCAATATGCACCTAGCATGCGTGCACACGAATAAACGTGTTTACATGGAAACCAACACCCGAACTTAGTCTCATGTGCCGGTGTGGAGCGTCCGGTAGTCTGCTCCATGGTGGAGGACGGTGCGAGATTATATCGTGGGGCCATTCGGCGTTAGGAGATAGGGTTTGTCGTAGCATTATCACTAGCATCAGTGGCTGCCACTTTGTGATGCTACCAGGGTGTGCCGATAAGCATGTTATACACGTTTTTGTCTAGGTGATGCGTCCATAAGTTTTTTATTTTTAAAAAAGGGTTCTAAAAGTATTTCTCTTTTCTAGAAAAATTGTAACTTTGGCATGCATAAATGGAAAGACCGAGAACCACTAGTGAATTGTAGTCGCGTGAGATGCCGTGCATGCACAATGCCAGCACACCTGTGAGTTATATCTTTTGTGGGTCAATGTTTCTCATGTTTGTTTTCCTTTTGCAAGAGAATAGTCTTCTGGTGATTAGAAAGTCATGAGCACTAGCGCGTATCCATCGTCAATATGAACCTGCCATGCGTGTACACTACCAGCTCACCCCGCCAATTGTCTTACGCATATGTTCAGAAGGGGCATTAACACCAAAATATAATCTTGTGCACTGTCGTGTGTGGCGGGTGCCCACTCATCTTGACAAGTACACTATACATGCATGTTTTTACATATGCACGAATGTTGAGCCCTAATCTTATGCGTGGTCACGGATAGCCAACAATCGAATAATCGTGTTTACATGGAAACCAACACCCGAACTTAGTCTCGTGTGCCGGTATGCCTAGTCGCGTCTAAGTTCGCCATCTTTGTACTTCCAAATACAAACAAATGATAAAATAAATACCATATATAATACTATAAAATAGCTGATATTTTTGAGCGAACATTAATTCGAAAGAGTTGGCTTATATCATATGGAGTACTTTTGAAACGCATGTAGCCGAGGCACAGAACCGTGACTGTACCTGTACGCATGTTTAGATGCTTGGGTAGGCCAGAGTTGTGAGCACACTAATTCACATCTACCCACGTCAACAACCACACAAATTAAAGGGAAAATAACTTGGGCGCTGTCCATCACACGTCGCTGTCTGCTGTAGTAAATGGGTTGTGGGTCTCATGCTCACGACACCGAGGCGAGCCAGGACAGTAAAAAAATGCTTAAGTCGCCAAATAATCGATGTCGGAGCGGGAAAGGGTAAATTATTCGCCTCGAAGTGCGAGCCATCCGGAATATTTAATTCAGTATCGTAAATTGCTGCGTCCTTAAAATACAATCTTCCTTTTCCATCCCCGGCACTTCTTTTCTTCCTTCCTTCCAGTCTACTCCTCGTCTCCCCCAAAACTTGTGGCGAATCCCACGCAGATTTGCTCCGCCGGAGCCGGCCGACGTCGCATCCATGGCCGCCGCGTTCTCCATCAGGTCCGTGTGGAAGACCCAACTTCTTCGGTTTTCTGGTAGTACGGAGTTTTTTTTTACCTGATCTCCGTCTGTGATCTGTCCGTAGGGGGTTCGCGGCGAGCAAGAGGGGCGAACAAGCGGCGGAGGGGCGGCGTCCCCTGGGCTTGAAGGCTCTCCCTCCTATCGAGGCCCCGAGGTTCCGGTGGTGGGCGGACGAGCTCGCCTCCGCCGTAGCTGCTGGTCCGGCGCCATCCCCGCGGAGGTCGCCAAAAGCGAAGCCTCCGAAGAAGAAACGGTCCATCTCCGACCTCTTCGCCGCGGCACCCCCCTTGGCCGAGCCTCTTTCCGACGACGAGCAAACCGAGGCGGAGGACGACGAGGCGCTGCTGGCCATCGTGAGGCGGGCCAAGGAGGAGAAGAAGCGGAAGAGGAGACTGCAAGAGGAGGAGGGGGAGGATGAGGCGGCTGCGTCGGCGGACGGCAGCGGAGGTCGCGAGGCCGAGGGGAATTTCGAGACAAGAAAGGTACGTGGTCCAGCCCAGGCCGAACCCATCTCTGTCGCTTGCCTGTCTATGCAATGATATCGTCTGCTATTATTCGTGCGTATTTTTAGCTGATTTTACTTTTGATCGGCTCGGTAGTCGGGTGAAATTATTGATTTAGATTTAGATTTAAATCGACTTGCTCCACAGTACTCGGTTGGTTTGATGCTTTCTTAGCTCCATAAGATCGAGGATTCGGACAATATCATTAGATTGTTGCTGTCCCATGTCGCAATGTTATTGCTAGCTAGTATTAGTATGTAGCTAATCTGGTTGCAGTCTGTGGATGCATGCTTATTATGGGGGCCAATTTATGGGACCGGCCTGTCTACTCGCAGGATATTTTATGTATGGATTGTGCGTACCGTGCCGAACTCGGTTGCTAATCTGAACCAGGCCTAGCTTGTTCTTCAACAAGGCTGTGACCTGTGGGCACTCAGCGCACGATGATTTGCTGGTCAAAGCTGCTAGCCTAGTGTGCTAAGCGATAAAGTTAGAATGCTCGTTGTGTTTTCTTTCTTTGGCATCATTACATTTGCTACCCCGTGACTGTTTGGTATATGTGGATAGTGTTATTTCATGCTTAATTTGTTCACTGTTAACGATTGGATCGAGCTGGGTTGACACCATATTACAGTGTGGGGGACTTGGTGGTGAGATACTTACATTCTCGCAGCCACTCATGCACTGAAGTAAGATCAACAGTCAATAATAATCGGCTAGACTATGATGACCAGCTAGACTAGTAGTTGTTGTACTCGACAGCTTAGCTGGTACTGCAGCAGCATCTGTACCATATCTTAATAGTACATGGTGTATCGTGTTGCCTTTTCTAACACCATGCACGGTGAGTTGTGAGCTGCGTACTTGTGTCCCCTCTTGGCAATTTCAGCTGGGTCCCGACTACCGACCCATACACGAGACTTTATCACAAGAATGGGACGTGGAGCGGCCATTCTACCAAATCGCTTATCTGATACTGTACTTTTATTTGTGTTTTTCTGCGTTTTCCACTTGGATAAGGGACTTCATCATAGCTTATCTGATACTTTCATTCATCTCTTGTTTTAAAAACTGTTCTATAGTTTGTCAATGTTTAGAAATTGCGCATGATAGTAACCATATGAACAGTGCTTACAAGATGGTGGTGGTCACAGTCAGCCTATCACTATGTTTTCCATGATGCTGATGCATCGTCTGCTGTTTGTACTCTCTTAAGAAGTGTTCAAATAATTAGCTAGTTGACTGGGCTAGAGCAGGCACTCACATAATGTGACATGAATTTAAGAGGATACTCTGTAGGGTGCTATGGTTCTCAATATGTTCTCTTGATCATTCCATCACAATATAAAATATCAGCCTATCCTTTCATTTTCGTTACTTGATGGTTTGTTTTCCTCTCTCTTTTCTCAAAAGTTCAAATCATAATAGTCATACTTTGGGATATGTATTACACATACTTACTAAATAAACTAATCAGGAGATGTTTACAAGAGATAGATATGGTGGGAAGGTATGGGCGTACTGCCCAGTGAACCCGGTGAATAGAAACGTAGAATTGAGAGCAACCTATTTTTGAAACCTTTGGCCCACTGATATGGATTCCCTTAACGTGTGGATAAAAATATGTTCTCAACATATTTGTTTGACCATGACTTCATTGACTATTTTTTACCTGACCTACTATTTTTGTTTATATTTGTTTTTTACACTATTTTAAAATCTAGTAGGTCACACAATTTTTTACTTAGTTTGCATATGGATGTGAACATGTCCAACCAACTATAAAGTGTTTTTAGTTTAGTATCAATTCATGTTTGTTAAGATTAGTTTTTCATGCACTTAAGTATATTATTCCACCATTTTCCATCAGATTGATATTTTGGAATAGTTAGTTGGTATATATCTAACATGGTATTAGAGAGCCTAGGTCTTGGGTTCAAGTCTCATTCCCCGTACCATTAATGGCCAATTTATCCACGACCTTGGTGGGCACGAGGGGAGTTATCTATGCCGGATGTGAAGGAGGGTTTCATGCACGGTCTTGTCACTAGCCTGATGGCGGCGGAGCGGGCTTGATCAGACCCTTCCGGTTGACATGCTTCTCAAGTCCTGGTTCGCCTCTGCTACGCGCCTACGCCTCTGCCCTCACCGCACCCCTGTCCCGCCGGTGGTGTGGCCAATGGACGTACCTCACCAACTCTCCTTCCGCGATATCACACGTGGTCATGTCGTTTTCCCTGCCCTCTCCCACCTCAAAATAAAAACCCCCAAGTGGCACAATTTTGATTAGGCCTGTGTATCTTCGCTACTTGGTGCCAACACTCACTAGTGCCTCCTCTAAGTTCCACCCCTTTCCATGAAAGCGCTCTCTTCCTCTTTCTCTCCCCGCTCGCTCTGTGTTGCCCAAATAAGAGTAATGAGTATCCACGTTGTACCTGTGGTGCCCTCTCATTGTGAAAGAATTGAGCGATGGAGCTGTGGTCGAGGTGTCACCTTAGGCCGCAACCACCTCCCGGGGCTCGCCGTTGTTGCTGGCCTTGTTGCTGCCCGGACGGCGATGGACCGGCTTAATCGGTACCCTTCTGGATGACATGCTTCTCAGGCTGGTTCGCCTCCATTGTGCCATGTTCCGCCGCCCTCTCGCGCCGGTAGGGTGGCCACTAGACGCACCTCACCAAGCTCTCCTTCCACGATATCGTGCGGGATGCTCTCGTTGCAGCCAGGTCGTTTGCCATGCCCACTCTCGCCTCAAAATAAAAATTCCCAAGCGATACTCCTGCCCGCTTATCTTGGCTACTTGGTGCCAACACTCACTGGTGCATCCTTTGGCCTCATATGTGGTCTCAACACTCACAGTGCCAGCTTTTTCCATTAAAGCGCTCTCTTTCTCCCCCTTCTCTCTCTATGTTCCCCAAACAAGGCAACCGAGTATGCACACATATCTGCGGTGTCTTGTGATTGTGAAAGTATTGAGCGATAGAGCTGCAGTCGACGTGTCGCCTCAGGTCGCAGCCCCGTCCCGCAGCTCGCCCTCGTTGCCAGCCTCGTCGCTGTGCCTGACCGGGCTTGATTAGCACCCTTCCAGATGACATGCTGCTCAGGTCCTGGTTCGACTCTATTGTGTCTGTGCCGCCTCCCTCTCCTGCCCGTGGTGTGGCTTCTGGATGCACCTCACCGAGCTCTCTTTCCCTGATATAGCATTTGGACGTTCTTAGTGCAGCCAGGTCATTTGCGCTGACCTCTTCCACCTCAAAATAAAAATCTGCAAGCGACACACCGTTGATCCTGCCCACATATCTTTGCTACTTGCTGCCAACAAGAGGCTCGCCCTGACGGATCTTGTCTTTGAGGTTTGAGGGCACACCAGAGATGGTGACATAGCTATCGAGCTCCCCTGCTCATCCACATTACCTCGATCAAAGCTGGATGCTGAAAACATCTATCTATTACTGCCGGCGGGGGTGTTCAGTTCCCTGTGCTGGAGAGGCCATAGATCTCAGGCTGACATGCTCATTGCGGTGTCCTCACCTTCGCGTGCTAGAGGTATGCCACAGCTGGGGCCTCAGCACAATCAGAGTCTGCTCACCAACAATTGAAAATATTTCCATGCACCATGGATGCGTAGGAGGCATTGACATCATGGCTACCTTGCTTAAATGATTGAGGATGTGCGCCTACATGGAGACACATTTCAGTCTCATTCTCTGTCCCGATGCTGAAAATTCTCTGTTTGGGGTGCTTGTGTTTATTTCAAAATGTTGGGATTGGTGGTGTCTGCCCTACATGCAACTTGAGATAAAGAAGAGTGTGTATGTCTTATATTTGTCCATAGATATGCTCCTGTTCTGATGCTAGACACCATCCTGAACTTTTCTCAACAGTTAACAGTACTGGATTAGAACTCTAGAATTCTGCTTTACACCTGGTTGTTACTTTTAGCTGACCCAACCTTCTGACATCTTGGGTCCACTTGATGCACACGTTTGGCATCAGGTGGCATCAATTTGGATTGTCTTTGAACAGTGTAAGAGCAAAGCACCCACATATTCACTTACAACTGAGCGATTTTTACTTAGGTTTGCTCCTGGACAATTGGTATGCTTCCACACCTTTCTTCTGAGGTGCATGCAAGTGTGCCAGGATGTGGTTCAAGCGGTGTATGTTTAAAACACAACCTTTAGTACAATAACCCAGTACTATGCGGAATTATGTACAAAATTTTCTATCTGAACTGATATATGTGCACTTAGTCCTTTCGACTAAGCATATTTTAATTGCTGCTCGAATGCAGGACATGGTTCCATTTTTGTATATCATTCACAATGTTGTGTCTATTTAATGGCACTTGATTATGTAGAACCATACCGTAAAGTTTGGTGTCTCCAACAGGAGATTCTACTATTCACATTTCAGCATTAGGTCCTAAATTCAAGCAGTATATAATCTATAACTCACTTGTATGTCTACTAACTAATATTTCTGCATCAACAGTGTTGAACTTGTAATTGTTCTTCACATTAAAATAACAGATTATATATTCAATCACTTTTCCATCAAGAGTGTCCCATTTTCACGGTGTTTTGTTTGAAAATGGTATACATGTCGTAATCATGAAGTTTGCCGTTTATTTTTGTATGCAAAGTTATATGAATCCTATAGTTTCAATAATGTTCCTCAATTATGCTCATGAATTTTCTGTATTAACAGTTATATGTATCTGATGGTTTCCAATAATAATGCTCCATTATGTATGTAGGAAGCACTGGAAAATCCAAATATGCCTGATGGATTTGCTACACAGCCATCGCAGAAACCTGAAGCTTCACAACATCTCAGAAAAGAGATTGAAAATATATCTAGGAAAAGGAAGCAGGAGAAGATCCATAATACAAAGAAGAAGGCTGACACAGATAAGTGCATCGACAGTAATAAGGCTGACAAAGTGCGGAAACCACGAGACATGGAAAAACATCTCCCTAGGCAAAGCATACTGAAGATAAAGCGCACATCTGTCAAAATGGTCAAGGAGAAACATGGCAATTCAAAAGGCAAGAAAGTGATAGAACTCTGCCGCAAATCAGTGAAGCGGGTCAAATTCTCTGAAGCGGATAATATACTTGGCAGTGATATGCAAAGTTGTGATCTGCCCAAACGGCGAAGTCTCAGCAAGCTGTTTTCAGATGCTATGGCTTCTTCGTCGTCGTCATCATCATCATCATCATCATCATCCACGTCTACTGAAGGAGACAAATGCATAACTACAGACAATAGTAGTTTTCATATGCCCAAGGAAGTCGTCACTAAGACTAAAGAAGCAAATTTGTGTTCAACTCATGAGGATTCTTCTACTGAAGGGAACAAATGCATAATTGCAGAAAGTTGTAGTTCTCATATACCGGAGGAAGCCATCACTAAGAGTAAGGAAGCAAATCTGAATTCAAATCACGAGGATTCTCCTAAGCCTAGTAACACAGAGCTTTCCTTACATTTGCTTGATCTGAATGAGGAGGCTGTACCAGAAACTACGGATTTGAACTACACGTATAATTCAAATTCTGAGGTACCATATCTGCCTGATGGGAGAGAACACTGGAGGAATTTGTCTTTTGAGTCACACAGATTAGCAAACCAACTACCTGCAGCTGACTCAGGAAGTGTAAGGAACACAAGTTCAGGAGGCACATTGTTGCGAGCTGAGCAAGCCGAGGTTTCTGGCATAGATATTGTTGGTCCTCCATTGAGCTTAAGAGAGCTTGGTGAGACTCATCGTGACTGTGGTAATGTCTCAGTAAAAGATACTTTGAGTACGAGTATGTCCCCTTGTGCATTGTCAGATCATACATTTCAGGGTTCATTTCAACAGCACCAGAATGTGTTCCACACTAATCTGAATTATGGTGGCTCCCAGCTCTCTACCCGCGGGAAATTTACTCCATTGAGCTTAAGAGAGCTTGGTGAGACTCATCGTGACCGCAGTAATGTTTCAGTAAAAGATGCTACCGCCATGAGTATGTCCCCTTGTGCATTGCCAGGCCATACATTTCAGGACTCAATTCAACAACACCAGAGTGGGTTCCGCACTAATCTGAATCATGGTGGCTCCCAGCTTTCGGCCGGCGGGAGGCTTCCTTCCTGGTCATCTCGTGAGTTCAACGTTCAGCGTGACTGTAGTCCTTCTATGGGACAGACACTTCGTTTGATGGGTAAAGATCTTGCAGTTTGCACAACCAGGGGTGAAACGTCTGCCGAGACTAGACAGAAACATACAGGTACCTCCACCAATGACTATGGGAAGACAAATGCTGTCCTGGAGTTGCCACGGCAAGGACAGCCTTTTCTCTCTTTACAACATCAAAGTTTCCCCGGTGTTACACTAAATCCTACCGGTACAATTCATTCTTCGAGATATCATTCAAGCACAAGTCAGGCACACTTGGGCTACAGGACTCCAAATGATTTCAGTCACCCAATCCCTGCAGCTAATTTATTTTCTAGAGATCGGTCGCCATACGAAAACAGGTTTGGCAATTTTCCAAACTCGCAGCCTAGTCAGCCTTTTCTATTGGGCTGTCCTCCTCTTCCCAATAACCGCAGTGCAGCACCACATCAGAATTCGCCGGCTCCTTGGCGTTATTATGCTGATCCTGTCAATAGGACAGAGTCACCCAGAGCAGCATTTTGGCCTACAACCAGACAGCATGGGACACCATCTTCAGTTTTCCATGGGAGTTTGCCACAGCATGGGACACAATCTTCAGTTTTGCATGGGAGTTTGCCACAGGAACATATTGTGCATCCACCAAGCTCGTCAGCTCGCCCTCTTAACTATGTGAATTCTACATTCAGCCATCCAACCCGTGTAGTTCAAGAAGCTTCTAACAGCATAAGAGATGCAGCCCATTCATCCAGAAATTTAGAGAATAGAATGGGGAGTGATGTTCCTGGCAGTTCCAATGCTTCATCGGTTGGTCGCTACGCGCAGAAGAGATCAGGCCCAGTGAAACTCACTCCTGGGGCGAAGCATATGTTGGTGCCAAACGATACCACAGGTGACAGCAATTCTTTGCCTGTGTACTCCTGTGTTTCCTTTGGTAGTAGGAGCGCAAATGCTGCGGCGTCTCAGAACAAAGGAGCATAATAGCCTCTGTGGAACTTTTGGTTACTGGCCGCTGCATGAATCTACAAACATCTGCACTGCTTTTATTCAATTTCGTTCTTCTAGTTCTCTTGCCTCCTGAAAAATGTTTACTGCATTTTGCTTAGAACAAGTGCAGAGAGTGCAGCTCACAGGCGTGTGCGTGTCCCTCTCGTGACGCGCGCTGCCAGCAGGCGGATCAGGGCCACATGCTGGTAGGTCAGAGTGATAAGAGCATCTCCCAGCCGTCTCCCCGACGAGGGCCCCAGGACCCCTTTTTTTTCATACGGATGGACGAAAACGGCCCAACCGCGCCTCCGATTTCTCGATTTCGTCCGGATTAGGCCTTTCATCCGTCCAGAGAGTCCAGGCCATCCCCGGGTTCCCGAGGACCGGCCGGGGACTCCGAACGAAACAAAAACGCGTGAAACGTCGAGCGGGCCCATGTTGTCGGCGACCCAACCGGTAGTTCCCTCCATTAATTTCGTTTTCCCTCCAATTTGCACCGCATAGAAGCATTTTCCCCGCCGAAATTCGGAGCTACCGCCATTCTTCCCCCACAGTTGCAGCTCCTCCTCTTCCCTTCCACCACCATGCTGCCGAAGAAGCTTGCCGCCGATGGCGCGCCGATGGCAAGGAAGCCGCGGGCGCCTAAACAGAGGCCGCCGGGCATGTCTAATGTGGCGTGGGTGGCGGATCAGGAACGGCTGCAACACGAAACTCGCGCCCGGGCGGAGAGGGAGAAGAAGTGCAACGCGAAGAGGGTGGCGGCGGCGGAGGAGGAGGAACAGGCGAGGCTGATCTCCATCAACTTCGGCCGCCCGCACATCGCCCAATTCCCCGGGGCATGGCCTACCCAAGGTATGGTCGGATCTCCTTCCTTCTCGCCGGCGTCGCCGGCCACGGCCATGTACCATGACACCTACGCCGCCACCGGCATGGCCGGGTTTACGTCGTCGCCGACGGCGTACGACGGTGCGATGTACGAGGGCATCTCGCCTGCCCTGAGGCGTGGGCCCCTTCCCTTCTCCATCCCCGGGATGCCACCGCCAAATGAGCCTGTGATGCACGAAATGATCACGTCGGGCTCGTTGGCCGCCGCGTCGAGCCCGAACTTCACACAAGAGGAGGCAAGGGCGGCGGAAGTCGTCGCGTCGTGGGGCGGCGGAAGTCGTCGCGTCGTGGGGCGGCTATAACTCCAACCTCGACCAGGGCGATCACCACGATGATGAGAACGACGGTACCCAATACGTCAACGGAGAAGATGAGGAGGCGTACGTCGACCTGGACGTCGACGAAGAGGAAGCGCCCGAAGCCCCGGAGGCGAAGAAGAGGAATACCGACCTGGCGTTCCTGATCGGCGGCAATGACGCCAACATGGACGAGGAGACGAGGGCTTGGTACGACGCCCATCGCCAAGACATCCTCCGGCCACCGTCGGCTCCGTCGTCCTCCGCTTCGACGTCTACTCCCGCCGCTTCGACAACTGCAGACGCCAATGCTTCGCCTGACGCCACGCTAGACGCCGATGCATCGCCCGATGCCGCGCCAGACGCCATTGCTCAGGACGGGACCGCCGATGAGCCTGTAGTCGTCTAGTTTCGATCGCCGGAATGTGGCTGATCCGATCGCCGGACGTTGGCGATTCTTTTGTGTAGCGGGAAGACAATATTTTGATTCTATCGCCGCTGAAGGGCGAAAGCCGGGGGTGCAACTGAGATAATGTTGCCCCCACGCCCTTTTTACATCCAATTCGGTGTTTGTTAAATCCGGATTTTCGGCCGGGGCCGTCGAACGGCTGGATGCTGTAAGGTGATACGGCGACTGTAAGTTGGTACATCCCGCGAGGAAATCATCATCGTTGACGCGTCGCGTGCACGCACGACCATGACTGAATCTCGAGAACGACACGGCGGAATCAGGGTACGTTCCCACCTTTTTAAATAGAAGGCCTCTTGGTCGACTTACAACACCAAATGCAAAGGTACGATCCCACCCGGATCCATCAGGGCATATATATAGTGCAGGATAGACACACGCTGAAACTAGATAGCAAGCTGAAGCCGGTGAAGATCAGTAGTCAAGTGTGCTCAGTTCGTACCCGCGCGTACATGACGTCTCCCACTGCCAAGTCCAGGAGTTCCTTGTCCTTCCGTCAGACCCGTCTGATTAGAATCCTCCAGCACTGCATGTGAATCGACATTTGATAGAACACGTCAGCCGGGTTACCAATCAATTTTTCTTCTATAGTTAGTTTATTGCGCACTATCCAGGTCCAGCATTGGGCCGCCACACTAGCCTACGAAGGGGGCCTAACAAGCCCTGAGCGATTGCTATGAAGTCCCCAATCCCTGTTGGGTTTCAGTCACACGTCAGGAGTTCCCTAACTCCCACGCATAAGAAGAAAATATGATTGCAGTCCTCCCGTTCTCCGCACAAGGAGCAGAGTCCGTTGGATGGGCCTTGTCGCTTGACGAGCGGCTCACATAAGGGAAGCCGCCCCCGGATGAGCTGCTAGAGGAACACCTTGATCTTAGGTGCAACTCTGGTGCGCCATACATCCCTAAATGACATCACTGTCGTCCCCTTGCAACAGTCTAAGGTATACTAAATTAGTGGAGAAGATCCTAGAGGGATCAAGGGCACATGAGACAACGTCCTCCTCCAAATCAGTGGGAAGCGCCCGAACCTCCCGGCACAGGTTGTCCCATTCGACTGCCCCTGCGAGACCGAATTGCCTCCTAAACCAGATGCACCACTCCCCGGGCTCCCTGTCTAGCACCCTGATACGTCTGAAACGTATCTATAATTTCTTATGTTCCATGCTACTTTTATGATGATACTCACATGTTTTATACACATTATATGTCATTATTATGCATTTTCCGGCACTAACCTATTGACGAGATGCCGAAGAGCCAGTTGTTGTTTTCTGCTGTTTTTGGTTTCAGAAATTCTACAAAGGAAATATTCTCGGAATTGGATGAAATCAACGCCCAGGGTCTTATTTTTCCACGAAGCTTCCAGAAGACCGAAAGGGAAACGAAGTGGGGCGACGAGGCGCCGACACAACAGGGCGGCGCGGCCCAGGCCTTGGCCGCGTGGCCCTGGCGTGTGGGGCCCTCGTGCCGCCCCTAAACCTACCCTTCCGCCTACTTAAAGCCTTTGTCGCGAAACCCCCAGTACCGAGAGCCACGATACGGAAAACCTTCCAGAGACGTAGCCGCCGCCAATCCCATCTCGGGGGATTCAGGAGATCGCCTCCGGCACCCTGCTGGAGAGGGGAATCATCTCCCGGAGTGCTCTTCATCGCCATGATCGCCTCCGGATCGATGTGTGAGTAGTTCACCCCTGGACTATGGGTCCATAGCAGTAGCAAGATGGTTGTCTTCTCCTTATTGTGCTATCATGTTAGATCTTGTGAGCTGCCTATCATGATCAAGATCATCTATTTGTAATGATACATGTTGTGTTTGTTGGGATCCGATGAATATTGAATACTATGTCAGTATTTATGCTCGATAGTGGGTTCATGCCTCCATTGAATCTGGGACAGTGACAGAAAGTTCTAAG
Source organism: Lolium rigidum (assembly GCF_022539505.1). Classification (NCBI taxonomy): domain Eukaryota; kingdom Viridiplantae; phylum Streptophyta; class Magnoliopsida; order Poales; family Poaceae; genus Lolium; species Lolium rigidum. The sequence continues at coordinate 348,412,975 of NC_061513.1, read as the reverse complement.
GTTGTGGATGTGCTGTTGCCACTAGGGATAAAACATCAATGCTTTGTCTAAGAATATTTGTGTTGATTACATTACGCACCATACTTAATGCAATTGTCTGTTGTTTGCAACTTAATACCGGAAGGGGTTCGGATGATAACTTGAAAGTGGACTTTTTAGGCATAGATGCATGTTGGATAGTGGTCTACGTACTTTGTCGTAATGCCCTGATTAAATCTCATAGTACTCATCATGATATATGTATGTGCATTCTTATGCCTTCTTTATTTGTCAATTGCCCAACTGTAATTCGTTCACCCAACATGCTATTTATCTTATGGGAGAGACACCACTAGTGAACTGTGGACCCCGGTCCATTCTTTACATCTGAAATACAATCTACTACAATTGTTCTTTACTGTTCTTCGCAAATAAACATCATCTTCCACACTATACGGTTAATCCTTTGTTTTCAGCAAGCCGGTGAGATTGACAACCTCACTATTACGTTGGGGCAAAGTACTTTGATTGTGTTGTGCAGGTTACACGTTGGCATCAGAATCCCTGGTGTTGCACCGCACTACACTCCGTCACCAACGACCTTCACGTGATCCTTGACTCCTACTGGTTCGATAAACCTTGGTTTCTTACTGAGGGAAAACTTGCTACTGTACGCATCACACCTTCCTCTTGGGGTTCCCAACGGACGTGTGTTAACTGCACGCATCAAGCACTTTTTCTGGCGCCGTTGCCGGGGAGATCAAGACACGCTGCAAGGGGGGTCTCCCACATCCAATCTCTTTACTTTGTTTTTGTCTTGCTTTAGTTTACTTTATTTACTGCTTTGTTTGCTCTATATCAAAAATACAAAAAAATTAGTTGCTAGTTTTACTGTCTTGTTTGCGTTCTCCATATTAAAAAACACAAAAAAATTAGTTACTTGCATTTACTTTATTTAGTTTACTTTATTTACTACTGTTAAAATGAATACTCCTGAAAATACTAAGTTGTGTGACTTCACTAGCACAAATAATAATGATTTCCTATGCACACCTATTGCTCCACCTGCTACTGCAGCAGAATTTTTTGAAATTAAACCTTCTTTACTAAATCTTGTTATCAGAGAGCAATTTTCTGGTGTTAGTTCGATGATGTCTGTTGCCCATCTTAATAATTTTGTTGAACTTTGTGAAATGCAAAAGTATAAGGATGTAGATGGTAATATTATAAAATTGAAATTGTTTCCTTTCTCCTTAAGAGGAAGAGCTAAAGATTGGTTGCTATCTTTGCCTAAGAATAGTATTGATTCATGGACTAAATGTAAGGATGCTTTTATTGGTAGATATTATCCTCCTGCTAAAATTATATCTTTGAGAAGTAGCATAATGAATTTTAAGCAATTAGATAATGAACATGTTGCTCAAGCATGGGAGAGAATGAAATCTTTGGTAAAGAATTGCCCAACCCATGGACTAACTACTTGGATGATCATCCAAACCTTCTATGCAGGATTAAATTTTTCTTCGCAGAAGCTATTGGATTCAGCTGCTGGAGGTACCTTTATGTCCATTACTTTGGGGGCGGCAACAAAGCTTCTTGATGATATGATGACAAATTACTCTGAATGGCACACTGAAAGAGCTCCACAAGGTAAGAAGGTAAATTCTGTTGAAGAAACCTCCTCCTTGAGTGATAAGATTGATGTGATTATGTCTATGCTTGTGAATGGTAGATCTAATGTTGATCCAAATAATGTTCCTTTAGCTTCATTGGTTGCCCAAGAAGAACATGTTGATGTGAACTTCATTAAAAGTCATAATTTCAACAACAATGCTTATAGGAATAATTCTGGTAACAACTATAGGCCATATCCTTCTGCTAATAGTAATGGTTATGGTAATTTTTATGGGAATTCTTACAACAATAATAGGAATGCACCCTCTGGTCTTGAAGCCATGCTTAAAGACTTTATTAGTACACAAACTGCTTTTAACAAATCTGTTGAGGAAAAGCTTGATAAAATTGATATTCTTGCTTCTAAGGTTGATAATCTTGCCTCTGATATTGATCTTTTAAAATTGAAAGTTATGCCTAATAAGGATAATGATAATAAGATTGTTACCACAGCAAACGCCATCCAAGTTCGAATTAATGAGAATATTAGATTGATGGCTGAATTGCATGCTAGGTGGGAAAGAGAAGAAAACGAAAAACTTGCTAAAGAGAATAATGTAGCTAAAGTTTGGACTATTACCACCACTAGTAATAATAATGCTTTGCATGTTGCTAAACCTCCTACTATCAATGGTAAAATAATTGGTGTTGACAATGTTTCTACTCCTAGTGCAAAGCGTGCAAAATTACCTGAAACTGCTAAAACTGCTGAAACTGTTTGTGATAAAACTGCTGAAATTTTTCAATATATTGGGGACAATGATCCCATTGATGTAGATCATAATGGTTTAGATTTTGATGATTGTCACATCTCTGAGGTTATAAAGTTCTTACAAAAACTTGCTAAAAGTCCCAATGCTAGTGCTATAAATTTGGCCTTTACAAAACATATTACAAATGCTCTCATAAAAGCTAGAGAAGATAAACTAAAACTTGAAACTTCTATTCCTAGGAAGTTAGAAGATGGTTGGGAGCCCATCATTAAGATGAAGGTCAATGATTTTGATTGTAATGCTTTATGTGATCTTGGTGCAAGTATTTCGTTATGCCTAAGAAAATCTATGATATGCTTGACTTGCCACCATTGAAAAATTGTTATTTGGATGTTAATCTTGCTGATAATGCTATAAAGAAACCTTTGGGGAGGATTGATAATGTTCGCATTATGGTTAAAAATAACCTTGTCCCCGTTGATTTTGTTGTCTTGGATATTGAATGCAATGCATCTTGTCCCATTATATTGGGAAGACCTTTTATTCGAACTGTTGGTGCTACAATTGATATGAAGGAAGGTAATATTAAATATCAATTTCCTCTCAAGAAAGGTATGGAACACTTCCCTAGAAAGAGAATGAAGTTACCTTATGATTCTATTATTAGAACAAATTATGATGTTGATGCTTCATCTCTTGATGATACTTGATTCACACTTTCTGCGTCTAGCTGAAAGGTGTTAAAGAAAAGCGCTTATGGGAGACAACCCATTATTTTACTTCTGCACTTTGTTTTATATTTGAGTCTTGGAAGTTGTTACTACTGTAGAAAACTCTCCTTATCTTTATTTTATTGCATTGTTGTGCCAAGTAAAGTCTTTGATAGTAAAGTCAATACTAGATTTGGATTACTGCGCAGAAACAGATTTCTTGCTGTCACGAATTTGAGTAGAATTCTCTGTAGGTAACTCAGAAAAATCTGCCAATTTACGTGCGTGATCCTCAGATATGTACGCAATTTTCATTCAATTTGAGCATTTTCATCTGAGCAAGTTAAGTGCCCCAGAAAAATTCGTCTTTACGGACTGTTCTGTTTTGACAGATTCTGTCTTTTATTTCGCATTGCCTGTTTTGCTATGTTTGATGGATTCCTTTGTTCCATTAACTTTCAGTAGCTTTGTGCAATGTCCAGAAGTGTTAGGAATTATTATGCCACCTCTGAATATATGAATTTTCAATTATGCACTAACCCTCTAATGAGTTTGTTTTGAGTTTGGTGTGGAGGAAGTTTTCAAGGGTCAAGAGAGGAGAATGATACAATATGATCAAGAAGAGTGAAAAGTCTAATCTTGGGGATGCCCCCGTGGTTCATCCCTGCATATTTCAAGAAGACTCAAGCATCTAAGCTTGGGGATGCCCAAGACATCCCCTTCTTCATCGACAACTTATCAGGTCACCTCTAGTGAAACTATATTTTTATTCAGTCACATCTTATGCGCTTTACTTGGAGCGTCTGTTTGTTTTTTTTAGTTTGAATAAAATCGGATCCTAGCATTCTTTGTGTGGGAGAGAGACACGCTCCGCTGTTGCATATGAACACATGTGTTCTTAGCTTTATTCTTAATGTTCATTGCGAAGGTTGAACTACTTCGTTCATTGATATATGGTTGGAAACGGAAAATGCTTCATGTGGTAATTGGTATAATGTCTTGAATAATTTGATACTTGGCAATTGTTGTGCTCATATAGATCATGTTTAAGCTCTTGCATCATGTACTTTGCACCCATTAATGAAGAACTACATAGAGCTTGTTAAAATTTGGTTTGCATGATTGGTCTCTAGAGTCTAGATATTTTCTGGTTAAGGTGTTTGAACAACAAAGAGACGATGTAAAGTCTTATAATACTTACAATATGTTCATATATGAGTCTTGTTGTACCATTTATACTTGAGTTTGCTTCAAACAACCTTGCTAGCCTAGCCTTGTATTGAGAGGAATTCTTCTCGTGCATCCAAATCCTTGAGCCAAAAACTATGCCATTTGTGTCCACCATACCTACCTACTACATGGTATTTCTCTGCCATTCCAAAGTACATTACTTGAGTGCTACCTTTAAAATTCTATCCTTTGTCTTTGCAATATATAGCTCATGGGAAAAATAGCCTTAAAAACTATTGTGGTGAAGAATATGTACTTATGTATCTTATTTCTTAATAAGTTGCTTGTTGAGCGGTAACCATGTTTCTGGGGACGCCAACAACTTTTACACCTTTGTTGAATATCATGTGAGTTGCTATGCATGTTCGTCTTGTCTGAAGTAAGGGAGATTTTCATGATCAAATGATTTGAGTATGCATATTGTTAGAGAAGAACATGGGGCCGCTAACTAAAGCCATGAATCATGGTGGAAGTTTCAGTTTGGACACAAATCCTCAATCTCTTATGAGAATATTATCTGTTGTTGAATGCTTAAGCATTAAAAGAGGAGTCCATTATATGTTGTCTATGTTGTCCCGGTATGGATGTCTAAGTTGAGAATAATCAAAAGCGAGAAATCCAATGCGAACTTTCTCCTTAGACCTCTCGTACGAGCGGCATAGAGGTACCCCTTTGTGACACTTGGTTGAAACATATGCTATGCAATGATAATCCGTGTTAATCCAAGCTAATTAGGACAAGGTGCGAGCACTATTGGTATACTATGCATGAGGCTTGCAACTTATAGGATATCTTATACATAACACATATGATTTATTACTACCGTTGACAAAATTGTTTCTATGTTTTCAAAATGAAAAGCTCTAGCACAAAAATAGTAATCCATGCTTCCCTCTGCGAAGGGCCATTCTTCTAATTTATTGTTGAGTCAGTTTACCTATTCTTTCTATCTTAGAAGCAAACACTTGTGTAAACTGTGTGCATTGATTCCTACATGTTTACCTATTACACTTGTTATATTACTTTGTGTTGACAATTATCCATGAGATAAACATGTTGAAGGTGAAAGCAACCGCTGAAACTTATATCTTCCTTTGTGTTGTTTCAAAGCTTTCTACTAAGAATTTATTGCTTTATGAGTAACTCTTATGCAAGTCTAATTGATGCTTGTCTTGAAAGTATTATTCATGAAAAGTCTTTGCTATATGATTCAGTTGTTTACTCATTGTCTTCATCATTGCTTCGAATCGCTGCATTGATCTCATGTGCTTTACAATAGTATTGACCAACATTATGATAGCATGTCACTTCAGAAATTATCCTTGTTATCGTTTACCTACTCGAGGGCGAGTAGGAACTAAGCTTGGGGATGCTTGATACGTCTCAAATGTATCTATAATTTCTTATGTTCCATGCTACTTTTATGATGATACTCACATGTTTTATACACATTATATGTCATTATTATGCATTTTCCGGCACTAACCTATTGACGAGATGCCGAAGAGCCGATTCTGTTGTTTTCTGCTGTTTTTGGTTTCAGAAATCCTACAAAGGAAATATTCTCGGAATTGGACGAAATCAACGCCCAGGGTCTTATTTTTCCACGAAGCTTCCGGAAGACCGAAAGGGAAACGAAGTGGGGCGACGAGGCGCCGACACAACAGGGCGGCGCGGCCCAGGCCTTGGCCGCGCGGCCCTGGCATGTGGGGCCCTCGTGCCGCCCCTAAACCTACCCTTCCGCCTACTTAAAGCCTTCGTCGCGAAACCCCTAGTACCGAGAGCCACGATACGGAAAACCTTCCAGAGACGCAGCCGCCGCCAATCCCATCTCGGGGGATTCAGGAGATCGCCTCCGGCACCCTGCCGGAGAGGGGAATCATCTCCCGGAGGGCTCTTCATCGTCATGATCGCCTCCGGATCGATGTGTGAGTAGTTCACCCCTGGACTATGGGTCCATAGCAGTAGCTAGATGGTTGTCTTCTCCTCATTGTGCTATCATGTTAGATCTTGTGAGCTGCCTATCATGATCAAGATCATCTATTTGTAATGCTACATGTTGTGTTTGTTGGGATCCGATGAATATTGAATACTATGTCAAGTTGATTATCAATCTATCATATATGTTGTTTATGTTCTTGCATGCTCTCCGTTGCTAGTAGAGGCTCTGGCCAAGTTGATACTTGTAACTCCAAGTGGGAGTATTTATGCTCGATAGTGGGTTCATGCCTCCATTGAATCTGGGACGATGTGACGAAAAGTTCTAAGGTTGTGGATGTGCTGTTGCCACTAGGGATAAAACATCAATGCTTTGTCTAAGGATATTTGTGTTGATTACATTACGCACCATACATAATGCAATTGTCTGTTGTTTGCAACTTAATACCGGAAGGGGTTCGGATGATAACTTGAAAGTGGACTTTTTAGGCATAGATGCATGCTGGATAGCGGTCTATGTACTTTGTCGTAATGCCCTGATTAAATCTCATAGTACTCATCATGATATATGTATGTGCATTGTTATGCCTTCTTTATTTGTCAATTTCCCAACTGTAATTCGTTCACCCAACATGCTATTTATCTTATGGGAGAGACACCACTAGTGAACTGTGGACCCCGGTCCATTTTTTACATCTGAAATACAATCTAGTGCAATTGTTCTTTACTGTTCTTCGCAAACAAACATCATCTTCCACACTATACGGTTAATCCTTTGTTTTCAGCAAGCCGGTGAGATTGACAACCTCACCGTTACGTTGGGGCAAAGTACTTTGATTGTGTTGTGCAGGTTACACGTTGGCGCCGGAATCCCTGGTGTTGCGCCGCACTACACTCCATCACCAACGACCTTCACGTGATCCTTGACTCCTAATGGTTCGATAAACCTTGGTTTCTTACTGAGGGAAAACTTGCTACTGTACGCATCACACCTTCCTCTTGGGGTTCCCAACGGACGTGTGTTAACTGCACGCATCACACCCTAGCCCCCAAGACTGAGATGAACAACGTTTCGCAGTAGCTGAACATCCTAGGCAATCTGGCTCGGAGTGGGCCTGACCCTGACCACCAGTCAAACCAGAAAAAGGTTCTCCGCCCATTGCGAACCTTATGTTTGGCCCCCCAATTTGAAATACCATTTTATCTTCTGGATGGCATTCTAAAACTGAGAGCCGTGAGTGGGCACCTCACTCGAGTAGAGGTCCCTCCCTCCCATGTACCTAGCGTGGAGGAGGTCATCCCACAAGCCCTCCGCCCCTGGTATAATTTCTAAATCCATTTAAGAATTAATGCAATGTTCATGAATTTGGTGTCAAGGATCCCCAGACCCCAAGCTCCTTTGGCTTGCACACCGTGGCCCAGTCCTCATTTAAGGCGAGCAATGTCTACCCTCCCCAGGCCGAAGTCATTGAGGATTACTAGGATTGGGCCTCTCAATTCCCTAGAATCTCTTAAAAAAGAGGACCAACAGGCCATCCGGGCCTGGTGCCGAGTCAGGCTTCATGTTGAGGAGCACCTCCTACAACTCCTCATCAGTGAAGGTGAGCTCCATAGTCAGATTGTCATCATATGAGATCACATTATCGTTATCCCAAAGATGCCGACCGAGCGCAAACACCCTACTTTTACCCTTCGACCCCATCAGGCCCTCGTAAAAATGGTAGACATAATCCATCGGGTCCCATTGATCATGGACTTCCCCTGGTCCGTGATAAGTCTAGGGATTGAACATTTCCGCCTGCGCCCGCTCGCAATGGCGTGAATTAGGCTGTGCAGGAATTCCGCCCCCTAAGTGTCAATGTCACACGCCTGTGTTGCCTCCAATATTCCTCACCAGCCTTATCGAGAGCGAGGATATCATCTTCCAGGTGATATCGGAGGGCACATCCCTCCTCATCCAAGCCCATGGAGTCTGCAACCCTATCAAGGTTGGCTGCCTGCAGGAGGAGGATGGCCACGATGTCCCATTTTTCTCGTCCCAAGTTGCCTCGCACATTGCCAGAGAGACACATTGCCAGAGCTCGACACAACATCTATGGGTACGTTCCCACGTCACCTATCCAAGCCACCTGCGTTAATTCTTTGGACGACACAGATGGATCGAGTTTGTACTAGTGCTATTGTTAAGGCATCTCCTACCGCCCCCCTATAGCACCTAACACACGAGGGGTGAGCGGGGGCTCCGGATGGGATGAACAAAACTTCTCGGGGTCTCTCACACCTGTTATTGACATGCCTATTGTTCGGTACTTGGTCTCTCATGCCTTGTCTTCACGCACGAAATAAATGATGTCGAACTGCGGGGTAGGTTTTTCAGGCGAGTGGCCCTCCCATCCAATCGAGGAGCACACAACGGCATTATTGTGCGCCACCGCTCACCTTCCCGCTTGTTCCCACTCCTTCCTATTGTGGCTTCACGCCCTTTTCTTCCCTTAATAAGGCCCTCCTAACCTCACCGCTCGTCACTCCATTGCCTCTCTGCTCGGTTTTGGTCACCTCGCCGCCTCATCAACGCCGAAGCACCAACACCGAATCAACAGAAAGAAGCCACGCCTAAGGGATTCTATGGTGACCCAGCGGCGGCCAATGACTTCGGCCGACACTAACTCCATGAGTAGGAGGTCTGCCGCATGTACGAGGTATGCTACATGGTGCCGCAAGACAAGCTTTGCCATGGCAAACGGAGGCTTAGCGCCAGTGAGATCCCTATCCCGCCGGTGCAGCAAGGCGCAGAGCAGTAGCGGCCATCCACCAGTACAACTACGGCAAGCTCGAGCCGGAGCAACCCAAGGATTCTCGGAGGAATCCGAAGAACAACACCACTTGGTCCGTATTCTTCCAGGAGCATCGGGAGAGGGAGTTGGCGGATTACGACTGCATTGGTGCCACACCGAAGAACAAGAACGTGGCTGGTCCCATGCTCGCGGTGGTACTCGACCAGTTAGCCACTGGGGGGGGGGGGGGCACGGGTGCACTACTCACCACCGCACAACCGTCTTTGTAGGCACCGCGTAGGTGTCGGGGTCATCCTCCTCGTCTGTATCGAGGTCTTCATGCTCCACGACAACGATGTCGTGAACCCCTTATGCCTCTCCCCTCACCTTTGTCGAGGATGCCCATGAGGAAAAGCTGAACAAATGCTCCAACTGTGGCATCCTCGTCATCCGCGAGTCGATGGCGCCTCAGGAAACATTGCCACCGTGTGGCCGCATGCACCCCGTAAAACTGAAGAGGCATGCCAACTCCTTCAAGCGAAGCAGGACGAGCCGGTTTGGGCGCCGCCGCTAGAGTACACCACCCGCCATCTATAGTTCCAGGCCTCCAAACACCCAAAGGAGTCTCCTTCTACGACATCGCGATGCCGACAAACATGTTCTACGAGGCCTGGTGGAGGTTCGAAGCGAAGAATGAGGCGGTTGAACGTGCGCGGCCTCTTATTCTTCGTTGACCTCAGAGGTCACAAATATTTTGGCGTGCAGTCTTTCCTTGCATTTCGGACCGTACTAGAGATCGATACATCGACCCCTAGCATCGAGACCCCGTGCGGTGGCAGCACCCCGTCGTTTGGGGGATCCCACCGCAAACCACTCTAGCCCCCTCCCCACCCTTTTCTCCTCCCTCCACCACCACTGAAGGCGTCACCAGCCAAAGGTTGCATGGCATGACGGTTCAGGCGCCCACTGGGAGCAACCAAGGAGGCGAGGCGGCACCCTCCCCACCTCGGCAACCGTTATGATGCACGGTGACATTGGCCGGAGGCAACGACATCCAACAGAGCTGCCACATCATGTGGGCGTCGGCCTTGGACAAGTCTGCGTCGACTACCTCATCCGGAGGTAGAAGGCCACGTTGGGACCTGGTGTGGGGTATCTTGGGATACCACACCGATCATGAGATGAAGATCCAGTTGACGACAAGCTTGGGGTGACGAGGGCAGCCGGTGAAAACTGCACTTCGACTTCGGTCTTGTCGGGCAATGGCGGCGTTTCTTAGCATCGTTACCTTGTCAAAGGCATCGTCTTTGCTTGTCTCATCACTACACTCAGTGAGTTGTGGATGCACGGCTGCCGGTGAAAACTGTGCTCCGACCCTGGTCTTGGTGGGCGATGGCGACATTACGTGTCGTTACCTTCTTGAAGGAATTTCCGCCGCAACCTGTGTTTAGTCACTCGTGCTCCTCCGAGCGAAAAACCAGATCCATGACTCTCTTATTGGACGATGGCAGTGCCTTCTGCGTCGTACTACCTCTTGGGGCATCGTTTTTGGAGTAGATGTTGGATTGTGGCGGCTAGTGGTGGAGTGGTGTTCATCTACCGCATCAGCGTGGTGCAGCGGGTATCGGCGACAAATGTGGATGATGGATGAGCGCAAGACGTGGAGATGTCTGGCATCATGGTTGGCGTCGACGCATGTCTGGCAAGGTCAATGTGTTTATTCCCCTTGGAGATGGGTTCGCGGAAGACGGCGGATGCGATTTCTACGGCGTGTACAATGGTGTGCGCTGAGGATTTGCTTGACTGGTTGTGCTTCTCACCCACCAATGAAGGGTTGGGGCAGACTTTCATTTTCTAGATGATGTGAGTTGGTACGAGGTCAGGGCACTGCCCTTGTTCTTGGTCACCGCCTTCATTAATTTTCGCCTTCACCAATTTTGTAGGTGTAACGAGCTGTCGCTAGGAATATGGTTTCGAGTTGTAAAGCTTTATTGAATAATCTAATAAAAAAACTATGTGCATCCTCAAGTAGAGAGGGTGGGGCTTCTTCCGTTTCAAAAAAAAGAAGATCGATACAGCGACAAACAACGTGCACAGCCTACATATCGGCGAATGAGTAGATGGCACGGCAGCAGGTCGAGTGCCACCTAACGGTTGACGATTTTGGCAAAAAAATTTGTCTAATTTGGAAAAGTCAGTATAAAATAATCATGTTGTAAAATCTTTTCAAAAACTAATATTTTTTGCATGGCTTCCTACCTTATGGATACATTCTCTATAGCATGACGCTGTGAGCCAATGCTCATGCTATACAGCATGGCTCTGCGTGTCGAGGCCACGGCGCCCCTGAACCGTGTTTCCGATTACCGTAAATTGCGTATAGTGTTTAATGAAGATGGGCTGCAGCCCAATAAGGCAGTCCACATAGTCTACATTTCCTGAAATCTCAAGGCCCATCACGTTGGCAGCTTGAGACAGCCTTTGGGGACAAAGTTTAGTCCCACATTGCTAGTTGGGAGAGAGTTGGAGTGGTATATAAGGGCTGCTGTTCTAGTCATTCCAAGTGAGTGAGAATAGAAGGAGCCGCCGAGCACTCCTCCTCCGCCCGCCTCGCCTCGCCTCGTCACGCCCGTCGCGTTTTGTGACTCGAGTACGAGTTCGAGACACACTCAAGGAAGCCTAAATTTTTGCTTGCTGCACCAACTGTGTTGGGTACGTGTTGACCTGCATGTGCATGTTCGCCGCGTGTCCCTGACTTCCTACGCGTGTCAACGCGGTCGGGTCGGGTCGGGTCGGCTTCCCAGGCTATACAAGGAGACAGATCAGATCAAGAGAAATACACAGTTCTCAGAACTCTCTAGTTCATCTCTCTCAAGAAGTTCCTTTTGCTGTGCTATTCTCTATTCTTCCCCATCCCGGCGACTGCGTGCATAGCCATCCGGGAGAGCAGGCCTCCGAAACTCCGTCCGTTGAGATCCTGCAGCGGGAGACGGGCGATAAGGTTTTTGGGGAGCGTCTCGACGCGACTGCTCGCTGCTGTTCGTGCTTTTCTTCGACGGTTCGACTGCTTCATCGACAGATCTGACTACACCATGGGCGACATCAACAATACCCATGGTGCTGGTGCTGCTACTGCTGGTGCGACCTTCCCGGTCGCGATGTACATGCTTTTCCTCTCCTACCTTGCACTGCTACTTGTTCCATGTTCAGATCTGATGCATGTGCTTAGTTTGATGTGTGTGGTTAAGTATGTTTGTGCATCTGTAATGTTGCTTTCGGTAATTAAACTCACACGGAAATTGCCTAATAATCCAACAATCCAAAAACCTTATATGCTTGGGCAATTTTCACCGTCTGGTTTTGTTGTTGCACTTAAACCGAGCCCGTTTACGGGTTCTCATTTCAAGAGATGGCAGAATAAGACCCTCTTGTGGCTCACTTCTATGGGCGTGCACCGAGTTGCGGAAGGTACTCCCAGAGGTCCGCTTACTCCTGAAGAGGATCAAGCGTTCGGGGATGCCACCGTAATATTTGTGGGTGCCGTCTTAAGTGTGCTTGGAGACAAGTTGGTTGATGCTTATCTGCACATCCGAAATGGGAAAGAACTGTGGGATGCACTAGACGCTAAGTTTGGTGCTGCCGATGCTGGAGGTGAACTGTATGCTATGGTGCAGTTCAATGACTACAGAATGGTTGAGAACCGATCTGTAGTAGAACAGGCTCATGAGATACGAGATCATGGCAAAGGAACTTGAGCTCCTCAAGTGTGTGCTACCGGACAAGTTTGTCGCGGGATGCATTGTCGCTAAGCTCCCCCCTTCATGGAGGAACTTTGCCACTTCTCTGAAACATCAGAGGCATGAGTTCTCTGTTGAGAATATCATGGGCTCTCTGCATGTTGAGGAGAAGGTGAGGGAAAACGACAAACACACTGGAGGAACCGAGGGACGTTCTGCTGCCAATATGGTGCAGAAAAATGCCCACAAGTCCAAGGGAAAGAATAAGGGAGTCTCCCAGACTACCAACTTCAAGAAGAAGGGGAAAACGGAGAAGAAAGATCCTTGTTGGGTGTGTGGCGAGACAGGCCATTGGGCTAATCGTTGTCCACAACGCAAAGGAAAGAAATGTCAAGCTGGACAGAACATAAATTCTGTTAGCATGGTCATTGGCAACACAGAGGAAGGAACTACAGGGTATGGTAATATATTACCTACTGTTCTTTCGGTGTTTCAGCCCACAGAATGGTGGGTTGATACAGGTGCTAATGTTCATGTGTGTGCTGACATCTCCATGTTTACCTCTTATCAGGCCCGAGCTTCCTCAGTAATGATGGGGAATGTGTTACATGCTACTGTTCGTGGTGTTGGCACGGTAGATCTGAAGTTTACTTCGGGAAAGATCGTGCAACTGAAGAACGTGCTGCATGTCCCTTCTATCAAGAAGAATCTCGTTAGTGGCTCCCGTCTTATGAATGATGGGTTTAAGTTGGTGTTTGAGTCCAATAAAGTTGTACTGTCTAAGTATGGAACTTTTGTTGGAAAGGGCTATGAATGTGAGGGAATGTTTCGCTTCTCTCTAGAAGACCTCTGTGATAATGTTGTGAACCATGTAAGCACTAGTTTTAATGAAACTAATGTTTGGCATTCACGACTTTGTCATGTTAATTTCGGTTGTATGAAGCGGCTTGCTGATATGAGTTTAATTCCGAAATTCACCTTTGTCAAAGGCTCTAAGTGCCATGCTTGTGTGCAAGCAAAGCAGCCTCGCAAGCCTCACAAGCCTACGAAGGAAGGAACTTGGCACCACTAGAGCTCATACATTCAGATCTATGTGAGATGAATGGTGAGTTGACAAAAGGTGGAAAGAAATATTTCATGACTTTGATTGATGATTCCACCAGGTACTGTTATGTGTATCTCCTAAAAACTAAAGATGAGGCTCTTGATTTCTTTAAAATCTATAAGGCTGAAGTTGAGAACCAACTTGAAAGAAAGATAAAAAGGGTTCGGTCCGATCGTGGTGGGGAGTACTTTTCTAATGAGTTCAATTTATTCTATGCGGAACATGGTATAATCCATGAGAGGACGCCTCCCAATTCCCCACAATCCAATGGGATTGCGGAAAGGAAAAACCGTACTCTAACAGATTTGGTTAACGCCTTGTTAGATGTTTCGGGTTTATCCAAGGAATGGTGGGGGGAGGCTACTCGTGTCATGTCCTAAACCGTGTTCCAACCAAGAATAAAGAGATTATGTTGCTGTCAAAAACCCACCGGCGAGTAGCGACGGGCAACACCGTAGAGCCGGGAGGCTCCCAGGACTGCGGTGGACCCTGGTCCCTTGGGCGACGGCCCGCAATGCCTTCTGGCACACGTCCTGGTGTTGCAAGGGCGTGCCACCTGACCTATACCTGGTCAGGAAGGTGATGGATTGCTTCGACTAGTTTCCTGCATGGCAAACACGTAAACATTAAATACGAGCCCCGATCGGCTCTTAGGTTGCCCTGTGGATCGGCTCAAAGAGCCGATTGCCCCATGGTTCATGTTAGATTTATAATGACATGGGGATCATGCTATATCGATATCAAGCTAAACTAATCTACAATAGTTTGGGGTTTTCACCGCATGATCGGAACATCCTACGCGTAGTTGAGCCTAGCAGATACGTAAGACAATGGAAAACCAGCCCTAGAGAGGCCTAAAAACCAACATGAAGTTGATCCCCGGAACAATCCCTCTAGGGCTTAGTAAGCCACACCTTACGCACTACCGGATCGTTCAACCCGTTTATAAGGCCTAACCATGCGGATATCAAACCAATCCTCGAAGAACAAGGAGCAACTATAACAGATTAGATGTACTAAATAAAGAACAAGCAAGACGCCGCCCTTACACCTAAGATAGGCGTAAGGGCAGCTAGATATCGAGGGGTAGCGTAGCTAAGCAAGTACATCATGAAAGCATCGACGTCAGCCCCAAAACATCTACGATAAGGGTGTTGCTCGCCATCAAAAAGGCTTCAGCACGAGCAACACCAATGACGAATAAACGAATCGCCTAGATCGCAAGATGCGATCTAGGCAAGCATGTTGCTTACCCGGGAGAAACCCTCGAAACAAGGGGTGGCGATGCGCCTAGATTGATTTGTTGTGAACGTGATCGTCCTCCTTTCTCAATAACCCTAGATACATATTTATAGTCCGTAGACTTTCTAACTTGGGAATAAACCCAACCGTGTACGAGCTAAACTCTATCTCTTAATTCTAACCGACACGTAACCTACTATAATTTACATATACACGGGCAGTCTAGCCCAAACTTCTTGTACAAGGCCGGTTCAGAGACACTTCAATATACATGTCCTCTAAGCCCATCTTCGGTCACGGCCCACCTCCTGCTCAGGCTAAATTCCGGTGGTAACACATGCCCCCCCTGGTTTTGGCAATGATAATTTCAAAACCACTCCGTTTTTTCTTCGTAAGGTCACGTCGTGGCAGAGCAGAACCGTCGCAGTATCCTTCATCATGATGTCTTGCCTTCTCAACTTCTCTGCACGATTTGACAGTTCTTTGGCACCACTTCCTCGGAAACCGCTGTAACATTAACTCTCCCCCGTATCCCTTTATTTAACCGCGCCGAGCAGTTCGCCTATTCATCCTCTTGCTCCGTACTAGCCGTCGGCAAAAAACCCCCTTCCTCTGTAGCCATTTCTTCCTCCTCCTCCTCCTCTGTCTCATCAGGTCTCTCCTCCTTATCTTCTTCCTCCCGTGAGCCCACGCCGGAGTGGGACTCGCTGGCGGCGTACGACCTCCGCGCCCCGGAGAAGTGGGACATCGAGTCCCATGATTCCTCCGTCTGGTCCGAGGATGACAAGTACTTGACCGATGGAGAAGATGACTTCCAGTTCCTCATCGACGGGGAGCTGGAGGCGGGGAGCGAGGACGACCGCTTCTCGTGGGACGACTTCACCTCCTCCGACGAGGAGGAAGAAGAGGAGGACGACGATTCCTCCGACGAATACCCGCCGGCAAAGCGCTTCCGCGCCGGGTCGGACGACGACGACGACGAGGAGGAGGAGGAAGAGGCTCCCGTAGAGGGCTACGGGAGCAGCGACGAGGAGCCCGCCAGCAGCAGCGCCGGCGGCAGCGACGACGACGACGAGGGCAGCAACGGCCCTTAGATTAGGGACTACTAGTATAGGACTAGTAGTAGTAGTAATCGGCTTTTTTTCTTTTCCTCCTTGAGCAATCGGCTCTCCTCTGTAAAGCCCCTTTATTAATGAAGAAAATATTTGGAAGCCGATTTTGCTTTCTTATCAATTTTGCCGATTGTCAAAGCAAGTCAACGCACCAAGAGCCGATGTCAGCACATCGGCCTTCGCCATAAAACGCGGGTAAAGCCAACTCAGTTGCCTATTCAAACGGTAACCTGCAACTTATCCGAAAGAGCAACACTCAGATCCCCAAATCGTCGCTCGAACAGATCCAACTCACGGCCCCGCGAACCTCAGATCCTAATCGCGCAGGCTCATCTCCGCAGCGAACCCAATGGCGGAATCATCCAACGCCAACGCTATGGTCTCCGGTCTGAAGGTAATCCTCAACCGCTCCTCGCTATCTGAACGTAGCGCTAGAATTAACAACAAACATCTGAATTAACGTCTCATCCCGTCATTAATTTCTAGGTATCAGACATTCTGCTGCCACATCCTTCTCTTCCAAACTCTCTTTGTCTTGGTCCTCGTTCTACCGAGAGTCCTGCCCACTTAATTTCATGCGAGGCCAATAGAATCCCCTTTGTGAACCAGAACCTAGATCTAACTTCTTGGGCCGACTGCTTACGAGCCTGGCCTAATCCTCCTGAAGATTGGGTTTCATGGTACAATAGAATGTCCAAAACTCACCAAGCCACCTGGGAAACCGCAGGAATAGCCGATGCTTTAGCTTTATCACTGTCTCCCCTTGAGAAACATGAAAACCTTATGAAAACCATCGACTACTTTTGGTCTGACGCTTTAAATTGCTTCATGTTTGGCCACGGCCCCATGACACCAACCTTACTAGACGTGGCCATGATCACTGGCTTAGACATTGCGTCCCCAAACCCCTCTGCTTTTAGGCTGCCCAAGGTCCCTTTCACCCTTTCTTCCAAAACAGAGTGCACAAACTGGGGCGTTTATCTTCGACGCCACATGAAAAACAAAGGCCCTGTAACAGAGAAAGAACACACGGCCTTCCTGAATTTCTGGTTGGAACATTTCATATTCTGTGGACCTTCACTTGCTCCAACCAAGAATTACCTTTCCTTGGCCTATGAACTTGCCAGAGGCACTCAGCTTGGCATTGGCAAACTGTTCCTTGGAGAGGTCTATAGATATCTCCAGCTAATGTCTGTTAAACTGTTCTCACAAAAGACAGTCAAAACGGGAGGTCCCTGGTGGTTTATTCAGCTATGGGCTCAGCTGTACTTCCAAAACCAGACCCAAAACTTTCCACCTTTGGCTACTTGCACCTTCCCAGAATACTAATGGGAAGCCGATCCGATGCACCAGTTACGGCCAAGCTCTATATAGCCTTCCAGGCAGCAAACTGACCCTCAAGGGAGCATCAGAGTGGTTCAGAACTTTCTACCAAGGCCTGGACAATCCTCTCTTCTTTCCTTATGCGGAGTCTGAAAATTTTGAAAACCCAGTCTCCTTCAGGTTAGATAGTTTTGCCGATGACGCCAGCACTCAGCAGTTGTATTCCATCATGATCCGTCACTGCTTCCTTCCAGTTGGCATGAGCACCTCAAACAGGATCATAAAACCTGGTTATGAGTCTTATCAGCCGGTCGTAGCAGCCCGACAACTTGGTCTCGGACAGGTATCTCCCCATTTCTTTCTGCACCACCTGACAGAGAGCAGAGCTGAGCTACCTGATGTCCTCACCAGTCAGAGGTGTTATACCTTCTTTGATGCTCTAGCCATCCCAATTCCTCACAACCTCTCTTTCACCTCATCAACCGATGGTTTTGAGACCTGGTGGTCAATGTGGAAGACTCACGCCTTCAGGAGGGCTCTGGGACCGTTGCTGAAACAACTTGATGCTGAATATGACATCCCTGCAGAACAGGTACCACTACTCACGAATTATCTTGAAGTGGCTTATAATGATTTCCTTTTATAACCTTGCTCTGTCTCCTTGCAGCAACAAGACGGTCCAGATCCTGTAGATGATGACGGCTCCCCTTTCAGATTCCTCCCACCAGCTCCAGTGGTCCTCTTCTGCAAAAACTCACCATCTTTGAAAAAGGTTGTGATGCAGAGCCAGCCGATGACACCAAAATCGGCTTCCAAAAGCGAGTATCTTCTAGGCCAGCTGCCCCCCGAGCCTCAGTCAAGGCGAGAACAGCAGTGAGGAAGGTAGCTGCCAGGAAGACTCTGAAGCGCCAAAACCCTACTCCAGCTCAAGAAAGTTTGCATGTAAGTTGATCCATGCTTTGGCTGATTTCATTTATCCTTCTAGGCTTATGCAACATGCTTGTATCTCTTTTACAGACCTCCACTGAAGAAAACTCCAGTGAGGACACACAGTCCAGCTGAAGGGACCCGAGCTCGGGCGACTCTGGGAAAACCACCACGCAGAGCCAGCCAGACCCGCCGCCGTCGGCTTCCAAGAAAAGGTCAGCCCCTGAATCTGCTGTCTCCCAAACTCCCATCAAACCGGGGCAGGGCAGTCTACGCACCAAGAGCCGATGCATCAAGAGAGCTCGCCAGGAACCGCAAGCCTCTTCATCAAACCAGGAGATTTCGAACGTAATCCCCTCCATACTCTCCTTGGCTCATATTTCACGCTAAACCATTGCTGTTCTTATCGGCTAACCATTCCCTTTGCAGAATGATGACACCTCCAGTGGGGAAGTCGAGGAGGTACCAATGCCATCCGCCACCCTGGACCTAGCTACTTCTAAAAGTGCAGCTGACAGGGTGGCCAACTTGGCCAAGGCCACAACAGAAACACAAGAGCCGATGGTCTCGTCATCGGCTGTCCCTCTGGTCTTAGGAGAGGTATACTTCCTCCCCTTAGCTTTACCTTTCTCTTCCACCGTATACTGACGCTATTCTTGTTGTTTGTCAGGGTTATGACCTCTCAAGCTTGCTAACATTTGATCCTGAATCCATCGAACCGGATACTGCTAAAGCAAGCGAAGAGTCAGGACCCAGTGCTACACATGGTCGTCTCCAGCATCTCAAGGCCCTGCTCTCCTCCTCCATTGAGACATTGGTTGAAAAATCCGAGGAAGTGAAGACCGTTCTTGAGGACATCCATCCTCATCTCCCGGTGACGCTACAGGTGAAACTCTGGCCAGCTGTGACTCTGTCTGCTTACAGGTCCAGGGTGAAATCGGCTCGTCAGAGGATCAATCTGCGCCACGCCCAGCTTGCGTTGAAAGCCGATATAGCAGACAAATGCCAGCGGCTTAATGAGAAGAAAGCAGCTCTGGATGCCAAAACTGACACCTCTGTCCACACTGCTGAGCTCGAGATCCTGCAAAAGGAGTTGGAGGCCCTTGAAGAGAGGGTCCGGGCAACCAAACAGCTCATCCAAGATAAGGAAGCTCTTATTGCCCACTCCCAAGAGGAAGCAGAAGGCCTCAAAGTTGAACTGAAAGCCGATTTGGCCGAGATACGTGCCCTGAACTAGCAACTGGTGGCAGGCAAGGACGAAGATGATGAGGCCGAAATCGCCGAGGTGGATCGTGTTCGTGCTGACGCCCTCCATGCCCTTGAGACATTTCTTCAGTAGAGTCTCCCTGTGTAATCTGAAAACTGCATTATTGGGCTTGTATTCTAGAGTCGATGGCTGTGCATCGGCTTCTTGTACTCTAAAGTCGATGCCTGTGCATCGGCTGTACTATATATTTTTTGTTTTTTTTACCCGGCCGATTTCGTGCCTCGGCCCCCCATATTTTATTGTCCATTATTCCATATTAGGTGCCCCCCGAGCCGAATCTTCCAAGTGATTGAAGATATCGGCTCTTGCTGATGAATGTTGGTCGCCTGCTAGATCGACGCTAAACACAGGGAGAACGTATGGCGAGGATAATTTTGGCCGATTGCTGGAATCGGCCTCCATGTTGACTGAATTGCGCAATGAAGGTTTACAACTTGTTTGTGCTCCCCTAAACGAAGGAGTCTTCCTACCACAACTACGTGACATGCTTGAAGTGGGATCCTTGTTTTTTATTTTTTTGGGGCCGATCGCAGGGATCGGCCTTGCCACGTATGTCGATGGATGTTGCTCTTTTCACTCTATCAGGCCGGTGGATAAGACCAGCCTCACCCCATTTTTTGTCACCTCGATGCGATCGCAGCCGTCCAAACTGATTCCAGAGAGCGGCTCTTGGTCTTCCGAGTCCCAGATGTTCATGTCAGCTATTGAGACCTCGATCGAGTCATCTGC
This sequence comes from Lolium rigidum, assembly GCF_022539505.1. Classification (NCBI taxonomy): domain Eukaryota; kingdom Viridiplantae; phylum Streptophyta; class Magnoliopsida; order Poales; family Poaceae; genus Lolium; species Lolium rigidum. The sequence continues at coordinate 348,392,515 of NC_061513.1, read as the reverse complement.
ATGCACGACTTCCACGTCGTCTCCATCCCATTGTATCAGGCATTGGTGCATTGTAGATGGAATGCAACAGTTGGCGTGAATCCAATCCCTCCCTAGTAGGACAGCGTAGGTGCTCTTGCTGTCGACGATGAAGAACGTTGTTGGGATGGTTTTTTGGCCTACAGTTAGATCCACGTTCAGAACGCCTTGTGTCCCTGATGCTTGGCCGTTGAAGTCGTTTAGTGTGACGTTGGTCTTGATCGGATCTGCACTTTGGAGCGTCCCAAACGCCGTAGCATGGAATATGGCATTATATTGACTCGCCGCTCCCGTGTCAACCAACATCTTGCCGACAGGCTGCCCATTGATATAACCTTTTAGGTACAGGGCCTTCATGTGTTTGTAGCCCTTCTCCCGTGGCTTCTCAAAGATGACTGGCCGTGGACCGCAGTCAAACTGTGCTATCGGCACTTCTTCAATTCCTGGTGGACGGAACTCCGATGGGAGTATGAACACCATGTTTGTGCCAGCCGATGTATCTACATCGGCTTTTGCTTGCTTGGGACGCCAAACTTTCTTTGGTGGACGTTTCTCCTCGTCCAAAGTCTGTTGAATTTTCACGGCCAGATCAGGCCGCGCTTTTCTCAAAGTGTGCAAGTATTGCGCTTCGGCTTGCTCCAAGCTACGTAGCCGCTGAACCCTACGCTTTTGGGAGTGGCTGAGTCCATCAGGGCACCACCTTGGCCGGTGGTACCTATCCTCTTCTTCATCTTCTGACTCCTCGAAGTCTTCATCTTGAGATGACTCAGCTCGTTTGTTCTGTGGCGGGAGAGGACCTAGACGCTTGAAAACTGAAACTTCCCCTGCATCCTTCTTTCGACGTCTACACTCTGGGCAGTTGTCGACTGTGGGCAATCGGCTCATTCCCGAATCCCAGCAGTGTTTAAAGAAGGGACAGTCCCAGTGTCTATCCATGTCTTCCTGCTCCCTGGACCCATCCTTAGCGCGGTGTCCATATCCATCGTCGTCTCTATCATTCCGACGACGTCTTCCATTGTCCACGTCAGACCGATGATGTCTCTTGTCATCTCTGTCGTACTGCCGACGTCGGTCATACTGATATTCATATTTGTTAAGGAGATGCGTGGAGAGGGGTCGTTCATATCGCACGCTTCTCACTTGTTCCTCGGTGAGGTACCGTCTGTCATCATAACGGGGCCGGTCGCGTGGATCGGCCTCCTCCTTTTCCTTGCTGCGGGAGTGACTGATTTCCTCTTCATCCTTGCCATGGTGGCGCACAGGCCCCGCCATGTTAACATCGAACGAGAAATCCAGTCGACGCCTCGCGGAGTGGTTGGTTTCTACCATGTTGACGCCAGGGAACGGGTGTGTGTCTACTTTCATGGCAAACTGCCCAAAGAGCAGTCGGCCTTGTTCTATCGCCATTTGGATCTGCTGGCGAAACCCCTTGCAGTCATTGGTGGTATGGGTGAACGAGTGATGCCATTTGCAGTACGGCCTCCCGTTCATTTCTTGTGCTGTAGGGATTTTATGGTCGTCGGGTAACTTCAGCTGTTTTTCCTTAAGCAATAGATCGAAAATCTGCTCAGCTTTGCTCAAATCGAAGTCAAACCCTTTTGCTGGCCCTTGTGGTTTTACCCATTTGCAGGACACGGGATTTGCCCCCCGAGCCCATTCAGCTACAGCTACCTCCGGGTCCAGTGCGGGCTCTTCGACTTCTTCCATCTCAGCCGGGCCTACCGGGCGCTTGAACTTGTCTTGGTACAATTCAGGGTGCCGCTGCTCATACAATGTGAGTTTCTGGACCATGTGCGACAGTGAACTGTACTCTACGTGGAAAGCCAGATCCTTGATCGGCGTTGCGAGGCCCAATGCTACCAAATCGACTGCTTCTTTTTCAGTTAAACGTACCGAATAACATCGGTTCCTAACGGTTCTGAAACGTTGAATATATTCTGCCACCGTTTCTCCCCGCTTCTTCCGCACCTGTGTTAGATCGGTAATGCCAGCTTCGGTAGCTTCTGAGTGATATTGCACGTGAAACTGCTCCTCCAGCTGCTTCCATGTGCGGACTGAGTTTGGTGGCAATGAGGTGTACCACCCAAAGGCTGATCCCGTCAGAGATTGTGCGAAAAACCTCACACGTAATGGATCTGATACTGAAATCATGCCCAGTTGTGCCAAATATCGGCTCACGTGCTCTATCGAGCTAGACCCTTCTGCTCCGTTGAATTTTGAGAATTCAGGGAGCCGATATTTGGGTGGCAGCGGGATCAAGTCATACTCGTCAGGGTACGGCTTAGAATAGCCGATTGTTTTCCTCTTCGGCAAGATGCCGAATTGATCTCTCAAGATGGTGCTGATCTATTCCATGGTATTAGCCGTAGGGACCGAGCATTCGTGACTCGTTCCAGTGGCATATTTAGCTAGCCATGCTTGTTTGTCAGCGTCTGCTCCAGAAATCCCTCGTTGGTGCAATGCGGTTCGTGCGTGCCAAAGCATTGCGATCCGGCACGTATGTGCACACGTATCCATGTGGGATCTCCTTAGGCGGCTCATATAGGAATTGGCAATCGCTAGGATCGCCTCCAACCTTGTAGACGACGTACGCCGGTGAACCTGGTGGCTCTGGCGCTGCAAGCGCGAATGGTAGCGGCGGTCTGATCTGGAGCGGTATTTCTCCCTGGTGAGTCCCTAGGGTAGGTCCTGACGGGGAGTACTGACGCTTCATGATTTCCTGCACCACACGGACCGCGACGCGCTCGAGAGTATTCACCAAGCTCTCAGAATGGCGGTGAAGAGAATGAGCCACCATTTAATTAATCTCCTGACGCAGAGCTCTGGTACGTTCCTCCGAAGGGGTAGACAGGTCCACTTTGTCAAGAACACCTTCAGGGGAGAACCCCTTCCACCTTATGCCATGTGAACGGGTCCTCATGAAGGAGCCGATGAGATCGGCTTCCAAGATGGCTTTGATCTCATCATACTTCTTCTTTTGCTCTTCGGGCAGATCTGCGTACGTGACTGGTTCGCCAACCACCTCATCCGCAGCTTTTGACATGGTTGCTGCAGATGTCGATGTTGTTGTTGTTGTAGAAGGTCCCACCGGGCGTGCTAGAATGTGTTGCTGTCAAAAACCCACCGGCGAGTAGCGACGGGCAACACCGTAGAGCCGGGAGGCTCCCAGGACTGCGGTGGACCCTGGTCCCTCAGGCGACGGCCCGCAATGCCTTCTGGCACACGTCCTGGTGTTGCAAGGGCGTGCCACCTAACCTATACCTGGTCAAGAAGGTGATGGATTGCTTCGACTAGTTTCCTGCATGGCAAACACGTAAAAATTAAATACGAGCCCCGATCGGCTCTTAGGTTGCCCTGTGGTTCGGCTCAAAGAGCCGATTGCCCCATGGTTCATGTTAGATTTATAATGACATGGGGATCATGCTATATCGATATCAAACTAAACTAATCTACAATAGTTTGGGGTTTTCACCGCATGATCGGAACATTCTACGCGTAGTTGAGCCTAGCAGATACGTAAGACAGTGGAAAACCAGCCCTAGAGAGGCCTAAAAACCAACATGAAGTTGATCCCCGGAACAATCCCTCTAGGACTTAGTAAGCCACACCTTACGCACTACCGGATCGTTCAACCCGTTTATAAGGCCTAACCATGCGGATATCAAACCAATCCTCGAAGAACAAGGAGCAACTATAACGGATTAGATCTACTAAATAAAGAACAAGCAAGACGCCGCCCTTACACCTAAGATAGGCGTAAGGGCAGCTAGATATCGAGGGGTAGCGTAGCTAAGCAAGTACATCATGAAAGCATCGACGTCTGCCCCAAAACATCTACGATAAGGGTGTTGCTCGTCATCAAAAAGGCTTCAGCACGAGCAACACCAATGACGAAGAAACTAATACTGCCTAGATCGCAAGATGCGATCTAGGCAGCATGTTGCTTACCCGGGAGAAACCCTCGAAAAAAGGGGTGGCGATGCGCCTAGATTGATTTGTTGTGAACGTGATCGTCCTCCTTTCTCAATAACCCTAGATACATATTTATAGTCCGTAGACTTTCTAACTTGGGAATAAACCCAACCGTGTACGAGCTAAACTCTATCTCTTAATTCTAACCGACACGTAACCTACTATAATTTACATATACACGGGCAGTCTAGCCCAAACTTCTTGTACAAGGCCGGTTCAGAGACACTTCAATATACATGTCCTCTAAGCCCATCTTCGGTCACGGCCCACCTCCTGCTCAGGCTAAATTCCGGTGGTAACAGATTACCCCTTATGAGGAATGGGAAAAGAAAAGACCAACACTCTCCTACCTACGAACTTGGGGCTGTTTGGCTAAAGTGAATCTGCCAATCACCAAAAAGCGAAAGCTCGGACCAAAAACCGTGGACTGTGTCTTTCTTGGCTATGCTGCCCATAGCATTGCTTATAGATTTCTTGTGGTGAAATCTGGAGTGGACGACATGAATGTTGGCACCATCTTAATCAAGAGATGCTACATTTTTTGAGGATATATATCCTATGAGAGATATGCATGGCATGTCTAGTTGGGAATCTGATCCAATACACGAAACTCCTATGGAGTCTGATGAGGAATCTGATGATAAGAGTTTAGATTCTGATGAAGATGACAATGAAGCTCCCACAAGGAGTAAGAGACAAAGGAATGCAAAGTCTTTTGGTAATGATTTCATTGTGTATCTTGTGGATGATACTCCCACTACCATTTCAGAAGCTCTCGCATCTCCTGATGCAGACTACTGGAAGGAAGCGGTTCAAAGCGAGATGGATTCCATCTTGGCTAATGGAACGTGGGAGTTAATTGAGCGTCCTTATGGGTGCAAACCTGTAGGATGTTAATGGGTATTTAAGAAGAAGCTTCGAGCTGATGGTACTATTGAGAAGTACAAGGCTCAGCTTGTAGCCAAAGGCTATACCCAAAACGAAGGCGAAGATTTCTTCGATACCTACTCACCTGTGGCTAGATTGACCACCATCCGATTACTACTGTCATTGGCTGCCGCACACGGTCTTCTCGTTCATCAAATGGACGTTAAGACGGCTTTCCTAATTTGAGAGTTGGACGAGGAAATTTACATGGAACAGCCTGATGGTTTTGTACTACAAGGTCAAGAAAGAAAGGTGTGTAAATTAAAGAAATCTTTGTATGGTCTCAAACTAGCACCCAAACAATGGCATGAGAAGTTTGAAAGAACTTTGACATCTGTGGGCTTTGTTGTCAATGAAGCTGACAAATGTGTGTACTACCGCCATGGTGGGGGTGAGGGAGTTGTCCTATGCTTGTATGTGGATGACATACTAATTTTTGGGACAAGTCTCAAAGTGATTGAGGAGGTAAAAACCTTCTTATCTCAGTGTTTCGAGATGAAAGATCTTGGAGAAGGCGATGTTATATTGAACATCAAGTTATTGAGAGATGGGAATAATGGGATTACACTTGTGCAATCTCATTATGTTGAGAAGGTGTTAAGCAGATTTGGCTATGCTGATTGCAAATCTTCTCTCACACCTTACGATCCTAGTGTCTTGCTTCGAAAGAATGAAAAGGCAACTAGAGATCAATTGAGATACTCTCACATCATTGGTTCACTCATGTATTTAGCTTGCGCTACGAGGCCTGATATCTCGTTTGCTGTATGCAAACTTAGCCGGTTTGTGACCAACCCGGTAGATGATCATTGGCATGCTCTTGAAAGAGTAATGCGCTATCTAAAGGGAACCATGAGTTATGGAATTCATTATACCGGGTATCCAAGAGGACTTGAAGGGTATAGTGATTCCAATTGGATTTCTGATGCTAAAATGAAGGCCACAAGTGGATATGTTTTCACTCATGGTGGTGGCGCTGTTTCCTGGAAGTCTTGCAAGCAAACCATCCTAACGAGGTCAACTATGGAAGCAGAACTCACAACATTAGATACAGCTCTCTTGTCGAAGCGGAATGGCTTCGTGAGTTCTTGATGGACTTGCCTATGGTTTAAAAACCAATACCGTCCATCCTCATGAACTGTGATAATCAAACAATGATTATCAAAGTGAAAAGTTCTAAGGATAACATGAAAAGTTCCAAACATATCAAGAGGAGATTGAAGTCTGTCAGAAAACTGAAGAACTCCGGAGTGATAGCATTGTATTATGTCCAAAGTGCTAAAAATCTGGCAGATCGTTTTACAAAAGGACTATCAAGAAATATGATAGACCTTGCATCGAGGGAGATGGGTTTGAGACCCACTTGAGTTGCCGAGGGGGTAACCCAACCTATGTGATCGGAAATTCCGTGAACTAGGACCTGGGAAAACAAACCGGAGCAACTGAGTTGAGAGAAAATTTAATACTCCCACTCCGCTGCAGATGCAATTCTCTCATAGCTACTGTAAGGCAGGTTGACAATGTCTCAGGTGGCTCTTGATGAGCGAAGACGCTGTCCTACAGGGCGATCTTTGAAGAACACACCTATATGAGTGACACTACTGGTCATAGTGTGGGAGATTTGGGTGAATCTCTAGTAAGCTCATGAAAGACCGAGGAGTATGACTTATAAGCTCCACCCGAGGGGAAGGCTATGGTAGTCTAGTACCGTGCCGGCATTGAGCGAAACTTGCTGCACAAAGACTGACAATTCAAGGCATAGTCCATTGTTCAGTTGTAGTCAAGCGTAGCACCTTGCCTAAGTGGAAGTTCAACATAACAGTCTCCACTGAAGTGCAGGTATATTAAACAGTGAATGAAACTAATGTGTCATCTGATGTGCATATGAGATCTGGTGGGGGATTGTTGAATGAAGATGGGCTGCAGCCCAGTAAGGCAGCCCATATAGTCTACAATTCCTGAAATCTCAAGGCCCATCACGTTGGCAGCTTGAGACAGCCTTTGGGGACAAAGTTTAGTCCCACATTGCTAGTTGGGAGAGAGTTGGTGTGGTATATAAGGGCTGCTGTTCTAGTCATTCCAAGTGAGTGAGAATAGAAGGAGCCCTCGCGCACTCCTCCTCCGCCCGCCCCGCCTCGCCTCGCCTCGTCACGCACGCGCGTCACGTTTCGTGACTCGAGTTCGAGTTCGAGACACACTCAAGGAAGCCTAATTTTTTTGCTTGGTGCACCAACTGTGTTGGGTACGTGTCGACCTGCATGTGCATGTTCGCCGCGTGTCCCTGGCTTTCTACGCGTGTCAACTCGGTCGGGTCGGGTCGGCTTCCCAGGCTATACAAGGAGACAGATCAGATCTAGAGAAATACACAGTTCTCAGAACTCTCTAGTTCATCTCTCTCAAGAAGTTCCTTTTGCTGTGCTATTCTCTATTCTTCCTCATCCCGGCGACTGCGTGCACAGCCGTCCGGGAGAGCAGGCCTCCGAAACTCCGTCCGTTGAGATCCTGCACCGGGAGACGGGCGATAAGGTTTTTGGGGAGCGTCTCGGCGCGACTGCTCGCTGCTGTTCGCGCTTTTCTTCGACGGTTCGGCTGCTTCATCGACAGATCCGACTACATCATGGGCGACATCAAAAATACCCATGGTGGTGGTGCTGCTGTTGCTGGTGCGACCTTCTCGGTTCGGCTGCTTCATCGACAGATCCGACTACATCATGGGCGACATCAAAAATACCCATGGTGGTGGTGCTGCTGTTGCTGGTGCGACCTTCTCGGTCGCGATGTACGTGATTTTCCTCTCCTACCTTGCACTGCTACTTGTTCCATGTTCAGATCTGATGCATGTGCTTAGTCTGATGTGTGTGGTTAAATATGTTTGTGCATCTGTAATATTGCTTTCGATAATTATACTCACACGAAAATTGCCTAATAATCCAATATATAGTGCGGTGTGATCACATCTGGCAATGGACTCAACTTCAGTGATTTGGATGTGCTCCGTATTTTATTTCTACAGTTAAGAATGTTGATGGCTCGTTTGAAATGGATGAAGGCACGGCAGGGTGTGGCATGGTGCTTAGAGGTGCCGATGGGAATATCATTGTTTCTGCATGTCGTTTTTTGCCGCGTTGTGCTGAAGTTGTTGAAGCGGAGCTGTGGGCTTGTAAGGAGGGCTTGGAGCTAGCCTTGGAACATAGTCCGTTACCTGTCATAGTGGAGTCGGATTGCTTCCAGGTCATTCGTGTTTCTTCAGAAAAATCACTAGACCGTTCACCGTTTCTAAACGTCATTTCTGATATTACGTTTTTATCTAATCAAGATAGAGTGTGTAAGTTTGTAAAAGTAGACCGTTCAAGGTTAGGATTAGTCACTGTCTCGCAAATCTTGCGAGGGCAGACAAGAGAACTGTCGTTTGGCCCGGTTCAGGCCCTGATGTTGTCATTCAGGACCTTCAGCTTGAGCTATCTGTAATTCCTACTTCATAATAAAGGTCTATTTTTACCCGCAAAAAAAAAAGAATGCACCGGCAGCCAACCATGATGTCAGCGATACATCTTTGGTATTATGTCTCTAGGCTTTGAATAGAAAAAGTAGGTTTGAGGAGAGGAGTTTTCAAAAGATCATTTGCTGAAAACTGATCAACTCACCCGAAAAAAAAACTGATCAACTTGGTGCCAGAGCAGCAAATACGAGAGGCTAGCCGAGTTCAGGAGATGGTCGATGAGACGTACAGCCGTGTGTATTCGATTCACTACGACGGGTAATGGAGATTTATTTTACTCGTGCAATTAAGAAGCTAGCAGCACCCAAACATATTTATTTCTATAGAAAAACATATTAATATCGTGAAGATACCAGTACATTTTGCTGAAATATTGGGCCCACTTTTAGTGGCCCAAATTAGATTTTAGTTTTCTCTATAAATCTCAAAGCCCACTTAGTGGCAGCCTTGTGAGTTTGAGCCCAAGTTGGTGGCAGCTCACTAGGGAGTGACAAGAGGTGGGAAGTTTAGTCCCACATGGAAAGTTGGGAGAAAGTTAGACCACCTTATAAGGTGGGTTGTTCCACCACTAGTAAGTGAGTGAGAATAGGAATGCTACACGCGCGCTCCTCCTCCTCCTCGCTCGACTCGACTCGCGCGTCGCGCTCGTGGTAAGTGGATTGAGCCTCGAGCCGAGACTTTCCTTACTTTTTGCAGCTCAGGAAAACGAACGGAGTCCTAGACGGACGTGTGCTCGGGTCGCTCCCGGAAATATACTGAATACACGAGTTAGGGTTTCCACCTCTCTCTGCTTGCGCCGCCATCGTAGCCTACTCCATCCCGCGAGCCGACGTGCATCGGCGAACGGGAGAGCAGGTCTCCGGAACCGCTCGTCCTTGCGATCCTGTACGGGAGAGGGCGGAGTGGGTTTTGGGAAGCGCTCGCGCGCGACTGCTCAAGCTCTTCATCTCGGGTCGCCTTCCGTCCAAGTTGGGCGGTGCTGCCTACCGTCGTCTTCAACGCCGTCTACTTCGACCCGTCGTCAACAACGTTGTCATCAACAACGTTACTGCCACCTCCACCGCCACCTCCATCAGATCGGTACGTGCGACATATCTCGATCTGTTTAGCGATGGATGCTTTACCGTTTGCGCTGCTGCTACTCATGTTGATTAATGCATCTAGTATATTTGAGTTTCACATGTTAGTAGTTGCTGCCATCATGTTTTATATTCTGGAATTGATCATGGAAATTGTGCCTAATTATCCAACAATCCAAAAACCTAATTGTAGGCAATTTCCTGAGTTAACAATGGCTGGTTTTGCTGATGCACTGAGGCCGGATAAGTTCACCGGTGTGCACTTTAAGAGGTGGCAAGTTAAGTCCATGCTCTGGCTTACTCATTGATGACCCACAAGTATAGGGGGTGTATCGCAGTATCTTCGATAAGTAAGAATGTCGATCCCAACGAGGAGCAGAAGGTGTTGACAAGCAGTTTCGATGAAGGATTCACTGTAAATGCTCACAGACAAGTATTCGGGGGGTTTTGATGTAACGGATGAATAAAGTACGAGTAAGTAAAGTGCGAGAGTAATAATTGCAGCGAGTGGCCCAATCCCTTTTAGCACAAAGGACAAGCCGGTTTGTTTACTTATAATGACCAAACGTTCTCGAGGACACACGGGATTTTAGTCTAGTGCTTTCGCTACATACGGCTAATTAATCTTCATTGTTTTGATAAGTGTTGTGTGGGTGAACCTATGCTAATGTACCGCCCTTCCTAGGACTAATACATACTTGTGATTATACCCCTTGCAAGCATCCGCAACTACAAGAAAGTAATTAAGATAAATCTAACCACAGCCTTAAACTCGAGATCCTCGCGATCCCTCTTGCATCGATATACCAACGGGGGCTCAGGTTTCGTCACTCCGAGCAACCCCGCAATTGGCAAACGAGTACAAGATGCATTCCCCTAGGCCCATAAAGGTGAAGTGTCGTGTAGTCGACGTTCACACGACACCACTAGAAGAATAACACCACAACTTAAATATCATAACATTGAATATTACTCAACCATACTTCACTACTAACATTTAGACTTCACCCATGTCCTCAAGAACTAAACGAACTACTCACGAGACATCATATGGAACATGATCAGAGGTGATATGATGATGAATAACAATCTGAACATAAACCTTGGTTCAACGGTTTCACTCAATAGCATCAATAACAAGTAGAAATCAACACCGGGAGAGTTTCCCCTATCAAACAATCAAGATCAAACCCAAATTGCTACAGCGGTGACGAGGTGCAGCGGTGGAGACGGCGGTGATGATGATGAAGATGATGGTGATGGTGATGGAGATAATGTCCAGCTCGATGACGGTGACGATGGCGTCGATTTCCCCCTCCGGGAGGGAATTTCCCCGGCGGATTCCTGCCCGCCGGAGAGCTCTTTTCTCTCTGGTGTTCTCCGCCCCGCAGAGGCGGTTGTGGCTCTGTTCGACGTACCCCTCTGGCTTAGGTTTTCGGGACGAAGGCGTACGCGAAGAAAAGGAGGTGAGAGGGGCTGTGGGCCCCCCTCCTCACAGGGCGGCGCGGCCAGGGCAGGGCCCGCGCCGGCCTGTGGGGGGCCCATGGCGGCCCTCCTCAGCTCCCCCTTCTGGCTCCCTTCGTCATCTGGAAAAATAGGAATTTTCGTATAATTTCCTTCAATTGTTGATCTTCCGAAATATTGCATTCTGACGGTGCTTTTTCCAGCAGAATCCTGGCTCCGGTGTGCGATCCCCAAATAATCATGAAACATGCAAAATAGATGAAATAACATAAGTATCATCTCCAAATATGAAATATATCAATGAATAACAACAAATTATGATATAAAATAGTGATGCAAATTGGACGTATCAACTCCCCCAAGCTTAGACTTCGCTTGTCCCCAAGCGAAACCGAACTCGTAAACAGGACCACATGTTTATGGAGTGAAGAGTCGATAAATAAAATACGGACAAGAAGCATCATATTCATTCACACAAGACATTCTAGTAAACAACTTCCTCATATAATTCAACTTGAAACAAGTATAAGGTAATCACAAATAAAGGTGCATAAGAAATCATAGTTGGTGATGGCAAACTTCATTCTTGGTCGAGAACAGCTAACGTGATTATACTCATCTATTGAGCAGCGCTCTTATGTTAAAGCTTATGGTAAACTTGCATAGTCAATCATAATGATCTTTGATAACTTGCAAAGCTATATTCATTCAGATAAAACTTGTACTAAACAAGGAAGAGTAAAGACATGATGAAGCAAATCACAATATAATGGTTTGATCACAACAACTCAAATGCTTGCTTGAGATGGATGGAAATAGGTTTACTGACTTAACATAAAGTAAAAGACAGGCCCTTCGCAGAGGGAAGCATGGATTAAATCATGTGCTAGAGCTTTTTCAGTTTTGAAATCATATAAAGAGAATAAAAGTAAAGTTTTGAGAGGTGTTTGTTGTTGTCAACGACTGGTAGCGGGTACTCTAACCCCCTTGCCAAACAGACCTCCAAAGAGCGGCTCCCATGAAGGACGTCATCTATACCAGCAAGTTAGATCATCCCTCTTCTCTTTTGTTTACACATGTACTTTAGTTTATTTAAGGATGACACTCCCCCAACCTTTGCTTACACAAGCCATGGCTAACCGAATCCTCGGGTGCCTTCCAACAATCTCATACCATGGAGGAGTGTCTATTGCAAAATTAAGTTGCTTACTGATGAATCAGGGCAAAACATGTGAAGAGAATTATTAATGAGAGTTGATTAATTGGAGTCGGGAACCCCGTTGCCAGCTCTTTTCGCAAAATTATAGGATAAGTGGATGAAGCCACTAGTCCATTAGTGGAAGCTGCCTAACAAGACTCGAAAGATAAAACACCACATACTTCCTCATGAGCTATGAAACATTGACACAAATAAGAAGTAATAAATTTTGAATTGTTTAAAGGTAGCACATGAAGTATTTACTTGGAATGGCAGAAAATACCATGCAGTAGGTAGATATGGTGGACACAAATGGCATAGCTTTGGGTTCGAGTTTGGATGTACGAGAAGCATTCCCTCTCGAGTACGGGTCTTTGGCTAGCAAGGCTAATTAGCAAGCATAAGAGTTAAGGGAAACAAACAAATATACATGTGATAGACATAATCATGCATCTTTCTTGCAAGCACAAACAATTTTAACTTCAGAACAATAAGCTATGAGCTAATCAAGAAAGGAAGACAATGAAACAACTATATGTATTTCTCTTTTCTACTTAAACCTCAAGGTGTTGTTGCTATTGACCAATGCTAAGTTTGCCAAAACCAAATAGATTTACTCAATGCTCCCAAAGTGGTACCAATACTAAAATCAAGATCAATCATATACTAGAAATTGCAAACTAAAATAAGATGTGCAATATGTAAATGATAAGACTTCTCATTAATATTTCATAACGATAACTCACACCAAGGGATACATAGACAACCAACTAAAGGAGAGATACTTCCACACTGCAACCCATCTTATATGATAACTTCCCTACTCATGATATGACACTACTTGATAGTAAAAAGTAAAAGGTGGTGATGATGTGATACCGCGGCACTCCCCCAAGCTTGGAACAAACCAAGGGGATGCCAATACCGATGATGAATTACTCCTTTGGCGGTGATGGTGATGAATCCCTCACAAGCTTCTCCACAAGCTCCTGAAGCTCATCAATCTTGTACATGAGGTTGCGGATCATCTCCGAATTGTGCTCGACGCGATTAAGAAGTATGTCCGACGGCGAGTCCCAATTCTTGGAGTTATTTCCCCACCCTTCAGCTTCAGGCTTCGTCCTTCCTGCAGGTGTTAGAACGATCTATATCCCAATTGCTAGGCAATGCTGCCTTGGGAGTCCTTTCAATTTGATTATTGTAGATTAGATTGTGGAAGGGATGGTAAGTGCCTGAAGATGATGTCTTTGGAGCTAGGTAATGACGTGGAACTCCTCCTCCGGTGCTAATCCGTGCGCTCTTCTTGGCGTTGAACGGGTTTGACACCACTCCGATGCTTGCAATGGTGGTGCGCGGGCGTACTTGCGGAACTTCTTCGACTTCCTCTTCATCCTCCTTCACTTCTTCCTTCAACTCAGGGTCTTGAATACCTTCCTCCGAAGGCTCCTTGTCCTTGTTGTGGGAGACCATGGTGCTTCTAGATCAAAGACAAATCCTGGCAGAAACAGCTCGAAACAAAACACGTCGAGAAAACGATATACGGACCTCCAGGGGTCCGGGGGATTATATAGTAAAAATTTTCACAACGAACGGAAAGTACCAGGTCGAACCAGAGTCGGAGAGGGGCGACGAGGCGGTGTCCTCATAGGGCGGCGCGGCCAGGCTGGGGCCCGCGCCGGCCTATGGGGGCACGCCCTCGTGCGTCTCCTCCACTCCGTTTCGATCTCGTAATTTTTCATATTTTCCAAAAACAACAAAAACATTGTTCGGAAAGTAAATCGCGAACTTTTTATTACCAGTACTGTTACCTATCCAAAGTCGGGTTCTGGCGGACTGTCAATTCGACCTTTGATGAAAGCCTCCGGTGTTTCCACTCGAATAACATCAACATCTACATTATAAGAATCACCTGAGATATAGTGCTTGAGTCTTTGTCCATTCACTCACTTGCGTGGCATTGCCTTGGAGAGAGCTAATTTTAATTGCTCCCGAACGATACACCTCCTCAACAACATATGGTCCTTCCCATTTCGAGAGTAATTTCCCCGCAAAGAATCTGAGACGAGACCGATACAATAGGACTTTATCCCCAATATTAAATTCTCTTTTGATAATCCTTCTATCATGCCATTTCTTAACTTTCTCTTTAAAGAGTTTAGCATTTTCATAAGCTTCACTTCTCCATTCATCTAGAGAACTTAATTGCAGCAACCTCTTATTACCGGCTAGTTTAGGATCTTTATTTAGTTCTCTAACAGCCCAATAAGCTTTATGCTCTAGTTCTAAAGGTAAATGACAAGCTTTTCCATAAACCATTTTATAAGGTGACATTCCCATGGGATTTTTATAAGCAGTCCTATAAGCCCATAGTGCTTCCTTCAATTTACTAGCCCAATTCTTTCTAGTTTTATTAACAGTCTTTTGCAAGATAGATTTAATTTCTCTATTTGATAGTTCTACTTGCCCACTAGTTTGAGGATGATAAGTGGAAGCAATTCTATGATTAATACCATATTTAGCAAGAGTCTTTCTAAAACCACCGTGAATAAAATGAGAACCTCCATCTGTCATAATATATCTAGGAACTCCAAATCTAGGAAAAATAATATCTAAAAGCATTTTTAAAGAGGTCTCACCATCAGCACTTTTTGTAGGTATGGCTTCCACCCATTTAGTAACATAATCAACAAGCAACAAGTATATGAGTGTTACCTTCTGAAGAGGGAAAAGGTCCCATGAAGTCAAATCCCCAACAATCAAACGGTTCAATAACGAGAGTATAATTCATAGGCATTTCATTGCGTCTGGAGATATTACCAACCCTTTGACATTCATCACAAGATAAAATAAACCTCCTTGCATCTTTGAAGAGAGTTGGCCAATAAAAACCTGATTGCAGAACCTTTTGCGCGGTTCTATCTCCGGCGTGATGTCCTCCATAAGCACTACCATGACATTTACTCAATATCTCTTGTTGTTCATATTCGGGAACACACCTTCGCGAGAATACCATCCACTCCTTCTTTATATAAGTGTGGGTCATCCCAAAAATAATGCCTCAAGTCATAAAAGAATTTCCTCCTTTGCTTGAGCTGAAAAGGTTGGAGGCAAGTACTTGGAAACAATAAAGTTAGCATAATCAGCATACCAAGGACCGTCTCGCGAGCTCACCTTTATTACAGCCAATTGTTCATTTGGAAAACTATCATTAACAGAGAACAGGATCATAAGCAATATTTTCCAATCTAGACAAATTATCAGCAACAGGATTATCAACACCTTTCCTATCTACAATATGTAAATCAAATTCTTGCAAAAGAAGTACCCGTCTAATAAGCCTTGGCTTAGCATCTTTCTTTGTCATAAGATATCTAATTGCAGCATGATCAGTATGAATTGTAACTTTTGAATCAACAATATAAGATCTAAACTTATCACAAGCAAAGACTACATCTAACAGTTCTTTTTCAGTTGTAGCATAATTTCTTTGAGCAGCATCAAGATTTTTGCTAGCATAATGAATAACATTCAGTTTTTTATCTACTCGCTGTCCAAGAACAGCGCCTACAGCAAAATCACTAGCATCACACATAATTTCAAATGGTAAGTTCCAATCAGGGGTTCAACTATAGGGGCAGTTGTTAAGGCTTTCTTTAGAGTTTCAAAAGCTTCCTTACAATCATCATCAAGAACAAAAGGTACATCTTTTTGAAGAAGATTAGTAAGAGGCTTTGAAATCTTAGAAAAATCTTTAATAAACCTCCTATAAAACCCAGCATGACCAAGAACACTACGAATACCTTTAACATCCCTAGGATAGGGCATCTTCTCAATTGCTTCAACTTTAGCTCTATCAACTTCAATACCTCTCTCGGAAATTTTATGTCCCAATACAATTCCTTCATTAACCATAAAGTGGCATTTCTCCCAATTAAGAACAAGGTTAGTTTCTTCACATCTCTGCAAAACTTTATCAAGATTCCGCAAGCAATTATCAAAAGAATTTCCATAGACGGAAAAATCGTCCATGAATACCTCTACAATACTCTCACAAAAGCCATGAAAAATAGCAGACATGCATCTTTGAAAAGTAGCAGGAGCATTACATAAACCAAAAGGCATACGCCTATAAGCATAAGTTCCATAGGGACAAGTGAAAGTGGTTTTCTCTTGATCTTTAGTTTTAACAGCAATTTGTGAAAATCCAGAATAACCATCAAGAAAGCAAAAATGAGTATTTTTAGATAACCTTTCTAACATTTGATCAATAAATGGTAAAGGGTAATGATCTTTCTTAGTAACCTTATTAACTTTCCGATAATCAATGCACATTCTATAACCTACAACTACTTTTTGAGGGATGAGCTCATCATTATCATTAGGCACAACAGTCATTCCTCCTTTCTTAGTCACAATTTTTTCCTTCTTGCAATCTATAATAGCTCCACAAGTATTTAGAAAGGTCTACCAAAAATAATAGGACAATATTTACTAGCAGCAGAACCAAGTACCAAAAAGTCAGCAGGATATTTAATCTTACCACATAAAACTTCCACATCTCGAATAATACCAATTGGAGAGATAGTTTCTCTATTAGCCAGCCGAATAACCACATCAATATCTTCAAGTTCACAAGAACCAATTTCGTGCATAATCTCAGTGTAAAGCTCATAAGGAATAGCACTAATACTTGCACCAATATCACATAAACCATAATAACAATGATCACCAATTCTAACAGATAGCATAGGAACACTAGCTTTTCTAGACATATTAGGATGCGAAACAATATTAGAAGCATCTTCACATAAAATAATATGACCATCTTCCACATTTTCAGTCACAAGATCTTTAACAATTGCAACGACGAGGTTCAACTTTTATTTGTTCTTCAGGTTCTATAGGTTTCTTTTCACTTTTATGAATCGCACTATTTATAACGAGTACTCCTTCATTTTAGCAGGGAAAGGAGTTTTTTCAATATAAGCTTCAGGAATAACATGATCAACAGTTTCAACTACAACACATTTATTTATAGATGAATCAATTTTATCTTTATATGGTTCATGATACTTATCAAAGTTCTTCTTAGGCAATTCATAATGAGAAGCAAAAGCCTTATAAAGATTTGCAGCAACTTGAGAATCAAGACCATAAGTAGCACTCATATTACGAAATTTATCAGTATCCATAAAAGCTTCAATGCATTTATAATCATAATTTATACCTGATTCTCTATCCTTGTTGTTCTCCCATCCTTCGGTATTTTCTTGGATCCGATTAAGAAGGTCCCTTTTAAACTCTTCCTTGTTGCGTGTAAATGATCCAGAACAAGAAGTATCCAGCAAGGTCTTGTCTTGAAAAGAAAGTCTTGCATAGAAATTATAAATAATAATATTACCAGGAAGCTCATGAATGGGGCATTTGAGCATTAAAGACTTCAATCTCCCCCAAGCTTGGGCAATACTCTCTCCTTCATGAGGCCAAAAATTATATATACGATTCCGATCTTTGTGAATCTCACTTGGAGGATAGAACTTAGAATAAAACCGAAGCACAATATCATTCCATTCAAGAGAATCCCCATTATCCAGTAATTTATACCAATGCGCCGCTTTACCAGACAACGATACAGAGAATAGTTTCTTCCTCACTTCATCCATAGCAATACCTGCACACTTGAATAAACCGCATAATTCATGTAAGAACAGTAAATGATCTCCAGGGTGGACAGTTCCATCCCCGTATAACGGTTACCCACTACACATTCAATAATTTTCATAGGTATTTTGTATGGTATTTCTTCCTTACACGGCGCCTCATCCACTACCTTTGCAGTAGTAGTAGATTTCCCAAATAAACACTCAAGAGAAGATCTCTCCATAATGAATTATAGCGACGAGGCAGAAATAAAATCAGCACAAACAATAGAAATCTCCCTTACCAATTCCACTTACCAATAGCGCTTCACTCCCCGGCAACGGCGCCAGAAAATAGTCTTGATGACCCACAAGTATAGGGGGTGTATCGCAGTATCTTCGATAAGTAAGAATGTCGATCCCAACGAGGAGCGAAGGTGTTGACAAGCGGTTTCGATGAAGGATTCACTTGTAAATGCTCACGGACAAGTATTCGGGGGTTTTGATGTAACAGATGAATAAAGTACGAGTAAGTAAAGTACGAGAGTAATAATTGCAGCGAGTGGCCCAATCCCTTTTAGCACAAAGGACAAGCCGGTTTGTTTACTTATAATGACCAAACGTTCTCGAGGACACACGGGATTTTAGTCTAGTGCTTTCGCTACATACGGCTAATTAATCTTCATTGTTTTGATAAGTGTTGTGTGGGTGAACCTATGCTAATGTACCGCCCTTCCTAGGACTATTACATACTTGTGATTATACCCCTTGCAAGCATCCGCAACTACAAGAAAGTAATTAAGATAAATCTAACCACAGCCTTAAACTCTGAGATCCTGCGATCCCTCTTGCATCGATATACCAACGGGGGCTCAGGTTTCTGTCACTCCGGCAACCCCGCAATTGGCAAACGAGTACAAGATGCATTCCCCTAGGCCCATAAAGGTGAAGTGTCGTGTAGTCGACGTTCACACGACACCACTAGAAGAATAACACCACAACTTAAATATCATAACATTGAATATTACTCAACCATACTTCACTACTAACATTTAGACTTCACCCATGTCCTCAAGAACTAAACGAACTACTCACGAGATATCATATGGAACATGATCAGAGGTGATATGATAATGAATAACAATCTGAACATAAACCTTGGTTCAACGGTTTCACTCAATAGCATCAATAACAAGTAGAAATCAACACCGGGAGAGTTTCCCCTATCAAACAATCAAGATCAAACCCAAATTGCTACAGCGGTGACGAGGTGCAGCGGTGGAGACGGCGGTGATGATGATGAAGATGATGGTGATGGTGATGGAGATGATGTCCAGCTCGATGACGGTGACGATGGCGTCGACTTCCCCCTCCGGGAGGGAATTTCCCGGCGGATTCACTGCCCGCCGGAGAGCTCTTTCTCTCTCGGTGTTCTCCGCCCCGCAGAGGCGGGCTGTGGCTCTGTTCGACGTACCCCTCTGGCTTAGGTTTTCGGGACGAAGGCATACGCGAAGAAAAGGAGGTGAGAGGGGCTGTGGGCCCCCCTCCTCACAGGGCGGCGCGGCCAGGGCAGGGCCCGCGCCGGCCTGTGAGGGGGGCCCATGGCGGCCCTCCTCAGCTCCCCCTTCTGGCTCCCTTCGTCATCTGGAAAAGGAATTTTCGTATAATTTCCTTCAACTGTTGATCTTCCGAAATATTGCATTCTGACGGTGCTTTTTCCAGCAGAATCCTGGCTCCGGTGTGCGATCCCCAAATAATCATGAAACATGCAAAATAGATGAAATAACATAAGTATCATCTCCAAATATGAAATATATCAATGAATAACAGCAAATTATGATATAAAATAGTGATGCAAATTGGACGTATCACTCATCTGAAAGTGTTCGAAGTTAGTGATGGTTTACCTGAAGGAACTATATCTGACCAAGATCAGAACAAGTTCAAGGAAAACAATACTCTCTTCGTCGGATGCGTTCTGAGTATTCTTGCTGATCGTCTGTGTGATGTGTACATGCACATAACGGATGGTAAAGAGCTCCGGGATGCACCTGAATGCTAAATTCGGTGCAACCGATGCGAGCGATGAACTATACATCATGGAGAGCTTCCATGACATCGGGATGGTAAACAACCGTTACGTAGTCGAACAAGCTCATGAGATACAGTGCATTGGGAAAGAGCTTGAACTCCTCAAGTGTGCCTTACCTGACAAGTTTGTGGTTGGATGCATCATCGCTAAGTTTCCCCCTTCATGGAGGAACTTTGCCACAACTCTCAAACACAAGAGACGGGAGATATCAGTTGAAAATCTGATAGCGTCTCTTGATGTTGAGGAGAAAGCTCGGGCTAATGATACTACTGAGAAAGGAGACAATCAGTCTAGCGCCAACATGGTGCGGAAGAAACCCTACAGACAAGAACAAAGGGAATAACAAGCCCTCCTTCAATAAGCCTATGAAGACTACAACCTTCAAGAAGAAGAAGATGATAAACAAAGCAGATCTGAGCTGCTTTACCTGTGGAGAGGCTGGCCACTTTTTTAAGGAGTAAGGACTGTCCAGAGAGGGCAGACCGCAAGAAAAAGGGGAGGCAAGTCAACACGGTGACCGCTAGCAATGCTGATGGGTACGGTAATCTCTTTAATGTTCTTTCGGTAATTCAATGTCCATGTTGGTGGATTGATACAGGTGCTAATGTTCATGTGTGTGCTGACATATCCATGTTCACTTCTTACCAGGTCGCCCGGGATTCTTCCGTCTTGATGGGGAATGGGTCACATGCTTCTGTTCGTGGTGTTGGCACGGTAGATCTGAAGTTCACTTCGGGAAGATCGTGCAGCTGAGGAACGTGCAGCATGTCCCTACTATGAACAAGAATCTCGTTAGCGGCTCCCTTCAATGCAGAGATGGGTTTAAGGTTGTTTTAGAGTCGAATAAAGTAGTTGTTTCCAAGTTTGGACAATTTATTGGTAAAGGCTATGAGTGTGTAACATCCCAAATTTTAAAACAAAGAGAAAATGAATTTCCTTTTTCCAAAAACTAGCACAGTGGCCCGCGCACATGCGCGGGGAACCATATTTAATATATCTATTATTTTTATTATGTAATTATTCAATAATATAAGGCATATAAGTAAATTCAATTCGTCTCCCGGGTGCACATGCTCCCTCTACCAACAAAACATATTTTAAAGTGTGGAAAATTTTTGAAAAAAAATTCTACATGTACATGTCCATAATATATGTGTGTGCGTCAAGTTTCACGAAAAATAATATTTTTTGTGACCTATGTAAAAAAGAGATACTTATCCTGTGAAAAACATTGTTTTAAGCACTGAATTTTGTCTTTTTTACACACGTCACATGATAAGTTCATTTTTTACGAAACAACTTTGTGAGCGTAGCACATGAATATGTACGTGCAAATTTTTTGTTTCAATTTTTTTGAAATTTAAAATATGTGTAAGATGCATTTTAACATATAGGGAGCATATGCTCCCATGTTCTAAAACACCACTCCCCGATATAAGTACGTGTTTCATCATTTGTGTAGAAACTTCAATCACTAATATATGCAAAGGTACATGGCCGTGAAGTATTAGCCATATATATGCCTTAAAAATGTGTTGATGGTGTATGTGATTCTATTTATCTTTTGGGTGTATTATAAGTGAAATGGCTTAGTGGAATTTCTCACGTTTATCCTAGGATGTCTTGAGAATCCAGTAAATACATATATTATTTTAATATAAAATTACTCATAAAAATCTATAGTATGTGCATATTAAATTGAATCTACAATTTTGAAATTTTATGTAATTATAATATTATTAATATCAATAAAATATTTTGCCAGATTAAATCATCTAAGGAACACAAAAGCATTCAATTAGGTAAAGCCTGAATAAAGTACCCCGACTATTAAATCTTAGTAATGTTTTAATTAGAGAAGCCTAAATAATACTATAAGCATTTAACTTATTATAGGAATTTGCCAAAAAATATTCTAAATAAATTTATATGCATGTGTTAGTTCTCTATTTTAACATATCTTATATTTACATATGCATCCAATGTTCGAAAATGAAGATAATATCATTTGTGTTTGCATGAAAGTTATCTTATATTTGTATATGCATGTGTTAGTTCTCTATCTTGACCAATCTTATATTATTACATGTTTTACTATAATGGCGCCTCTGTTCACATCTGTTTTTTTCCTTACTTTCACCCAAAAGAATATTTGTTAAATATATATGATTGGTGATACCCTTTTTCAAATTGCTCTAGCCGTTAGTATCGTAAACTACAATTTTTATCTTTTGGAGTAGGTGGACCCAAATCACGTTTGGTTTTTACTCATGTCTATTATATATATTTAATATTTATTTTGGAATTCAGGCTAGAGAACTCATTCCTGGTCCCACTTGTAGTCGGTCAAGCTAGAAACATTAATTGTATATGGAGTTTCGGAATTAGATTCTATGAGGTTAGGGTGAATACCTCAAGAGGTCATATTTAAAAGAATCTACAATTAGGACATAGACATGGTTTAGTGGTTACCACTATGGAAATCATTTAGTACCCAGAAATGGAGATAATATATCACCAAAAGATACCAGACATCTTCTTATTTTAGTATTGTCAAAAGGAGTGTTAGGAAGTAACTTAAGAAAGGAACCTAATATCCTAGATCATGGCTGACAACATAGTATGACACAATTTTTTGGATTCACAGAAAAATTATGAGTTCAGCGTAAATTAAAGATGAAGGGAGAAAACACATATATAGTTGTATATATTTATACAAAATAAGTGACGATGAAGCAGAAAATGGAAATAAAATATGAAGTACCTTTGAGCATGCATACCAATTTTGCCCTTCGAAGTACCGAGGCTCCACAATCTCATTTCGTGAGTTTGACACAAAGGCAGTTTTTGTAGGGTTTAAATATAAAATTGTTGTTCACTTGATGCTTGGATTGTAATTTTTGTGATCACATATGGAAGTAAGATTGAAATTAAAAAATTCGTGATGACACTATTGTACGACAAAATACCACGATATATTACCTTGAATGATAATTTATTTATTCAAAATATTATACTAATAAGAATGAATCATACATACTTTTAGTCAAAACTATTTTTGGAGCATAAATGAGCTCAGACCGACTTGAAATAGCCATGCTTGGACATGATTCTTAGTCAAGATTAAAGCACGACAACCTTGGTACACAAAATAAACAAAGACAATGATACCTCCAAATCACCAAGCGTACATATATAATTTTCATAGTTATACATAAGGTAGTAATTTTTTTAATCTGTGATGATACTTGAATAAGATCATCAACATAAGAACTAAGTAGAAGAATGGTTATTACCAATCTAACCTATACAATCATGCTTGCATAGAAGGTACGGTGCGTTGAGGTGTGTTGGTTGGTGATAAGATAAGATTTACCAAAGAGAAGTAATACTTAAATGGAGAAAATAAATGGGCTGATTTGTTGGGCCCTAACAGATAAAATTTCCAGCCAGTGTTCCAGAATATCCAGTAATTAATATGATAAATATTCTGGTCATAATTATATGATAAGTCATGAAACAAAAAAAAATGACTCGTCAATAATATAAATGCTTACATGAGCATTTTTTTCTCTAGCATAGACATGCAATTAATTAGAATGACACACACCTCACACATGTTTACCCAAAAACTAAGTACTTTTTTAAGACGCAACTCAAACCTAATCTTCTTCTGCTTCTGTAGAAGTAGAAAAGGCATAGGTGATACCATTGGCAGTGCGTATCTCTACCGTACATGATGCATGAGCAAGTCTTCTTGCCGGAGCCAGACACACCTGATGCATGAGCCAATTCTTCTTGCCTCACCCCCGTCAGCCATTGGAGTCCATGCATCCAACGTGCGGGACAGCCGGTAGATGGAATGAATTAAGATAGATTGACAAAAATTAAACAATACT
Source organism: Lolium rigidum (assembly GCF_022539505.1). Taxonomy (NCBI): domain Eukaryota; kingdom Viridiplantae; phylum Streptophyta; class Magnoliopsida; order Poales; family Poaceae; genus Lolium; species Lolium rigidum. The sequence goes on along the minus strand of NC_061513.1, from coordinate 348,368,728 downwards.
CTGTAATATTTAGTTAACATTCGTAAGGATCGTGTGTCCATACTATATTGCTGATCAAGTGACCAATACACACCTTCTGTTTCTCTGCCGATTCCTATTCATGTTTGCTTGTATATATGTATATGCATATGCTTTCATGGAGCTTTGTCCCCGCGATCAATGGAAATCCCTGAACCATGTCTTTGTCATTCGCAATGGCGCCGCTCCTTAGACACAACCTAGCTTATTCAATAACCTGAAAACTGCCGTTTTTTTTTATTAGAGCAACATCAACATTGGCCACATGATGCAAGGAAATCATAAAGCTTATGTTCACTTTAACGATGTGTAGATCGCAATTCCGGTTCGGGACGGCCGTCGCGAGCGTCTGTTACCCGTAACTCCTGCAAGTCCTGGGACATTGAAAACTTGAAATAGTCTTTGGCTCTCGATGTGCTCTTGCATGTAGAATTGGAACCATCAAAAGACAATAAATTCAGAGTAATATGCAGGGGAGAGGTAGGAAAAATGAGAATACTGACTTTGAGTGATCACCATGGTAATGGGTCATGTGTGGCTGGACGCCTGGACATGTAGAATCCGGAAGATGATGTGACCTCTAGGGAAAAACTTGTACAGGACCTACTTGAGCGTGTGACTGTTGCTCCTGCTACGCCCCACCGGCCACCGCTCTGATCCCGCGATCCTCCATCTCCGAGACTGCGGCATCATCTCAGTGAAGTTGTCTTCCTCGATCTCTATCGTTCTCCGGCCTCGATCTATGGTGTCAGCATGAGGCAAATCTCCGATTAATCTTGTAGCTGTTGTAATATATGCAAGGCTGGTCTCTCATAGATCTCGTACCTAGATAGATCGTTGGTATTGGGATGTATGCATGATACAATTCTGCAACATGAGCCCAGCGATCTGCTTGCATGGTAGTCGGCCGGCCGGCTCGCCGTATTCGATCGATCTCGATCGTGTCTAGCTCCCTGGTATTGGCATGCATGATTCTATATCCACAGGTAATCATCACACTGGCCGGACGTTCGATAACCCAACGGCAGTGGTGGATTGTATTGTACGCTTGCTTTTTCTCCTGAGAACCTAACGATGGCGGCGGCAATGTTCATCAATACGTCCGAGTAGTAGTGCGTGCAACGTGAAACTGTTTTTTAGGTTTTAGTAGAGGAACATGAGTTGTACCATAGGATGGCATTGGTGGGTAAAATTGGATAACTTTAAAATCCATTGGACCTACTTGAGCGTGTGACTGTTGCTCCTGCTACGCCCCACCGGCCACCGCTCTGATCCCGCGATCCTCCATCTCCGAGACTGCGGCATCATCTCAGTGAAGTTGTCTTCCTCGATCTCTATCGTTCTCCGGCCTCGATCTATGGTGTCAGCATGAGGCAAATCTCCGATTAATCTTGTAGCTGTTGTAATATATGCAAGGCTGGTCTCTCATAGATCTCGTACCTAGATAGATCGTTGGTATTGGGATGTATGCATGATACAATTCTGCAACATGAGCCCAGCGATCTGCTTGCATGGTAGTCGGCCGGCCGGCTCGCCGTATTCGATCGATCTCGATCGTGTCTAGCTCCCTGGTATTGGCATGCATGATTCTATATCCACAGGTAATCATCACACTGGCCGGACGTTCGATAGGTGGATTGTATTGTACGCTTGCTTTTTCTCCTGAGAACCTAACGATGGCGGCGGCAATGTTCATCAATACGTCCGAGTAGTAGTGCGTTCATCAATACGTCCGAGTAGTAGTGCGTGCAACGTGAAACTGTTTTTTAGGTTTTAGTAGAGGAACATGAGTTGTACCATAGGATGGCATTGGTGGGTAAAATTGGATAACTTTAAAATCCATTGGCTGTTATCAGTTATTATGTTAAATTGATGGTCAGATGTTTCTGATTATTGTGGGATTTTCTACAGCAATTTCTTTTTTCTGGTGAGCCCGTAATTTACTTTTAATATATAATAGATAGATGAGAACCAACAAAAACTTTTCTTACATAGAGTGCTCATACCTAATACTTGTGTTTTGCCATGATGAGTGTTATTATGCTTATGTGCTAAACCCTAAAACCCTAAAGTGATCAAGTGAAGATCACCAACCAAATAAAATAAAGGAGAAAGAAATCAAATAAGAAAAACCCTAAACCCTAACCTTCTCAAAACCAAGTGGATCTATTTTGAGAAACCAAAATAAAAGAAAAAGACATATGTGGGCATATAGCCCTAATATGTAAATTTTGAACCCTACCTTTCTTACTTTACTAAATGGTGGTGAACCATTGCAAAACTTACTAAACCCTAAACCTCATCTCTCTTCTCACCAACCTTTGAAAAAAAAACTAAAAATAAATGGTCTTAATTAAGAAAAAGGCATATGCAAGCCTATGGCTACTTTTTGCAAATGCTAAAACATTGTTTGTCTACCTTGGTAGATGGTTTGGAAATACCTCAACACACTCAACCAAGTACTTACCAACCAATTCAAGTGAGAAACAAAATAAAATCAAATATATGCATAGAGGCATATGTGGCACTTAGCCAAATATCAAATCTTAACCTAGGCACCCCCATTGTCCTAAATTGGTTTGAACCTTTTACCCAACTCAATCTAACACCAAATAAACCTCACTCTTGTCAAAGAGAAGACAAGGAGAAGAAAAGAATAAAAGTTAGAAAATCACAAAACCCTCACATATGGTTTATGCCATTTTTTCAAATCTTTGACCTAGACCAATTTGGCCTTCACCATTAGTTGTATTATGTTACTAAACACTTATTACAACTTTTGGAATCAAAGAAACACAAATCAAATCAATTTCAAACTCAAATTGTGATCACATATGATAATGGTCAAATCTGCCATTTATATTCTGGTCACTACTTTGAGCCCTTGTATTTCAAGTTTTTCAAACTAAACTTTCCCAATTCTTTGCATGTCATCCAAGAGCACATCAAGGTGAACAACTTTGGTAAAGACCACCATGCCAAATTCATCTTGGATCAAATTCTATACTCATGCAAAGTTGAGACTTTTATCAAATGCAACAATCTCACTTTGTCCAAATTTGCATTACTTTAATTTCAAAAACTCCACCAACACACATGGTTGTCTCTGGTCTTTTACAACTTATACAAATGCACCAAATTCAAATTTGGAAACCCTTGGAGCTCAACCAAAATTGAGCCAAATTTGCAATTTTTCAAATAGAACTAAATGCAAACACTATTCCAAATAGTGCTCTACCAAACCCTACCCAACCCTACACCCCCATCTCATTCTAACCTGTCCCCTGGTCCCCTCTCACCCTCACACCAGTACAGGAACCCTAGGAGGGCAAGCTAACAAGCAAGGACATGGCCATGCCGGCCATGCCACTCACCATGCCGTGCTCGCTCTCCTCTCCTTCCTCCCCAGTACTAGCCCTGGTGTCCAACGACACCACCTCACCTCTCTACACCACCCTAGCCTCGCCACGGTCACGGACAACGCAGCAGCTCGCCGCACGACGCGCGCCCAGGACGGTCAGACCATGCCGCTGGCGTCGCACAAGTACGCCACGGACACACACAGGCCACGCGCCGCGCCACCACCTCGCTCACGCCCTGGACCCCCTCTCGACGCGTGGAGCATCGCCAGGACAGCACGACCCCGCCAGACACGCGCAAGACCGCGACCCGTGACCGCCGCTACCGGAGACGGCGACCAAATCCCACCGCGGGCGCGCAGTACCTCGCGATCCCCGACCGTCCCCTACCTCGCCATCATGCTCCCTAGTACCTCCGTGACGTTGCCTACCTTGCGCTGACGTCGTCGACCCCCTTCCTTCGCTGGAGCTGCCGCTCTGCTGTCGACCTTGCCGCACCCCACGGCCACCTCCCGCAGCTATAAAAAGGGCACCCCTCTCCTCAATCCGAGCACACCATCTGCTTCCCCTCCTCACACTGACTCATCTCGACCACCACACCTGCTCGATTAGCCACCGGAGACCTCCAATTGCAAGATCACCGCCGCTCACCATCGCCAACAATCGCCGGAGAAGGAAGCCTCCCCAGACGACGCAACTGCTACCGTCGGCTTCCTCATCGACGACAACATCCCTGCGCACACCTCCGACGACCGCCGGAGCTCCGACGAGCTCGCCGACCCCTACCTCCGCCACCAGTAAGTCCTCCTCTCGCCGGAGAAGAAGACCCCCCTCGACCGTGCGATGCGCTTCTAATCGCACGGCTCGCATTCGTCGTACCGCTTCGCTCGTTTTAACCCACAGACAGGTGGCCCCCACGCCGTCGACCGGCCTCGCTGCGAAGCTGGGCTGGCCCAATCCTTTCTCTCTCTGCACAGCCCATTAGTTTGCCGCCAGCCCACGTAATTCAAATTCGAAAATACAGAATAGAGAAATATTGCAATCTGATGTCAACTTTAAAATTTAATAGGGACAAATCTACTTGGCCAAATTCTACAAACTTTATATATTTGGAAAGCTTAGAGTTTTATCTACACAATGCCACTGGATTGAACCCTAGATATGTTATAGAAATAAAGTAGAAAAATAAACAAGACAGGGACTTTTCTGAATTAGAATAATTATTAAAAATCAACCAAAAATGCTTTTGAATTGATTCCAACTTCTATAATTCAAATTTCACTTGCACTAATTGTTTCTGCAAAAATATGCCATGCTTACTTTGAATGATCATGGCCTAGCTTAATTAAAGGACTATAGGGCTATTTCTAGTCAAAGATATTGTCCAAAACTATTAATAAATCACATGGGAGTTTTTCTCTCATTTAAATCTTGTCACAAACATTTCAAAATGAGGTAGAAACTCTGGTCATTTAGGTCTCATATGAATTGTTTGATGATGTTAAATCTTTACCATATTAGGATTAAATTGTATGAGGTGCTTCACCTCATTTAAATCATTTTCTTAAATGATAAGTATGAAGATGTTGACTTTGGTCAACCTAGGTCATATATCATTCATGAGAGAAATTAAATCTTAATAAGATAGTGAGAGGAAATTATTTTTCTTAAATAAGAAAACACATCCACCAACTTAATAGTAATGTGTGATGCTAGCTTAAGTTGTGTGAATCATGTGTGTGCATAGTTTAGTACATAAGTTTGGTATGATGATTGGATACGTCGTATTTATTTTTAGACGCTAGCACCGGAGAATACCAGGAAGAGGAAGGATTCTACCCAGAAGAAGAAGAGAACTTTGACCACTACCAAGGCAAGCTAACACCAATGCAAGCTCTATTGTTGCAAGCTAATATTCTTGCAAGTTGACCTAGTGCAAAGCTCTACAAGAGCAAGGCACCATTACCTTTACTTTATGCTTAATGATCCCATCCCAAGTTTTTGCCTTACAAATTATCTTTTGATTTTGGTTTTATCAAAGTTTACTTTTTGATTCATGATTCACTTGGTCTAGATATAGAGTAGAACAAGAGCATCAAACTTAGCCTAAAAAGCTATGAGCTAGTTAGCACCCCTCATGACTAGTTGCTAGTGCTAACAAATAACATTGACTACTCTAGATGGGAACTTGTGAAATGAAATGACTTTAAAAACCTTGGAATGATGAGTCATTCTATTGAAAGATTTTGAAGGTGAATATGACTGGTGAATGACATGGTAAACTTTACAAAAACTGATGGTTGGGTTCGGATGCGATACCATTCCAATTTTGCAAGTATCCCCACAATACCTGATATGGGTAGGGCTTAACTAGAAGTTTATGTATCTTAGTATGGGTTCCCTCTAAAACAAGCGTCATCGGGGTTATGCCAAGGGCTGCCTCCAACAAAATATGAAACGATGTGAAATGACGTGAAATGAGGTGAATGTCCGGCCCAAGCCCTGTGCAGTTCCCAGGCTGACTGTTTGTCTTCACTGGGAGGCCAAGCTCATGGGGAGAGATGCCTATACTAGGGTATGTAAGTGAAAGGTTATGGTTGGTAGTCCGCACACGGAGTGTGATAAATCAGGGCCGCTTAACCCCGACGGATTATTGCAAATGTTGTGGCACAAGTGTACGACCTCTGCAGAGTGTAGAACTATTCGAATAGCCGCGTCCACGGTTATGGACGGTTGGAAAGGCCATACTGTTCCGTCATCAGACCCTTTTCAAAAATGTGACATGTGAAGGGAGACTTGTGATTTGAACTTGAGATGGTGACTTTGACTTGAAAACACAACTGAGTGGTGGGAATGACACTAATGTTCCCACTTGAGTTAGTTAGCACATGAAGAGTCTTTATTTCAAATACTTGTGAACTAAAATTGGCTTTATGCAAAAGAAACTAGAGCTTAGCATCCCCCTTACTAGAATTGTTAGTACTTACATTAGTATTAGTTTGCGGGTACTTTAAAGTACTCACGGCTTTGTCCCTGGCTATTCAAATGGCCAGACTATGAAGAGGAACCGCAGTATGAAGAGGATGGACAGCAGGACGTCTACGACAACTAGGACTACTCCTGACGTCAAGCGTTGGCCTGTGGACTAGAGTGTCCCTTCTATTTACGCTTCCGCTATGAAACTATGAACTTTGTGTCCGTTGATCAATAGATCAACTATTTGTGTAATATGGATCATGTGATCTGAATTTGTAAGACGACTATGGTATGTAATGAATGATGACTTATGATATTCAACCGTTATGTCTCGCAACAACAATATTCCTGGGATTGCGATGTATGGCATAACAGGCATCTGGACTTAAAAATCCGGGTGTTGACAAGTTGGTATCAGAGCCATTGTTTGACCTTAGGAGACCCTAGTTAGAATGGACGTCTGAAAAACTTAGTTTCAAAACCAATGAAGTGAATATTTATGAAACTTATTCTCATTCTTACCCTTGAGATCTTTTCCAAAATAAGAAACCCATGCTCTACTTTTCTTGGTAAGTCTACATAAAATTTTGCACACTTGATCACTTCATTAACTTACTTATCCTAATTGCTCACAGATGGAGTACCAATGGGAGTTCTATCAGCCTGGTCACGGAGGCGACCTAAGGTTCGAAAAGGATTTGAAGCAACTAGTGGAATATCTAGGACACCCGTATCCCGAGTTCTTCGGAACACCTCTCAATGATCAGTTGGGAGGACCCCCTCGGTGGGAAGTTTCTACAGATCTACGAAGAAAGCCTAGAGCCCCGATATGGGAAACCATATGGTTTTCTGTAACGGGAAGCACCTGGAAGGAAGGACTAGTCAGAGCTATGCAAGAAGCCATTGCCCGTCTGTGTGGACAAAATGAGAACAAGATCCGGAACACTCGCTTCATCTACTACCCAAGAAATGACTCCATGGGAAGATCGATGACCATGCCACCACACACGGAGATGAACCACTATGTAGCACACCAGGACTTCAGGCTGTACAAAACCCGCAGGGATTTGGACAACGCCCTCGCCTTTTGCCAAGCACCTCACCCGTGAAGACGAAGAATCCACCCGGAAGAGTAGTATCACTTAAGTAGGTGTGAGTTGTATCAGGATCCCCTTGTATCGTAGAGCGAATGAATGGTTCTTCAAACCAACGGTGTGTTAGATTTGTAATGTGTGATGTTTGGTATGAATGAAAAAGTGTTGTTGGTTTCTACCCCCTCAACACTACTCAAGTTTTCAAGTTTTGAACTTTTGAACTTTAACTCAAACAAACCCTAGAAATTTCCCTCTTATCTTATCATCTACCTCAATATTCAGATGGCCCCACCAACCCGCAGCGCCACCCAAGACGCAATGATGCAGATGCTAGAGATGATGATGGCAGACCGAGAAGCCGAGAGAGCTGAACGCCAAGCCAACATTGCTGCACTGCAGCAGATCGCTCAAAACAACAACGGCCATGGAAACCACGACCACCCTGCGTCAAAACTGAAGAACTTTCAAAACACCAACCCACCTATTTTCAGCAAGACTGAAGAGCCCCTCGATGCCGATGACTGGCTCCAGACAATGGAGAACAACCTCGAAGTTGCGGGAGTTGAAGCCACAGAGAAAGTGCTATTCGCCACCCACTACCTGTCAGGACACTCGCACGAGCCTCGGTGGACCAGCGCCGCGCAATGAATGCGGGACGGATGATGACCCGGGAAGACTTCAAGCTGAAGTTTAGCAAGTACCATGTGCCCCAAGGACTGATCAAGAAGATGAGAGACGAGTTCCGTGAACTCAAGCAAGGCAGAATGTCGGTGGTAGAATACCGCGACAGGTTCCTCACCTTGTCAAGGTATGCCCCCGACGAAACCGACACCAATGAGAAGAGGAAGGAGAGATTTCTGAACGGACTACATGATGAGATGCAGACAGTGCTAGTCAACATTCCCTTTGCTGACCTAGAAGCCCTGGTGGACTCAGCCATCCAGATGGAAGGGAAACTGCACCAAGAATGGACCCAACAATGCCCAGAAATACCGCGGCAATTCATCTGGAGGATTTGCCCCAAGATACAACAAGCCCCCTGCTCAGACATACCGCCCAAGCAACAACAACAACCACAACCACAACACTAACCGCAACAATAACAACGGCAACCGCACCAACAACAACAACCACCCCAATGGCAACAACAACAACCCCAATACTGCCCCAATGACTGGAAGCACCACTGTTCCCGTCAACCCCAAGGACAAGTCCACCATCAACTGCTATGAATGTGGAGTTGTGGGTCACTACTCCAATGAGTGCCCCAAGAAGCTTGCCAAGATTGCTGCCAATACCGCTGCACCTACTCAGCAACAGCGCCGCTTCGCAGCCCGAAGGAACCAAAACAACCGCAACGGCCGCCTCTACCACATGAATGCAGCAGAAGCCCAAGAAGCACCTCAGGCCATGCAGAGTATGTTTTCCTGTTAAATCATATCGCCCAATCTTTCTTAGGAACCTAACTTTTCTTAAAATCTCGGGACGAGATTTGTTTAAGGGGGAAGGGTTTGTAACATCCCAAATTTTAAAACAAAGAGAAAATGAATTTCCTTTTTCCAAAAATGAGAACCAACAAAAACTTTTCTTACATAGAGTGCTCATACCTAATACTTGTGTTTTGCCATGATGAGTGTTATTATGCTTATGTGCTAAACCCTAAAACCCTAAAGTGATCAAGTGAAGATCACCAACCAAATAAAATAAAAGAGAAAGAAATCAAATAAGAAAAACCCTAAACCCTAACCTTCTCAAAACCAAGTGGATCTATTTTGAGAAACCAAAATAAAAGAAAAAGACATATGTGGGCATATAGCCCTAATATGTAAATTTTGAACCCTACCTTTCTTACTTTACTAAATGGTGGTGAACCATTGCAACACTTACTAAACCCTAAACCTCATCTCTCTTCTCACCAACCTTTGAAAAAAAAACTAAAAATAAATGGTCTTAATTAAGAAAAAGGCATATGCAAGCCTATGGCTACTTTTTGAAAATGCTAAAACTTTGTTTGTCTACCTTGGAAGATGGTTTGGAAATACCTCAACACACTCAACCAAGTACTTACCAACCAATTCAAGTGAGAAACAAAATAAAATCAAATATATGCATAGAGGCATATGTGGCACTTAGCCAAATATCAAATCTTAACCTAGGCACCCACATTGTCCTAAATTGGTTTGAACCTTTTACCCAACTCAATCTAACACCAAATAAACCTCACTCTTGTCAAAGAGAAGACAAGGAGAAGAAAAGAATAAAAGTTAGAAAATCACAAAACCCTCACATATGGTTTATGCCATTTTTTCAAATCTTTGACCTAGACCAATTTGGCCTTCACCATTAGTTGTATTATGTTACTAAACACTTATTACAACTTTTGGAATCAAAGAAACACAAATCAAATCAATTTCAAACTCAAATTGTGATCACATATGATAATGGTCAAATCTGCCATTTATATTCTGGTCACTACTTTGAGCCCTTGTATTTCAAGTTTTTCAAACTAAACTTTCCCAATTCTTTGCATGTCATCCAAGAGCACATCAAGGTGAACAACTTTGGTAAAGACCACCATGCCAAATTCATCTTGGATCAAATTCTATACTCATGCAAAGTTGAGACTTTTATCAAATGCAACAATCTCACTTTGTCCAAATTTGCATTACTTTGATTTCAAAAACTCCACCAACACACATGGTTGTCTCTGGTCTTTTACAACTTATACAAATGCACCAAATTCAAATTTTGAAACCCTTGGAGCTCAACCAAATTTGAGCCAAATTTGTAATTTTTCAAATAGAACTAAATGCAAACACTATTCCTAATAGTGCTCTACCCAACCCTACACCCCCATCTCATTCTAACCTGTCCCCTGGTCCCCTCTCACCCTCACACCAGTACAGGAACCCTAGGAGGGCAAACTAGCAAGCAAGGACATGGCCATGCCACTCACCATGCCGTGCTCCCTCTCCTCTCCTTCCTCCCCAGTACTGGCCCTGGTGTCCAACGACACCACCTCACCTCTCTACACCACCCTAGCCTCGCCACGGTCACGGACAACGCAGCAGCTCGCCGCACGACGCGCGCCCAGGACGGCCAGACCATGCCGCTGGCGTCGCACAAGTACGCCACGGACACGCACAGGCCATGCGCCGCGCCACCACCTCGCTCACGCCCTGGACCCCCTCTCGACGCGTGGAGCATCGCCAGGACAGCACGATCCCGCCAGACACGCGCAAGACCGCGACCCGTGACCGCCGCTGCCGGAGACGGCGACCAAATCCCGCCGCGGGCGCGCAATACCTCGCGATCCCCCGACCGTCCCCTACCTCGCCATCATGCTCCCTAGTACCTCCATGACGTTGCCTACCTCGCGCTGACGTCGCCGACCCCCTTCCTTCGCCGGAGCCGCCGCTGTGCTGTCGACCTTGCCGCACCCCACAGCCACCTCCCGCAGCTATAAAAAGGGCACCCCTCTCCTCAATCCAAGCACACCATCTGCTTCCCCTCCTCACACTGACTCATCTCGACCACCACACCTGCTCGATTAGCCACCGGAGACCTCCAATTGCAAGACCACCGCTGCTCACCGTCGCCAACAATCGCCGGAGAAGGAAGCCGCCCCAGACGACGCAACTGCTACCGTCGGCTTCCTCATCGATGACAACGTCCCTGCGCACACCTCCGACGACCGCCGGAGCTCCGACGAGCTCGCCGACCCCTACCTCCGCCACCAGTAAGTCCTCCTCTCGCCGGAGAAGAAGACCCCCCCTCGACCGTGCGATGCGCTTCTAATCGCACGGCTCGCATTCGTCGTACCGCTTCGCTCGTTTTAACCCACAGACAGGTGGCCCCCATGCTGTCAGCTGGCCTGCTGCGAAGCTGGGCTGGCCCAATCCTTTCTCTCTCTGCACAGCCCATTAGTTTCCCGCCAGCCCACGTAATTCAAATTCGAAAATACAGAATAGAGAAATATTGCAATCTGATGTCAACTTTAAAATTTAATAGGGACAAATATACTTGGCCAAATTCTACAAACTTTATATATTTGGAAAGCTTAGAGTTTTATCTACACAATGCCGCTGGATTGAACCCTAGATCTGTTACAGAAATAAAGTTGAAAAATAAACAAGACAGGGACTTTTATGACTTAGAATAATTATTAAAAATCAACCAAAAATGCTTTTGAGTTGATTCCAACTTCTATAATTCAAATTTCACTTGCACTAATTGTTTCTGCAAAAATATGCCATGCTTACTTTGAATGATCATGGCCTAGCTTAATTAAAGGTCTATAGGGCTATTTCTAGTCAAAGATATTGTCCAAAACTATTAATAAATCACATGGGAGTTTTTCTCTCATTTAAATCTTGTCACAAACATTTCAAAATGAGGTAGAAACTCTGGTCATTTAGGTCTCATATGAATTGTTTGATGATGTTAAATCTTTACCATATTAGGATTAAATTGTATGAGGTGTTTCACCTCATTTAAATCATTTTCTTAAATGATAAGTATGAAGAGGTTGACTTTGGTCAACCTAGGTCATATATCATTCATGAGAGAAATTAAATCTTAATAAGATAGTGAGAGGAAATTATTTTTCTTAAATAAGAAAACACATCCACCAACTTAATAGTAATGTGTGATGCTAGCTTAAGTTGTGTGAATCATGTGTGTGCATAGTTTAGTACATAAGTTTGGTATGATGATTGGATACGTCGTATTTATTTTTAGATGCTAGCACCGAAGAATACCAGGAAGAGGAAGGATTCTACCCAGAAGAAGAAGAGAACTTTGACCACTACCAAGGCAAGCTAACACCAATGCAAGCTCTATTGTTGCAAGCTAATATTCTTGCAAGTTGACCTAGTGCAAAGCTCTACAAGAGCAAGGCACCATTACCTTTACTTTATGCTTAATGATCCCATCCCAAGTTTTTGCCTTACAAATTATCTTTTGTTTTTGGTTTTATCAAAGTTTACTTTTTGATTCATGATTCACTTGGTCTAGATATAGAGTAGAACAAGAGCATCAAACTTAGCCTAAAAAGCTATGAGCTAGTTAGCACCCCTCATGACTAGTTGCTAGTGCTAACAAATAACATTGACTACTCTAGATGGGAACTTGTGAAATGAAATGACTTTGAAAACCTTGGAATGATGAGTCATTCTATTGAAAGATTTTGAAGGTGAATATGACTGGTGAATGACATGGTAAACTTTACAAAAACTGATGGTTGGTTTCGGATGCGATACCATTCCAATTTTGCAAGTATCCCCACAATACCTGATATGGGTAAGGCTTAACTAGAAGTTTATGTATCTTAGTATGGGTTCCCTCTAAAACAAGTGTCATCGGGGTTATGCCAAGAGCTGCCTCCAACAAAATATGAAACGATGTGAAATGACGTGAAATGAGGTGAATGTCCGGCCCAAGCCTCGTGCGGTTCCCGAGTCGACGGTTTGTCTTCACTGGGAGGCCAAGCTCATGGGGAGAGATGCCTATACTAGGGTATGTAAGTGAAAGGTTATGGTTGGTAGTCCGCACACGGAGTGTGATAAATCGGGGCCGATTAACCCCGACGGATTATTGCAAATGTTGTGGCACAAGTGTACGACCTCTGCAGAGTGTAGAACTATTCGAATAGCCGCGTCCACGGTTATGGACGGTTGGAAAGGCCATACTGTTCCGTCATCAGACCCTTTTAAAAAATGTGACATGTGAAGGGAGACTTGTGATTTGAACTTGAGATGGTGACTTTGACTTGAAAACACAACTGAGTGGTGGGAATGACACTAATGTTCCCACTTGAGTTAGTTAGCACATGAAGAGTCTTTATTTCAAATACTTGTGAACTAAAATTGGCTTTATGCAAAAGAAACTAGAGCTTAGCATCCCCCTTACTAGAATTGTTAGTACTTACATTAGTATTAGTTTGCGAGTACTTTAAAGTACTCACGGCTTTGTCCCTGGCTATTCAAATGGCCAGACTATGAAGAGGAACCGCAGTATGAAGAGGATGGACAGCAGGACGTCTACGACAACTAGGACTACTCCTGACGTCAAGCGTTGGCCTGTGGACTAGAGAGTCCCTTCTATTTACGCTTCCGCTATGAAACTATGAACTTTGTGTTCGTTGATCAATAGATCAACTATTTGTGTAATATGGATCATGTGATCTGAATTTGTAAGACGACTATGGTATGTAATGAATGATGACTTATGATATTCAACTGTTATGTCTCGCAACAACAATATTCCTGGGATTGCGATGTATGGCATAACAGGCATCTGGACTTAAAAATCCGGGTGTTGACAGAGTGCGGTGGCTTGTTCCGCTTTTCGCTTTCTGATTTCAGTAATAAGTCTGTGAACCATATTTGTGGCAATTTTAGTGATGATACCAGTGTTTGGCATTCTCGTTTATGTCACATTAATTTTGGTTTAATGTCTCGGCTATCCAGTTTAAGCTTAATTCCGAATTTCACCATTGCCAAAGGTGCTAAGTGCCATAGTTGTGTGCAATCAAAGCAACCTCGGAAGCCTCACAAGGCGGCCGAGGAGAGAAACTTGGCACCTCTAGAACTCATACATTCTGATCTATGTGAGATGAATGGTGTGTTGACAAAAGGTGGAAATAGATATTTCATGACATTGATTGATGATGCGACTAGATTCTGCTATGTTTATTTGTTGCGAACTAAAGATGAAGCTTTAGACTACTTAAAAATTTATAAGGCCGAAGTTGAAAATCAACTAGAGAGAAAGATCAAGCATCTTAGGTCGGATCGTGGTGGCGAATATTTTCCTAAAATCTTTGATGAATTCTGTGAGGAACATGGCATTATTCATGAGAGGACGCCTCCCTATTCACCCCAATCAAACAGGGTTGTGATACGTCTCAAACAGGGTGTGTGCATCATGTAGTTCTTGGCGTAGGTTATGATTGTAATCTCTTGTAGATTATGAAGTTAATTATTGCTATGATACTATTGATGCGATATATTCCTCCTTCATAGTGTGATGGTGACAGTGTGCATGCTATGTTAGTACTTGGTATAATTGCAATGATCTATTATGCACTCTAAGGTTATTTAAATATGAACATCGAATGTTGTGGAGCTTGTTAACTCCGGCATTGAGTTGCTCTTGTAGCCCTACACAATTAGTGGTGTTCATCATCCAACAAGAGAGTGTAGAGTGGTTTTATTATGTGATCAATGTTGAGAGTGTCCACTAGTGAAAGTATGATCCCTAGGCCTTGTTTCCAAACATCGAATCTCCGTTTATTTACTATTCTGTTGCATGTTTACTCGCTGCCATATTTTATTGAGATTGCTATTACTACTCATATACATCCATACTACTTGTATTTCACTATCTCTTCGCCGAACTAGTGCACCTATACATCTGACAAGTGTATTAGGTGTGTTGGGGACACAAGAAACTTCCTGTATCGTGATTGCAGGGTTGCTTGAGAGGGATATCTTTGACCTCTTCCTCCCTGAGTTCGATAAACCTTGGGTGATCCACTTAAGGGAAACTTGCTGCTGTTCTACAAACCTCTGCTCTTGGAGGCCCAACACTGTCTACAGGAATAGAAGCGTGCGTAGACATCAAGCACTTTTCTGGCGCCGTTGCTGGGGAGGAAAGGTAAAAGGCACTCATACTCCGGTCCCAGGTAACTAAGTACTTTTCTGGCGCCATTGTGTGAGTGTTCGAAGATATTTCCTTTAGATCCTGCAATTGCATCTTTTTCTTTCTTGTTAAACACTAGTAAGGCATAATGGAAAACATCTGTGAGCTTTTTAAACTATTTCCTGAGTCAAGACATGAATGGTTTAATGCGAAAATTTAAAAACCTATGGAACCTTATTTGCATGCTAGTAGTAATATTAGTATGAACGCTTTGAACACCATTGTTGATAATGATATATAAAATTCTAAGCTTGGGGAGGTCGGTTTTGATTAAAATGATCTCTTTAGCCCTCCGGGTATTGAGGAGAAAGTTTATGTTGATTATGATATGCCTCCCATATATGATGATTATAATGATAGTGGTCTTTTGGTGCCACCTACTATGGAGGATAATGTTTATTATGATGATACTATACCTCCTATATTTGATGATGAGAATAATAATGATAGCTACTTTGTTGAATTTGCTCCCACTACAACTAATAAAATTGATTATGCTTATGTTGGGAGTAGTAATAATTTTATGCATGAGACTCATGATAAGAATGCTTTATGTGATAGTTATATTGTTGAATTTTTTCATGATGCCACTGGAAATTATTATGAGAGAGGAAAATATGGTTGTAGAAGTTTTCATGTTACTAAAACACCTCTCTATATGCTGAAAATCTTGAAGTTGCACTTGTCTAGTTTTCCTATGCTTGTTGCATTATGCTTAGATGATTTGTTTATTTACAAGATTGCTTTTCATAGGAAGTGGGTTAGGCTTAAATGTGTTTTGAATTTGCTTCTTGATGCTCTCTTTTACTTCAACTCTTATTTCTTGCGCGAGCATCATTAAAATTGCTGAGCCCATCTTAATGGCTATAAAGAAAGCACTTCTTGGGAGATAACCCATGTTTTTATTTTACTACAGTACTTTTGTTTTATATTTGAGTCTTTGAAGTTGTTACTACTGTAGCAACCTCTCCTTATCTTTATTTTATTGCATTGTTGTGCCAAGTAAAGTCTTTGATAGTAAAGTCAATACTAGATTTGGATTACTCGCACGAAACAGATTTCTTACTTGTCACGAATTTGGGCAGGGTTCTCTGTAGGTAACTCGGAAAAATCTGCCAATTTACGTGCGTGATCCTCGGATATGTACGCAACTTTCATTCAATTTGAGCAATTTCATCCGAGCAAGTCCGGTGCCTCTAAAAAATTCGTCTTTACGGATCGTTATGTTTTGACAGATTCTGCCATTTATTTCGCATTGCCTCTTTTGCTGTGTTGGATGGATTTCTTTGTTCCATTGACTTCCAGTAGCTTTGGGCAATGTCCAGAAGTGTTAAGAATGATTGTGTCACCTCTGAACGTGTGAATTTTTGATTATGCACTAACCCTCTAATGAGATTGTTTTGAGTTTGGTGTGGTGAAAGTTTTCAAGGGTCAAGAGAGGAGGATGATACAATATGATCAAGAAGAGTGAAAAGTCTAAGCTTGGGGATGCCCCCGTGGTTCATCCCTGCATATTTTAAGAAGACCCAGGCGTCTAAGCTTGGGGATGCCCAAGGCATCCCCTTCTTCATCGACAACTTATCAGGTCACCTCTAGTGAAACTATATTTTTATTCCGTCACATCTTATGTGCTTTACTTGGAGCGTCTGTATGTTTTTATTTTTGTTTTTGTTTGAATAAAATTGGATCCTAGCATTCCTTGTTTGGGAGAGAGACACGCTCCGCTGTTTCGTATGAACACATGTGTTATTAGCTTTATCTTTAATGTTCATTGCGAAGGTTGAACTACTTCATTCATTGTTATATGGTTGGAAACTGAAAATGCCGCATGTGGTAAATGGTATAATGTCTTGAATAATGTGATACTTGGCAATTTTTGTGCTCATATAGATCATGTTTAAGCTCTTGCATCATGTACCTTGTACCCATTAATGAAGAACTACATAGAGCTTGTTAAAATTTGGTTTGCATGATTGATCTCTAGAGTCTAGATATTTTCCGGTTAAGGTGTTTAAACAACAAGGAGACAATGTAAAGTCTTATAATACTTACAATATGTTCATATGTGAGCTTTGCTGCACCTTTTATACTTGAGTTTGCTTCAAACAACCTTGCTAGCCTAGCCTTGTATTGAGAGGAATTCTTCTCGTGCATCTAAATCCTTGAGCCAAAAACTATGCCATTTGTGTCCACCATACCTACCTACCACATGGTATTTCTCTGCCATTCCAAGCAAATACTTCATGTGCTACCTTTAGACAATTCAAAAGCTATTATCTCTTATTTGTGTCAATGTTTTATAGCTCATGAGGAAGTATGTGGTGTTTTATCTTTCGATCTTGTCATTTACTTTTGACAGACTTTCACAATGGACTAGTGGCTTCATCCGCTTATCCAATAATTTTGCAAAAAGAGCTGGCAATGAGGTTCCCAGCCCCAATTAATTAACTTGCATTAATAATTCTCTTCACATGCTTTGCCCTGATCTATCAGTAAGCAACTTAATTTTGCAAATAGACACTCCTCCATGGTATGTGAATGATGGAAGGCACCCGAGGATTCGGTTAGCCATGGCTTGTGTAAGCAAAAGGTTGGGAGGAGTGTCATTCATAAATAATGAAACTAAAATACATGTGTAAACAAAAGAGAAGAGGGATGATCTACCTTGCTGGTAGAGATAACGTCCTTCATGGGAGCCGCTCTTGAAAGTCTGGTTGATAAGGTAGTTAGAGTACCCATTACCATTCGTTGACAACAACAAACACCTCTCAAAACTTTACTTTTATGCTCTCTATATGACTTCAAAACTTAAAAAGCTCTAGCACATGATTTAATCCTCGCTTCCCTCTGCGAAGGGCCTTTCTTTTACTTTATGTTGAGTCAGTTTACCTACTTCTTTCTATCTCAGAAGCAAACACTTGTGTCAACTGTGTGCATTGATTCTTACATGTCTACCTATTGCACTTGTTATATTGCTTTATGTTGACAACTATCCATGAGATATACATGTTACAAGTTGAAAGCAATTGCTGAAACTTAATCATCCTTTGTGTTGCTTCAATGCCCTTTACTTTGAATCTATTGCTTTATGAGTTAACTCTTATGCAAGACTTATTGATGCTTGTCTTGAAAGTACTATTCATGAAAAGTCTTTGCTATATGATTCATTTGTTTACTCATTATCTTCATCATTGCTTCGAATCGCTGCATTCATCTCATATGCTTTACAATAGTATGATCAAGATTATGATAGCATGTCACTTCAAAAATTATCCTTGTTATCGTTTACCTACTCGAGGGCGAGTAGGAACTAAGCCTTGGGATGCTTGGTACGTCTCAAACGTATCTATAATTTCTTATGTTCCATGCTACTTTTATGATGATACTCACATGTTTTATACACACTTTATGTCATTTTTATGCATTTTCCAGAACTAACCTATTAACGAGATGCCGAAGTGCCAGTTCCTGTTTCTGCTGTTTTTGGTTTCAGAAATCCTAGTAAGGAAATATTCTCGGAATTGGACGAAATCAACGCCCAGCATCTTATAATTCCACGAAGCTTCCAGAACACCCGAGAGGGGCCAGAGGAGAGCCACAGGGCCACCAGACAGTAGGGCGGCGCAGCCCAAGGGGGGGGGCCCCCCTATTGTGTGGCGCCCCCGTAACCCTTCCGACTCCGCCTCTTCGCCTATTTAAAGGTCCCTGACCTAAATCTTCGATACGGAAAAGCCACGGTACGAGAAACCTTCCAGAGCCGCCGCCATCGCGAAGCCAAGATCTGGGGGACAGGAGTCTCCGTTCGGCACGCCGCCGGGACGGGGAAGTGCCCCGGAAGGCTTCTCCATCAACACCACCGCCATCTTCATCACCGCTGCTTGTTTCCCATGAGGAGGGAGTAGTTCTCCATCGAGGCTAAGGGCTGTACCGGTAGCTATGTGGTTAATCTCTCTCCTATGTACTTCAATACAATGATCTCATGAGCTGCCTTACATGATTGAGATTCATATGAGCTTTGTATCACTATTCATCAATGTGTTACTCTAGTGATGTTACTAAAGTACTCTATTCCTCCTTCATGATGTAATGGTGACAGTGTGTGCATCATGTAGTTCTTGGCGTAGGTTATGATTGTAATCTCTTGTAGATTATGAAGTTAATTATTGCTATGATATTATTGATGCGATCTATTCCTCCTTCATAGTGTGATGGTGACAGTGTGCATGCTATGTTAGTACTTGGTATAATTGCAATGATCTATTATGCACTCTAAGGTTATTTAAATATGAACATCGAATGTTTTGGAGCTTGTTAACTCCGGCATTGAGGTGCTCTTGTAGCCCTACACAATTAGTGGTGTTCATCATCCAACAAGACAGTGTAGAGTGGTTTTATTATGTGATCAATGTTGAGAGTGTCCACTAGTGAAAGTATGGTCCCTAGGCCTTGTTTCCAAACATCGAATCTCCATTTATTTACTGTTCTGTTGCATGTTTACTCGCTGCCATATTTTATTCAGATTGCTATTACCACTCATATACATCCATACTACTTGTATTTCACTATCTCTTCGCCGAACTAGTGCACCTATACATCCGACAAGTGTATTAGGTGTGTTGGGGACACAAGAGACTTCTTGTATCGTGATTGCGGGGTTGCTTGAGAGGGATATCTTTGACCTCTTCCTCCCTGAGTTCGATAAACCTTGGGTGATCCACTTAAGGGAAACTTGCTGCTGTTCTACAAACCTCTGCTCTTGGAGGCCCAACACTGTCTACAGGAATAGAAGCGTGCGTAGACATCAGGTTGCCGAGAGGAAAAACCGCACGCTGACTGACTTGGTGAATTCCATGTTAGCCACTGCTGGTTTATCAAAGGCATGGTGGGGGGAGGCTTTGTTGACTTCATGTCATGTCCTGAATAGAGTTCCTAACAAGAATAAAGATAAAACCCCTTACGAGGAGTGGGCTGGGAGAAAACCATCACTTTCGTATTTGCGCACATGGGGATGTTTGGCGAAAGTCAATATTCCAATTACTAAGAAGCGCAAACTTGGACCAAAGACAGTGGATTGCATCTTTCTAGGTTATGCTCCTCGGAGTGTAGGATATAGATTTTTAGTAGTTCAATCCGAGAGTACTCGATATGCATGTTGATACTATTATGGAATCTCGTGATGCAACATTTTTTGAGAATATGTTTCCTATGAAAGATATGCATAGCATTGCTACAATTTCTATTGAGATAATTCCCGAGTCTAGAACATCTAATGAGTATTTTGAACAATCACATGAGAATGTTACCGAGAAGGATGACAATGAAGCTCCTAAACGGAGCAAGAGACGAAGGATTGAAAAATCCTTTGGTGATGACTTCATTGTGTACCTTGTGGATGATACTCCCACGTCCATTGCAGAGGCATATGCATCTCCAGATGCAGATGATCGGAAAGAAGTCTGTCCATAATGAGATGGACTCGATTCTTTCTAATGGAACTTGGGAGTTGTCAGAACGACCCCATGGATGCAAGCCTGTAGGCTGCAAATGGGTGTTCAAGAAGAAGCTAAGACCTGATGGTACTACTGAAAAGTACAAGGCGCGGCTTGTAGCGAAAGGCTACACACAGAGAGAATGCGAAGATTACTTCGACACCTATTCACCAGTCGCTAGACTTACCACCATTCGAGTACTACTATCCATGGCTGCCTACTATGGTCTTATCGTTCATCAAATGGACGTAAAGACAGCTTTCCTTAAAGGAGAGTTGGAAGAGGAAATCTATATGGATCAGCCTGATGGGTTTGTAGTAAAAGGTGAAGAAAGAAAGGTGTGCAAGTTGCTGAAATCTTTATATGGCCTGAAACAAGCACCTAAGAAATGGCATGCGAAGTTTGACGAACTTTAACTTCACGTAGGCTTTGTTGTCAATGAGGTCGACAAGTGCGTTTACTATCGCCGTGGTGGGGGCGAAGGTGTTATACTATGTTTGTATGTGGATGATATTCTGATCTTTGGTACAAACATGAAAGTAATACACGAGGTCAAGTCTTTCTTGTCAAAGAGCTTTGATATGAAAGATCCGGGAGAAGCCGATGTGATTCTGAACATCAAGCCGATTAAGAACGAGAGTGGGATTACTCTAACGCAATCCCATTATGTTGAGAAGATCTTGAGCCGGTTCGGCTATATTGATAGCAAGCCTTCTTCAACACCTTATGACCCCAGTGTGACACTACGCAAGAACCGGAGGATTGCCATAGATCAATTGAGATATTCTCAGATCGTTGGCTCACTCATGTACTTAGCGAGCGCGACTAGACCCTACATCTCTTTTGCTGTTAGCAAGTTGAGTAGGTTCATGTCAAACCCGGGTACTGATCATTGGCATGCACTTGATAGGGTCATGCGCTACCTATGTGGTACGATGAGTTATGGGATTCACTATTCAGGGCACCCAGCTGTGCTTGAAGGATATAGTATTGGATCTCAGATGTAGCTGATCTGTACGCCACAAGTGGGTATGTATTTACCTTTGGAGGTGGCGCAGTATCATGGATATCTTGCAAGCAAACCATATTGACGAGGTCAACTATGGAAGCAGAACTTACTGCTTTAGACACAACCACTCGTTGAATCGGAATGGTTGCGTGAGCTCTTGATGGACTTGCCTCGTGGTTGAAAAACCTGTTCCGGCAATCCTTTTGAATTGTGACAATCAAACCGTAATTGTCAAAGTGAACAATTCTAAGGATAACGCGAAGTCATCAAGACACGTCAAGAGACGTTTGAAGTCCGTCGGGAAATTGCGAAACTCCGGAGTAATAATCGTTACATATATTCAAACGGACAAAAACCTCGGCAGATCCCTTTACAAAGGGACTATCACGTAATGTGATAGAAAGTGCATCGAGGGAGATGGGTTTGAGACCCGTTGATGTTATGCCATAGTGGTAACCCAACCTTTGTGATCGGAGATCCCGTGAATTAGGACCTGGGAAGAACAAACTAGTGGTTTAATTGAGGAGAGTATTATGTAACCCTCTCTATGTGAAGATGCACAACTCTCAATTGCTGTAAGGCAGGTTGGCAACAAGCCTTAATGTGTTTATGTTGGCTATTTTAGCAAAGATGTTGTCCTACAGAGCATTCTTGAAATAACACACCTATATGAGTCCGATTGTTAAACGTCTTAATCTATGAGATTTTGGGTGATCTCTAGTAAACTCATGAAGAGACCACGAAGTATGACGCATATGCTTCACCCGCGGGGTAGGCTACTGGCAGCCATGTACTGGTCATGACTTTGAGTGAAACCCTGTTCACGCAAAACTTGCAATTCAAGGCTTAGTCCATAGTTCAAGTGTGAATGGATGTAGCTTAAGGTTCTAGGCGGAAGTTCAACTTAACAGTCTCTGCTGAAACACTGGTATATAAACAAGCAGCGAGTATTGGTAAATCACTAAATGGGAATTTGAGATCTGGTGGGGGATTGTTGAAATATTGGGCCCACTTTTAGTGGCCCAAATTAGATTTCAGTTTTCTCTATAAATCTCAAAGCCCACTTAGTGGCAGCCTTGTGAGTTTGAGCCCAAGTTGGTGGCAGCTCACTAGGGAGTGGCAAGAGGTGGGAAGTTTAGTCCCACATGGAAAGTTGGGAGGAAGTTAGACCACCTTATAAGGTGGGTTGTTCCACCACTAGTAAGTGAGTGAGAATAGGAGTGCTACACGCGCGCTCCTCCTCCTCCTCGCTCGCTCGTCTCGACTCGTCACGACACGCGCGCCGCGCTCGTGGTGAGTGGATTGAGCCTCGAGCCGAGACTTTCCTTACTTTTTGCAGCTCAGGAAAACGAACGGAGTCCTAGACGGACGCGTGTTCGGGTCGCTCCCGGATCGTGGGCTATCTGTAACCGACTCGAAACGTTCGTGCGACGTGGGCATGGTCCACGTTGCCTAGGTTTTCCCGAGCCTATATAATCTCTTGCCCGGCTACTGCAGCCATCGTAGCCTACTCCATCCCGCGAGCCGACGTGCATCGGCGAACGGGAGAGCAGGTCTCCGGAACCGCTCGTCCTTGCGATCCTGTACGGGAGAGGGCGAATTAGGTTTTTGGGAAGCGCTCTGCGCGACTGCTCAAGCTCTTCATCACGGGTCGCCTTCCGTCCAAGTCGGGCGGTGCTGCCTACCGTCGTCTTCAACGCCGTCTACTTCGACCCGTCGTCCCCGTCATCAACAACGTTACTGCTGCGACATCATCTGCTACACCTCCACCGCCACCTCCACCAGATCGGTACGTGCGACATATCTCGATTTGTTTAGCGATGGATGCTTTACCGTTTGCGCTGCTTTGCACTGCTGCTACTCATGTTGATTAATGCATCTAGTATGTTTGAGTTTCACATGTTAGTAGTTGCTGCCATCATGTTTTATATTCTGGAATTAATCATGGAAATTGTGCCTAATTATCCAACACATTTAATCTCTACAATAAAGTAATATTTCAATGGCAGTACGGATACAAATCCAAGAAAAGAAGAAACAACTAAAAACATCCAACTATAATGTTTCTAGTTTTTGTAGCAGCAGCAAGCATCATCAAAAAACATTTGAAGTCCAAATTCTTCAAAAGTAACATCTCTAAGAAGAAAAGTGCACAAGC
Organism: Lolium rigidum; assembly: GCF_022539505.1. Classification (NCBI taxonomy): domain Eukaryota; kingdom Viridiplantae; phylum Streptophyta; class Magnoliopsida; order Poales; family Poaceae; genus Lolium; species Lolium rigidum. The sequence continues at coordinate 348,344,921 of NC_061513.1, read as the reverse complement.
CTTTTGTCGTCCGATTATAGATCTTAGGTTTCATATTGGAAAAAATCTTGTGCCTTTAACAAGGCTATTGCTAGACACAACCAAGTAAGACCAGACCTTTGATTTTCATCATAAAAGATAAACTTTGAACTTCTCCCGTGTTGTCGCCCTCACTTGGATGTCGTTGCGACGAAGCACGAATCACCAAGCAAGTTTTTCATCGTTGCAAAGACTCAAACCACCATTACTAATCGTGAGATCTCGACTTACATATCATTCTTCGCACCATGCAACGATATGTCCCATGATGACAATAAATAGCAGAGTTTCACATCGCTTCCCTCTAAAACCAAACGGCCGAGAAAAAAATTATGTCCACAACCTAATCTCATCTAATCCTCTAGACTCTAGATATGAGGTGTTAAAGAAAAAGTTCACCGGCAGAGCCTTCTAAAACTCAGATGAAAGATGACAAGCATGCGTCAAATCTTGGTCTTAATCATGAGAGAAACCCTACAACAAGCTGCCAAACATGACCACAACGGCACGTAAGTAATGCATTTGTTTAGCCCGATCAATCTGTCGATCTACGTACGTTGTCGTGGGCTCGTGGCAGGATAAATTGCTGGTCCCCATCACCTGATTTCTACCTCGACCAAGGGGTAATCGTTCGCAGTAGTAGTACAAGGTACCACTCCACATCTATATACTAGCCAAGTATCTGCGCGTTGCAGCGGAGCTCGATCTCTCTCCCTCCATTCACCTCTCATTGTGTTTCTTAAGAGACTTAACATATCACCAAAAAACTGAAATCACATAACTTACAAGTTAAAGTGCTTCATGGCACAAATTATACAATGTGATCTGAGTTCGTGGCAAATGACGCACCTACCGTCCTCATCGCGGCAGAGGCATTAATGGGTGACTTATTCACCGTAAGACTAACAAAAATATTCACACGTAAATTTTTTTTAACTCTAGACTTCATGGATGGATGCCATGTAACTATAACTAGACATTCCGATAACCATGACTGGGCTGCCCCAACGAACTAGTTGTACATTAAAAAATTTATGGGCCGGTCTATCTACTAAACGGCTGGCCCATTTGACGTGTTGACTGGACAAGAAGGTTAGGTTGGGTCGGTCCATTAAGTAACTAGGTCGTCCAAGTTTATCTGTTGACTGATCAAATAAAGAAAGTTGGCATGACCCTAGACCTAAGTGGGCTGGCCCAGTTGTGTGGTTGATCGGTCAAACCAAGACAGCTGACCCGACCTGCGCACTAAGTGGGCCGGCCAGTCTATATGTTTGACCGGACAAACCTACTCCATTTGACCGGCCCACGAACTAATTTGTCGGTCTATTTAGTCTTTGACCGGTCAAACAAATACATTAGTTTCGACCCGTGTAATTAATGGACTGGTCCAGTTATTTAGTTGACCGGTCAAACTAAGTAGCCCACAAACTAAATGGGTCATCCCAATAAGAAGGGCCGGCCTGCCTAAGGCGTGGTAGGCCTTGTGTGGGCCTACCATCTACCATGGATTTTCAGCCGTTTAATGTTGTTACCGACCAGTTAACGGCGTCTGCCACGTCTCAGTTAGCATGATGTCAGCTGTCAACGGTCTCCCAAAAATCTTTTGCAACAATCTGATTTTCAGCCAAAGGGCACCCACACACGACAAACCATAAAATCCGTGGTGCATCCTTAGGTGACACGAAATGCACCACAGAACCCAAATCATCGTCTTAGACTCATTAGCGACAAAAAACACCCCTTAGCCGATAAAAATTTGACATTGTAGATAACATCTTTTCTTGTGTAGTGATGCATGCCCGCGGCCTACATGGAGTTGGACCTGACCGCCCTGAAGGAGAATGTACCCACTACTAGGAAAAGGCCTAGCCGTAAGATTGACATCAGTGGCGCACCATGATGGCTGTGCGCCACTACTACTTAGCAGTGACGCACCACAAAACGGTGGGCCACTGTTACAAATGTAGTAGTGGCGCACCTTGTTTGTGGTGCGCCATTACTAAATGCTGGCAGGAGGCCAGCTCCTACCCCAACCTAATAGTGGCGCACGTCGAAGAGGTGCGCCACTGCTACTTTGCTTACCTATGGCGCACGACATAGTGGTGCGCCACTGCTAGGAGGTGGTCAGGGCCCCTTTAGAGATGAGGGCCTTAGCAATGGCGCACTGCCGCGGTGCGCCACTACTAGCTATGGCGCGCCACCAACAACGTGCGCCACTGCTAAGTTGGGCAGGGTCGTGGGGTGCAGGTATCAGGTGAGCAGTGGCACACCACTAAGCAGTGCGCCATTGCTATGTCACCGTAGCAGTGGCGCACGGCTAGGTGGTGCGCCACTGCTAACCTGGGACCATTTCCTGCTTTTCCCCCTCCACTCACATGTGCCACCCACTTTCCCCAAACACTCTTTCACCACCACCTCCCACCAAATCTGGATCTGGTCGTGTTGCCCCTCCTCCTCACCTCATTTTCACCTCTTCATTCACCCAAATTAAGTGGTAAACTTAATTTTCTTGATAGGTAAGTAAGGGTGAAGCTTTCTATAGCTCAATACCATATCAATCTCAACTTTTTTCCTCATCCAACACTCCCGGTCTCGCCGTATCGTTAACTTTGTTGGTTTTATGCTTTGTGTGTGACCGGTTACGATCGTCTTGCACACGTGTGTGTGCATATATGTCTTATGCGAAGCTCCACATGTGTTGTGCATGCGCGAAGCGTCACGTGCATGTGTGTTGTATGCAAAGCCTCCACATGTGTTGTATATGCGAAGCCTCCATACATGTGTTGCATGTTTTTGTTTGCAGGGATTTGAAATGCGATGGAGTTGCCAATATTTTGCCGAAACGTTGATTCATTTCCGTTTCGGCGAATAATGGGCATACTACGCATATACATATGTCCTTTTTTTAGGAAAGGTCATGCCAAAATTTTCTTTGGTATACCAAGATATCCATTTTCTCTATACCCGCAGGCGACCATGGTCCGCATGATGAGCGAAAGCGTTGTTGCTAGGTTTTTGAAAGCCGCGACGGCCGAGAAGATTAGAAATAACCAAAAGGAGATAAGATGTTTGTGTCGAAGATGCAAGCTGACGAGCCTTATGGACCCTAAAGCCGATATGGTGCGGGACCATCTTCTCGTGCGTGGTTTCATGGATGGCTATCGGTGGGAAGGCGACGAAGATGATTATGAATTTGTCCATGGGATTTCAGCAAGAAATAAGGAAGGAGGTGAGCACCATATAGAAGATCCCGGACATGATCAGGATGTAGAAGATCCCGGACATGATCAGGATGTAGAAGATCCCGGAGATGGTCATGATCACAATGTAGGAGATCCTGGACCTGATGATGAGGAAGATCAAGATGGAGGTCATCATGACGATCATGAAGATGAAGACGATGGACCATCGTCGATTTATTGGGTGCAGGACCCTTATCTTCAAGAGCTGCTTCTCAAGCAGACGAGTAACGCAAGAGCTACCGCCCGAGAGAAAGCCAAGATGGATCAACTCGAGGTAGACGCGGTTACTCCATTGTATGAAGGATGCAGGCCGGAGGATACCCGCCTGAAAGTAACGCTCATGGCTCTGGAGATGAAGGTAAAGCACAAAATGACCGACACATCCTTCAACGACAACATGTCATTCTGCCATGAACGTCTTCCCAAAGGTAACACATGTCCGACTAGTATCGAGGAGGCCAAGAAAATCATGTGTCCTCTGGATTTACCGCATGTGAAATACCATGTGTGCTTGAACGATTGCATCATTTATCGGAACGAGCACGCGGAGTGTACCATATGTCCGGAGTGCAGCGTCAGTCGGTACAAGAAGGGGAAGAAAGCTCCTCGGAAGGTGGTGTGGTACTTTCCGATCACTCCTCGTCTGCAACGGTATTTCGCGGATCCTAAGCAAGCAAAGCTGATGCGCTGGCACATGGAGATGAGGAAGGGAGAAGATGACGCAGATGATCCAAAGAAAAAGAAAAAGGACAGGATGTTGAGACACCCTTCGGATGCTAGCCAGTGGAATGCGTTGAACCTCGAGTACCCAGAATTTGGGGACGATCCTAGGAACATAAGGCTGTGCGCGAGCACCGATGGAGTCAATCCGTTTGGCAGCCATAGCAGCACACATAGCACTTGGCCCGTGTTTGTGTGGATGTACAACCTCCCCCTGGTTGTGCATGAAGAGGAAGTACATTCAAATGAGTATGCTAATTGAAGGGCCGAAACAACCAGGGAACGACATCAATCTGTATATGGGCTTCTGAAAGAGGAGCTAGCCACGCTATGGGACGCGCCTACCAATACGTGGGACGCCGCCGCGGAAGAATATTTCCCTATGAGAGCCACGTTGCTCACGACGGTGCACGACTTTCTCGGTTACGGATATGTCGCGGGGCAGGTGGTCCACGCATTCAATGCATGCGTCAGGTGCATGGATGACACAACGTACCGCCAGCTAGATAGAGATCCCGGGTCCTCGAAAACGGTGTTCATGGGACATCGAAGGAGTCCTACAATGGTGACATCAAGCAGAGATACTACAGAAAGATCGAGGAGATCTGGGAGCTGAGCTACACCGGAGAGAATGTGCCGACGTTCCGTGTCAGGTGAGCCAAGAACGTCGTAAAAGAAGACCGGCATTTCACCACCATGGTTATACCCGAAGCCAAATCCAAGACAGCGGGCGCAAAGGTCACCACAAAATATGAGCCATGGGTACTAGCTTCCCAAGTGGACCAATGCTTCTTCATTACCGACCCGCAAAAACCGTGTTGTCGTGAGGAGAGGCAAAAGGAGCATCATCGGAATGGATGGAGCCGCCAACGAGCTAGACTTTGACCAGTCCGGCGATCGGAAGATGGAAGATGACGATGATGATGATGAAGAACCATACACAACAAGAAGAAGCAGGACCACCCTACCTAAAGGGTGTCCATTCAAGAGAATAAGTCAAGGAGTTCCGGGGCTAAATTATTCAACCACGAGAAAGAAGGGCAAGAACATTGTGAAAAGATAATTATGTATCATTTTCTTGTATAAATAATGGATGTCATATTGTTAATCTACACATTGTACCGATCAAAATAGACATATAATTTATATTTTTGGATATTTTCAAGATTCTATAGTATTTTAAATATTCTACATAATTATAATTATTTATGCCTTTTATTTTGGTGTATTATGCTATTTTGGATGTTTATTATAGTATTAAATCAATTTAAAAAGAAAACGAAAAAAATTGGGCCGCCAGGGTTTGAACCTGGGCGGCAGGGTTTGGCACAAACCAACCAGGGACAGAGCCAGTGCGGTACGTTTCATGATATGTCAATCTACCCAGCGTTATTCTTTTGACCAAATCATAAAGTGGCAGTGGCGCACCTCTTGGGGTGCGCTATTGCTAAGCCTCATAGTGGCGCACGCCTAGAGGTGCGCTATTTCTAAGGGCGCCTGGGACTTAGCCAAATTTCCCCCCGTCCCCATTCCCCCACTCGATCTCGATTCACCGGCGCCCCCTCTCCGACGCCACCTCCCACCGGTGGCCGCCCCTCCCCTGAGCGACGCGAGCCCACGCACCATTGCCTCCTCTCCGACGCCACCTCACCAGCGACACGAGCGACCAGACCCCCGGCGACGCCCTCCTCTCCTCGCCACCCCGGCGACGCCCTCCTCTGCATAGTCACCGACGCCCCCTCGATCTTGATCTCCGGCGTCGCGCATGTATGTCCCCCTCGATTCACCTCCCCGCCGGCGGCCGCATCCCCCCTCGATTCACCTCGATCCCCACCCGCCTCACGTTCTCTCCCCCACGCAGATCCTCTCAAGCTCGCCGCGGAGCAGGAGCAGCACGTCGGCGACCTCGTCTGCGACCTAGTTGGCGTCCTCGTCTGCGACCTCCTCGCCGCGCCTTCCTCGTCTGCGACCTCCTCGTCTGCGACCCCATTCGACCTCCGCCCCATCGAGCTGCTGGCCAACCCCGTGCTCACCTGCGCCACCGCGACCGACGCCGGATACCCCAGCAACTTCGTCGCCGACCCGTTCCTCTACGTGCAGGTGAGCCACCTCCTCCTTCTGTCTTATATTACTTTGGTCCGCTCTACACTTGCGCTGCTGTTCCGTAGATGTATCGCAAAATTTGACTAAGTCCAGGTTTCTGCATCATTATGCTTCTGCATCAAATGCCTCTCCTTCATAGTTTAGATGAAACAATATAGCCTACTAAATTGACTAGGCAAGATGCTCTGTATATTTTGGAAACATCAAAGCATGAATGAGTGGATGGAACTAATTTCGCACATGTGCAATGTAGATTTCTCCTAACGAATCGAAGTGCATAATTGCTGCATACAAATGATTCATGAAAAAATTCTAGTTTGTATGTCTAACACTAAAACACATTCAGAAACAAGTAGCCATATTTGCATTTAAGAATTATTACTGGCTTAAATGTGTTATCCTCATAAGACCTAAATACTTCATTCCTGCAGTTGAGCATAGAACATAAACATTTTTAAGAGAAAAACACAAACATTTGAGAGAGGGACTTAACAAGAATTACTCACCAGGACTGGATCTGCGGTCCCTCTTCTCATCTTTGGCAGGTTGTGCATGGAAAGGCATCCCCTTATACTTAACATTCGAGCTAAAACAAGCAAAGTTCAGGTTTAGGAAAGGCTTGTGGTTTTAGAAGGCCCAGCAATACATTTGAGGGTATTTCTATGTCTGTTCCATTTGGTAAATATACTAGATAGATTGGTTGGGGTTATCAGCTGTTTGGGTTGACATGTGGTGTTCCCCGTGTTACACCTGCACTTTTATATAGGCAATTATTTACAGTATATATGTGTCAAGTTTATTTTTAGTTGTTCTACGGTTGTAAAGCAAGGTCATTTTATTTTTGCGAATAGTAAAGCAAGGTCATTCTGAGAAAAATGCCATGTAAACATTAACAACAAACTTATAAACTAGACCATAAAGCATTATGTTCTGCTTATGTGTAGCCCTGTAGCCATTTGCCTGACATAAAAATAACAGCACACAAGACAAAGTTTAATTAGCATCAGGTTTCCTTTTGATTTTCTCTGTTTGAACTCCACAGTACCATGAACAAGCTTAATGAATTTTTATTTTTATGTTTTGCAAGGCAGAGTTGAGGACCTGACCGCCGCCCTCACATCTTCCTCGTCTTAGAGCAACACGTCAGCTCTTCGTGACTTCCCGCGACTTACGGTGAGCAACACATTACGTCTCCAGCTTGCTGGTGCTGGTGTGAGCTGCTGGTGTTGGCTGGTAGCTGCTGCTGGCTGATGGTGCTGGTAGCTGCTGCTGGTGTTAGCTGCTGCTAGCTACTGCATGTTGTTGCTGGTGATGGTGCTGCTGGCTGGTGTTTCTGCTGCTGCTAGCTGGTGCTGCTAGCAGCTGCTGCTGAGATGTGTTGCTAGCTGCTGCTGTTGATGTGCTGCTAGCTCTTGTACAGGGATCGACTGAGTTGCCCATTATTGCCGAAATGTTGATTCATTTTCGTTTCGGCGAAAATGGGGCACTCCTATGTCCATAAATTAGCATAGGTCATGCCCAATTTTTCCGTGAAATCTTGCGCTAACTTTATGCATTTTTTCCTACTTAGTTCGAACATGGCCAACAACGAAGAGGCCGGCGGCAGCGGCAGCAAGCCATTCTGGATGCTAACCGATGAAATGGAGGTGATGGAGTCACAACCTCGCCGCGACGACGGCGAGGATGATGTCACCGATCCAGAGTACCGAGCGGATGATGCCGCCGAGGATGACACCACTGATGGTGCCGCCGAGGATGACAACACGGATGGCGGCGAACACATGGGCGGCGGCGAACACATGGACGCCGGCGAACCGAAGAAGCAACTGAGGGAGCGTCGCCCGAATGTGCTCAGCACCGTGAAGCAGGCATTCGCCAAAGTGGACGCCAGTGGGCATCCAACGGCGCCCCCTGAATTAGTCAAAGGGTACGCAACCCAACTCGGGTGCATCCTCCGGAGCACGGTCTCGATAAACACCGAGAACCTCAGGCATCCTGACCAAGAGAATTTACGCTCCCTCCTCTTCACGAAGCTGCACGAACGATACGAGTTCCCGGTGGACTGCTCAGAAAAACGTCTCATGCGGAACAAAGTGCACAATGCCGCCCTCACGAAGATGAGCACCGCCCTCGCTAGTTGGGGGAACCGAGTGAAGAAAATGAGTAATAATGGTGAGAGTTACGAGAAGATCAAGGAGTCAAATCCTTCGATCACCGAGCAAGACTACGCTGATTTCAAGATCAAGTGCGAGAGCGAGTCAACGTCGGATTCTAGTCAGTGGCGGAAGGACATGCGAAAACTGAACTTAGGCACCCACAAACTTGGTCCTGGCGGTTTTAGGGTGGCGCAACTGAAATGGGATGCTGCGGATGAGGATCTTGTGAAGAACGGCCTCGAGCCCCTCTTCTCGCAATACAAAAACAAGCAAACCAGGAACTTTCTCCTGGCCCGGTACCGTATTGACCCAAAAACAAGGGAGCTCACCACCACTTTGGAGGTGAAGCAGTTTGAGGCTCTTCTGGTAAGGAATGCACCCGCTTAATTAGCTCCTTTATGGTTGCATTCTTATTGATGAATCCAAATTTCTAAATGGTTCATGCATGTTCCTCCCGTAGGCTAAGGAGGTTGCTGCGGAAAGTGAAAAGGAAGCTAGTAGCGGCGCGGGTCCACGAGCTCCTCGCAGTGTGCCCCTTGGGACAACCCTTTAAATAGGGCGTTGAATGCCCACAAGAAGAGGGATCCATTGAGTAAGCCGACGTCGGCTGGTCGTGTGGTCGGCGAAGGATGCTCTATGAAATGGTCGGATCTATAAGTCGGGGAAAAAGGAGAAAAAGGACACCATCGATGAGAAGGAGGTCGCACATCTCAAGGCACAAGTTGCGCAGATCCCGACATTGGTCGAGGAGCAAGTGCGGCAACAAGTGCAACATATCGTGGAGGCCCAACAGAGGACGCAACGACAGCAAGTGGAGGACCAAGTGGGCACGACGCTTAGCTACATCATCCCTACCTTGTTTGCCGGTCTGGACGCGTGGTATAGGGGAGGAAAAAAGGGGCCTCCCTCGGTTCCCAGTTTCACGGGCAGCAACTCGCACAACGTGGAGCCATCGGTGAGTCCGCATGCGGCAACAATGGTGTCTCCGGCGGTGCCAACATTGGTGGCTCCGGCGGCGCCAACCTTGGTGTCTCCCGCGGTGCCAACCTTGGTGTCTCCCGCGGCGCCATTACTTCAGCTCAATGCACCCATCGCTGCGGATAATACGCCGCCCGGCACCGCGCCAACAAGCGGCCACTCCATCAGTTCCAAGCCCGCCGCCGGCGGTGCCTCGACCTTAGCCGAGCAGGACGCCATCACGGTAACCAACCCTCGGCCGATGACTTCCATATCCTTGCCTTTGACTAGCTAGCCATCCCTAACGCCCTACATGTTTTCCGCAGGGCGCCGCCGCCAACGTCCCATGCACTCTCCTGCATTTTGTGAACGGCGAGTTGATCGATGTTGCCAAGGCCAAAATCGTTCAACCGAGAAACCGCCAGTTACACGGTGTACCCATGGCACCCGACGTGTATAGGATTCAACTGGTTCGGGTGCTTAGTGGCTACGATGATGTGCTAACTCCCTTTCAACCCCATGGTGCCGACGAAGATGAGGCCCTTACCCTCCACCAACGCTTCAATTGGTCCATGGTTTGGCCAAAGAGCTAGATTCGTTTGGGGGCGAGGGACACCACCCCACAGACAGCACCCCCAGCAGTGCCGGCGCCAAGCCATGGCAAGACCACCCCAACGGTGCCGCAATCAGCCGACGAGGACATGCAGATGGCACAGGATCCGAACGATGGTCCAGACAAGGACAGTACGTTTGCCAACCTTGACTACAACTTCGATTTTGCGATGGACTATGATGTCACTAGCAGCCAACCCTCTCAAGCTGCCGCCGAGGGGAAAACCTATTGCAACAAGCGGTGCCTATTCTGTTCTCAGGAGACGCCTCCAGCTGCCGACTTCACCGAGACTCAGCCGATAGCCGAGGTGAGAAGTGTTGTCAGTCCTAACACACTGAAGAAGGCTTGCGAAGAGGAGAATGCAGTCCCAGGTAAATACGAAGCCGAAGGGACGGAAAAGAAAGAAGAAGGACGACAAGTCCGCACAGCCAGCCCGGCACTATCCGTGCTCAGGACGGGCCACCAGTGCCCAAGAATATCGAGTCGAGGGTGCATGTGTCGGGTGAGCGGATGCTAATTAAAAGATTGTACGATGCTGCACCCGGTCCTATGCGATCTCTGGTTGACGACATTCAGTTTATGGAGGAGCGGCGTATTAGGGAGAAAGATCATGGATACCCGGTGTATGTTGCCAAGGTGCCCTCGGGCCATGACTTTGTCGATAGTGGCTTCGCGGAGAAGATCTTCCTGCGGTATGATGCTTCGCCATGCTGAACAGTTATCCGCTGCACTACACCTTCATTCGCCTATACTCGCTCAGCAAGGCGGCGCGGATCATTAGAGACAACACCCCTGGCATCGCGATAGCCGACCCCTTCTACATGCGTGCCGTCCACTTGGCCACCGCCGAAGACCGGGCAGTCACAAGTGAATACCTCAAAGGCTTCTTTCTAGCGAACCAGAAGAAGTATAACCTCCTCCTGCCTGTATTTTCCGAGTAAGTCACCCCCTCACCGTACCGGTCTTAACTCGTGATTTTTTTAGATTTCAATTGTCCTGTTCTTAAACATTATGTGTTCTACGCAGAGACAATACCTGCACACTCATACATAACCCCAAAACATTCCATGGCCACATACCTCGATGCGGACGGTAAGTCAACCACGGACTACACGAATGTCAAGGCCGTACTTGATGATGCTCTCAATGGCTACGTCAAAGCGAAAGGCCACATGGAGAGGCCAAATGTTAGGTACGGGAAGCATGTGTTCAAGCACCAAACAAAGTTTCCCTACGTCAAGAAGCCGCCTTCTAGTAACAAGGATGCCTACTACATCCTCTATCACATGGATAAGTTCATACTGGACCAGCAGTAGCTTACGCTACCTGAGCATCTTAGAGACTGGGCCAACAAATTGTCGCGGGTCCTTGACGACGGCATCAAGCAAGACTTCTTCCGCATCCAAGTAGATTTTTGTGAAATCATCCATCAAGATGTCGTTAGAAGCGCGGGGGAGTTCTATGCCGGCTATCAGCCGTACGTCAAACAGTGACATAGACACAATGCTCCAAATGCAAGGTGACGACTACCGCTCATGGATGTGCTTGAAGAAAGGCGGCGGTTTTATCCACACTCCGAGTAAAAAGTCTTGATGTGCGAGCCTAGTTATGTAGTTGTGAACCAAAGACGAGCATGTGTTGTAATAAACTTTATCCAGCACTTTACTTGCATGTCTGTTTAATTAGTTTCGACGGTCGTTGAACCTATATGTAATCGATGCTATTAATTACTAGTTCGGCTATGTTTGTGAACTTATATATATGGCTCTGTCAATTTCCGCACTTGATTTGGTCGTTAATTTTGTTTGCATATGCCGATGATTAGAATGGTTGGTCACTTGTACACTCGGGGGTGGAGCAAGCGAGCCTGGTGTGATGGCAGAAATATCAATCTCTTGTGCATACTACCTGGCCTCGCTTACTCCATCCCTGAATGTTAAAGTTTGTTTCGACCAACAATGTATGACGCAATCCATTTAGTTCATACTAGCTACTAGTCTCTTATTTGAGTTGACACTTCTTAATTGCATTGGCCGATGATTAGAATGGTTGGTCACTTGTACACTTGGGGGGTGGGGCCAGCGAGCCTGGTGTGATGGCACAAATATCAATCTCTTGTGCATCCTACCTGGCCTCGCTGACCCCATCTCTGAATGTTAATATTTGTTTCGACCAACAAAGTATGAGGCATTCCATTTAGTTCATACTAGCTACTTATCTCTTATTTGAGTTCGCACTTCTTAATTGCATTGGCCTTTCTTCCATTTTAGTGCCGATGATTAAATTTTGTGGTCACTACACTTGGGGGAGCGCTAGCGAGCTCAGTGCGATGGCACAAATATCAATCTCTTGTGCATCCTACTTGGCCTCGCTAACGCCTTCCCTAAATGTTAATATTTGTTTGGACCAACAATGTATATGAGGCCCTTGTCATTCCATTTGCTTTGGTATTTCAAAATGCCGATGATTAGAATGTTTGGTCACCTGTACACTCGGGGGAGGGGCTAGTGAACCGTGTGCGATGACACAAGTATCAATCTCTTGTGCATCCTACTTGGTTTCACTAACCCCTTCCCTGAATGTTAATATTTGTTCCGACCAACAATGTATGAGGCCCTTGTCATTCCATTTGCTTTGGTATCTCAAAATGCCGATGATTAGAATGTTCGGTCGATCACTACACTCCGGGGATGCGTTAGTGAGCTTGGTGCGATGACACAAATATCAATCTCTTGTGCATCTTACTTGGTCTCACTAACGCCGTCCCGGAATGTTGATATTTGTTCCGACCAACAATGTATGAGGCATGCCTTTTAGTTCATACTACTTGGATCGTTTTTGAGTTTGCTCTTATTCGTTGCAAACAACTATGAGCGTGCACTAATGTTTCATTGGCCTGTGCATATATATGCAAATATGACGTGGTATGTCGTGTACAAGGGCAAGGTTCCTGGAGTCTACAACGACTGGGAGGAGTGTCGGAGACAGGTTCACCGTTTTAGCGGTAACAGCTACAAAGGGTACACCACTAGAGCGGAGGCCGAAGATAGATACGCACGCTATTTGGCGGGAGAGAGGAGGGAGCGGAGGAGGAACCGGATGAAGATCACTATCATCGGGATGGTGCTAGTAGTGACTCTAGCTCTCTTCTATGTGATGGTACTTTAGATGATCGATCTTATGTAACCACTAGCTCATTTGTGAATTTGTAACCCCGTAACTTGCATTGTAACCTCGTAACTTCTCTAATGTGAAATCGTGTGAATCATGTGGGGCTAATGTGAAAAACTATGTATGGATAAGCTGTGCTATTGTTTATATGGTGTTATATATCCTGTATTGTGCTATTGTACTATGATATACAACCTGTATAAATATCTGCCAGGATACAAAAAAAAATTCAAAATTGTAGCAGTGGCGCACTGGTGGCCCATCAGTGGCGCACGTCCATTAAGTAGCAGTGGCGCACTGCTCTGGATCCAGTGGCGCACTGCCCTGTGATCCCCTCCGAGTCTAGCAGTGGCGCACCAGGCACCTCAGCAATGGCGCACGTCCTGGAGACAGCAGCGGCGCACGTCCACACGCAGAAGTGGCGCACCACCTCGCTGAAACAGTGGCGCACCCCAAATAGTAGCAGTGGCGCACCACGTCTAGACAGTGGTGGCGCACTGCCACTGACCAACAGTGGCACACCACGTTGGAGCAATAGTGGCGCACCGCTGGACATGTTAATGGCGCACCATGCAGTGCGCCACTGGTAACCAGGCTAGTAGTGGCGCACCCCTAGTGCGCCACTACTAGGAGTTAGCAGTGGCGTGATATCAGTGGTGCACCACTAGTGGCCACTGATGGGTATAAGTGGTGCACCACTGATTGCATTTTTCCTAGTAGTGACCATACCATTCTCTATCGGGACCCCAATGACCCATGGACTACTCTTAACTGTCCCCATGAATAGCTGGTCCACCATGTGGACCGCCGACACATAAGCTATATCACACCATTAATTTACATATTTATTTCATTCATTCCAGTATCAAATATTAAAGTCCACATTAAATTATTTTTGGAAATAATTTCTTTCCTTATCTTTTCTCTTTGAGTAGGTGGCTAAATAAATGATTCTTACATTGACACCATATCTTTTTTTTCATTCATGTAGATGGTACTAATTTTTTTTTTTTGCTTTTTGGATATTATATTCAGAACATCATTAGTTCCATCGGCGGATACTTCGAAAACTTTAATGTCTTATCTAGAAATATCTCCATCCATATCTTTTCTCTTGTATTCCAACTGCTTATAAATGGCCTTTACCATGACACATATCTTTGTATGTTTCCTTTGAAGTTCTATATATAGAGAATACCCAAAAGAAAAATCACAATTTCTTTTGACATTCCATGATGCCGAGACTTAGTTTCTTATATCTACTTATTCTAACCATTGCAAATTTCTCTGGAAAAAATGAAGCATGTCAAAATTGTCACACGACTAAGGAGGTATGGTCAAATTTTGTTGAAATTTATTAAGTTGTTACTCACCTATTGAACTATAGCAATCACAAAATTTTGTGTAATTTCATAGTGTTTTGATAATTTATCAAATTTCATATGTATATGTATATGTATATATATGTATGTATATATATTGACCGATGCTTACAAAAGGAAGGTGAAGAATAATTATAATTATTTAACAAGCTTAAGGTTATTTTATTCTTTTTAGGCATCAACTGGACACGCCTATGGATCAGAAGGTGGTAGCAGTGACATACTCTATGTGAGTTTCACTTTGGAGCTTTTTGGAAGAATGTTAATTTCGTATGGATTTGGCTCAAGTACCTACTTACTATGCATGTTGTTCACGAAAATATCATTTTAAGTTTCAGCTTCAAGCACTGCTTTTTTACTGTGAGTCCACATATGTAGTATCTATTAAAAATCATGAATTTATGTTTGCCGTTAATAAAAATCAGCATTTTGATTAACTAAGATTGACCCAAATGTTTACGGGACAAATGATTTGGGTGGATCCACAATGAATCTAATAATGGACCATGGTGTTTAAGAGATATATGTCAATTTGGACTTGTGATTTAAGATGGCCACGTTAGTACCACAGTACAAGTCAGACACGCCATGTTGTATCCAAAGCATTTCAACAACAAGGTATATGACAATATTTTTCTTCATCTATTTTAGATGTTAATTTTTATAGATATCTACGATTAAAGACAAAAGAGCATCACTATAGTTCATTAATGATGCTCAAGTTTGACCATACATATTTGGTCACAAAATGTCATAGGTTGAGTATAGGGACAAGTATGTTGACTATACTTGAGCAATATGCCCTCTCTTATTTTTACAACATTTTTCTATATTTTACCTTTTCCAATTTATTTTTCCATTCAATGGAATTTCCAAAACATGATATTATTTTTTGGATTATGCTGCTAATAAATTGGTGCTCTATATCATATTATACATTTTTACATACATATATCACACTTTAAAAATAAGATGTGTCTTCTTGGAACATTATGGTGTTAAACATTTTCATATTTATAACATCATTAGATCTATCAATCAATAATTTAATTCACACTATTATGTCATTTTTTTGAACTCTCATGCACATTAAACTTGTACCGGATGGATATCCTTAAATATTTTGGATATGATGTTCCATGATGTCGATACTGAACTTGTTATATAAATTTCTTATGAGACCATCACAAATATCCCTCACAAACAAATAGAAGCATGTTTTGACTAAGGAGGTAAGTTCAAAATTTGTGGATGTGTCATGTTGTAACTTTTTATATATTGAACTATTGTGAGGATACGATTATTCTGCTTTCGCCACACTTTGATATATTCACAAATTTCGTACAGATTTAATGCATTAAGAGAGATATATTATGTTACTTTATATGGGGCTTTAAGATTATTTTTAAGGGATGGGACTTTCATGTGGAAATGTGAACAATGAGGATAATAATATTTAAGTTTGATTACGTTGTTGATTTCCAGGCATCAACCGGACATGCCTATGCTGAAGAAGGTGGTAGTGATGATGTAACCTATGTGAGTTTCACTAGTGGAGGCCATTTGTCTCATATAGATTAATTACTTATGTATTTGGTCTTACATGGCTAACATGTTTGCCATATTTCGAACCACATCCTAGTTCCTTAACAAAAATAAAGTTTTACAATTTAGGCATTGCTTGTCCAATCTAAGTTTATAGATAAACTATCCATTGCAACGTCATGAATAGTATGCTCCCTACAAGTAAAGAATCACTACCGTGTAGGTGGACAATACTTAGAAGAAACACCATTTTTGCATCATCTTAATAAATACTTGTGTAACAAAGTTCTATATATGAAGATTTGGAAGGTTTGGGGATGTCTTTGTGAAATGTCAAATAAAGTCATAGATGTTGTTGCAAGTTTACATTAGGACCCTTTTCTCCACTTATTTGCAGCCATATTTTGCAAAAAAAAAGTTCCAAAAGGCTAACTAGTCCATGGATTATGGTGCGATCTCTCCCTTATTGCCAAAACTTTCGGTGAGATCAAGATAACAATGTTGTGTTCCGTTTAAGCAGTGGATCATCTCACTCCCCACATGTATGTTTATTTTGAGGATTACGTTATAGTTAATGTGAGACTATCTTATTATACAATAGTATGTCGTTAACTTAGTAATGAAGATTTGTGTTATCCCACCATAATGTTATGATTGACATATGATTCACCTCCTAGTACTAGATGGGTTCCTTAAATCGAAAGAGCCCTTTGATACATAATATTCCGCCCCTCCATATAATAGTAATCTAGTTTGACACCTCTATTAGACACCATGCTTGTTAATTTATATATCACCAAAGTTGTCAAATGTTTCTCACGTTTCCCTTTTCCTGTAAGAGAACATAAAAAGTGAGGCTAACTCATATATACTTTTTGAATATATTAAAAAAAAATGTTATGATAACTAGTCGTTGGTGTATTTACATATACTACTTCCAATGCATACAAGCGTAATTACTTTGTTATCACTTTGCAGATTGCAGCACATGCATCATATCCAGGAAAGCCGTACGATGAGTACTATGGATTTGTTGCAACCATAGATGTGTATGGTTATAATATAAGTCGGGGCCAAATGAGTGTTTCTGCAGTTTGGGTTGCTAATGTTGGAAATTGGTCAAAAGAACGCTACAATTCTATACAAGTCGGTTGGATGGTAATTAATGCTCTATATTTATATAAAATGTTTTTCTTGTTTTCTCAAGAGATTTCAAGATCCTCAAAATGCCTCTAGAAAATAACTAGTTCCCTTCCGTTTTGTAGACTCTAATATGGCTAGTTCCTTTAAATTTTGCAAAAACTATGAGTTACTATATTATAGCCATAAACATCATTTTACTTTTCATAGTATCAACCGTGGCTTGTGTTACTCCTCCACATATTCATTTGTATCTCGCTATCCATATATCCATATCTTCTATTATATTATTAAAACAACAAACAACCAACGCTGGAGATTTTGCATAGAAAAAGAACGACTTAGATTCCATCTCCACGTTGTAGTACAATAGAACAAACCTAAAATCCATCTATGCCGAAAAGAAACTGCCGCATAAGTTGATGAACGACTTGGTCATTATATCTCCATGTTGTATTGCGAAGGAACAGATAAAATCCATCTAGACCGATTCCGGGGAAGAACGATACGGGAACACAAATCGTGATCGAAGCAGACTCCTTCTTTAACGGAAGATAATGTGCATCTTGATCCTTCCTGTTGAGGAAACAATACGTGATCCAAGCAAAGTCCTTTCACGGGAGATAATGTACATCTTCATCTTTCCCATTGGCTAGGCTGTTTCGGAAATTGATCAAGGCATTGCGTTCCTCGCGTCCTGAGTCCCGAAGCACCTTTGGCAAGTCGGAATCGTAGGCGAAGCCATGGTGGGCAGATCGACGGCGAACAGCTAATGGTGACGAAGGTGGCAGGTTTCGGTTACACATGTGCCCTAATGAGGTTCAAAAATCATCGCCGTGCAGCGAGCCATCCACGACGAATTCAACCAGCCTGACCTTGGTATACCTCCGTTCCGGCCGATGTTGATTGAGTAAAAGCTGCACAGGATTTCTTCTCCGGGGCATGAAACTTTTGATTTCAGTTCTTGAACTCTAGGAATTGGTATACCTCTGTGGCCATGGTGATCAACGTGGTGCACGTTTTTGCTCGCCTCCCCTGGCTACCTGAAAGTTCATATCAGAGTCGAGATCTGCTTGCATCAAACGGATGATGATCTGTCGGTAGGCCAATATGTGTCAAGGAAGTCGAGTAGAGGCGAATATCGATCCAGTGTGCCATGTGAGTTGTTGTCCGTCTGAACAAGACATGCCTGCTGTCTGTTTTGCGTGTGATTACATAATTTGGAGAATGAACCACGGTGCATTCTTGCCATGTCCTTTGATTAATTTTCTTTGCTCTTAACCAATAATGTACGTGTGCACAATGCCATCTGAAGGTGGAACAGAGCGATAAAATAGTCTATAATGTTCAATTCAGTTTTTTTTACACTCAAACAGTAGGGAAAAGAAATCCCCACTTTCAATTCAGTTTTGAGGCGGGGTATATGCTTACTCTGGTGTTAGAGTTCAAATCTCATGGATTTTGTTGACGTTTGCAGGGGTTCCATAATTTTAATCTCGGCTGTAAATTGTCACGGTGTGGTGTCCTGGTTGTCGGAAGATTCAGATAGAAGAAAGAATAGTTTTCCTTTTTATTTTTTTCTTGGATGAATATATATCCTTATGGAAGATAATATGCAGATAGAGGGAAATACCCATTATTTACTTCTACACTTTTCTACATTGTTATGTTCTTAAGGTGCAAAATTTTGTGGCGTTCTCTTCCATGAATTTGGTAAGTGTAAACTGAACAGTTTTTACTGCACATTCTACATGTTCTGATATTGATCACTCCACTGATGAATCACTTTCTTGCAGATGGCTGAATGATAAAAAAAAATTATCTACTTCTGCCTGCCTTCTATGCTAGAAACAACAAGCTTATAGGCTCAACTCGGCCTATTATCACTTCTCCATTTTGGCAAGTGTCAGATTCTTTCGGATGATGGTCATAGGAGTTTTCGGAGGATGTCAGGTTGCTTTTACATATCGCTTTTTTTTCCTGTTTGCAAACAGGAGGTCAGTGATGAACACTTCTGCATCTCGCGTTTTTAGTTAAACAATAATATACAAGTTATATGTACCGACATCTCCCGCAAACACTTAAATGACCAGAGAACAAAAGTTTGAGACACTAAAATAGGAAGGAGTATTGCACTATTTTAGAAAAACCAACATCTAAAATTCTCATCTTCAACTGATAGTGTGGTGCATAATTAGAGTGGCAACAATATTTTTCCTAGGGTGGCTACATATATTCTCACAGTCACATTCACCTTTGATTTGTGGGTAACCTTGATCCGATGAGTAAGAACCAACGGCTTTTCGAAAAAGAATTATCTGCTTGAAGATGCAGACATTTCATTATTAAACTAAAAATAAATAGAGAGTTCCCAAAAACAAGTCTGGTGACGCCAATCAAGAATGAGAATAATCGGTAGGATCTATCTTTGATGCATACACAACCGATATTTGTTTGTGTTACTAGACATGGTAGAGTTGTGGAGATAATATATAGGTTTTAATGGTAGAGTTCAAGGCTACGTACATGATAGAACATGGAATCCTAAACAATGAAATTTTACTAAGTTTGCATTTCCTCATATGAAAATGTTTTAGCACCTGTATAGAAACTACGTGGAAGCAGTAGGGAACACTGGTGGAAAAAGGGGCTTTGGTCGCGGTTGGCAACTGCCATTAGTCGCGGTGGCGCAACCGCGACCAAAGTAGCGCGACTAAAGGCCCCCCCCCCTTTAGTCGCGGTTCCTTACGAACCGCGACTAAAGGCCCGTCCACGTGGGCCGCAGGCGAGCGCCAGGGCGGAGGACCTTTAGTCGCGGTTCTTCTGGCAACCGCGACTAAAGGCCTCCGCAGAGGTTTAGGGTTTAGCCCCCCTCCCCCTAAATCTGGTTTCTTTTTAATTTGTATTATTTTATTTCTTTTGGGTTTTAATTTTGAAGGAGTTTCACATATTCTACGGTACTGTATACATACATGCATATGAATGTACAATTTTAAACAAATTTGAAATTAGAACCAAAAAGAATTCAAGAGGAATATACAATATATATTCAATATCGGATGACCATATACAATATATATTCAATATCGGATGACCA
Organism: Lolium rigidum; assembly: GCF_022539505.1. NCBI lineage: Eukaryota > Viridiplantae > Streptophyta > Magnoliopsida > Poales > Poaceae > Lolium > Lolium rigidum. The sequence continues at coordinate 348,324,777 of NC_061513.1, read as the reverse complement.
TATACAATTTTGAACAAGTTAGTTACAAATTCTGGTGCATATAAAGTTCTACGTCATCGTAATAGTGTTCTCCTCTAGGATCGATGACTTCCTCGCCAACCATCCAGCTAGTTCCTCTTGAAGTGGTCGGAAGCGAGCTTCGGACTAAGCGTCTTCCGGAGGTTATTCCTCGGGATGTTGTTCTCACACTTCTGGTCCCGCTCATTGCGGTATCTCCGGATCCTCACACAAACATAGTATCCACATAGATTGGTCCCCGGTGGCTGAGTATCCCCGGTCGTCCGCACTTGCCATTTTAAAATTTAGCTCTTTTTTGAATTCACCGACCTTGGTATCTACGAACCGTCTCCAAACCCTACGAGGCAAAGAAAATTAAATAAACAAGAGAGTTATTAATTAGTTACTTGATATTAGGAAATGATGAACGAAATAGGCCGATCGATATAGAGCGCAAATGAATGAAAATAATTACTTTTGCATCATTTTTCTCATGTCGCCCCAAAGCGCCGGATCCATATTCGGAGAGTCGTGGACGAGAACCGAGGAGGTCCGAACTTTAATTACCATAAGAATCCGAGTGGAACCTGCGGACACGATACATGCACGATCATGCATAACTCATCGATTAGCCACATACCATGCATGGAGTAAACAAAAGAGAATGTGCTCAAGACAGAAACACTCACCCAAAATGGTAAGGAAATAGAATATCACTTTTACATTTGCTGTTTTCTAATAAACCGCCACGAGGTCTTCCTCCACGTCGGCGGGGTGGTGTTCTAACACATATGAATTAACGATGTGTGGGTCAATGAACCCAACATCATGGATGTTCCTTATTCGCATTTCCCGCTTCTTCATTCTGCATAATAGCGTACACAACAAGATAGTTAGGACAATATATATATATATATAGTGCAGGCAATGAACGAGATGGGGTAGAAATTAATAAATCACTTACAGAACGTAGCAACTGATGATAGATTTGTCGAGGTCGCGCAGATTGAACAGATTGGAACAATTCACTCGAGAGGAATTTGTACCCGATAACGTTTGAAGTGATGCTCATATTTAACTTCCGCATAGATATAGTCTTTGGCGTCTTCATGTTTTATGTAACCCTTGTACCAATTTAGCGAGACCTTTCATTTGTCGAGGTAGATCCTCTTCCTGCGCGGAGCTCGATGAGAGGGCCATTCATCACATATGTAAATACTACGTCCTTCATTGGCGCCTCATCAAGGCCTAACAGAGTGCACGAAGAGTGATACCTAAGTCGGCCGCTTGTTCTCTGGCACTCGTTACAGTCAATCCATGTGCTGCCGCAGCTGCTATGATATCGGGGCATCCGGACCGGCGGCTTGCACTATGAGCGGGGCGATCGATTGTTTACTTTGTTCCCCGAGCTGGGCAACTTCTTTCCCCCTTTCTAATTTTGTCTCGGCCTCGTCCTCCAAGGCTTTCTTCTCCGCCTCTTGGTTCCTCTTGAACGCGAGTGCTTGCCTACGAAGTTCACGTAAATAGTCGTCAGGCAGATTCTTCGCGGCTTGGGACGGTGTGTTCAAAAATGACTTAGCCCACTGCTTTTCCTTGTCGAGAATATGCCGGCTTGGGCTCGCCCTCTATTTTCTTCTTGACGCTCGCCTTCCATTTCTCTAAATCAGCAGCCGCGCCGCCTCGACTTCCTCGGCACTACTTTCCCAAGGCCTCGTGGGGAGAGGCTTCGGTGATACCTCCGGTACCTTTGTTTTCTTAGGTACGTAAGGGTCCGGGTTAATAACCCGGGACTGCTTCGCTTCTTCGCCGGAGGTGGATTGGGGGCGGTACCGGTGTCCGATCACCCGCCGGACGAGGGACTGGGGGCGGCGTCGGCCGACGTGAATGAGGTGTATTAGGTGAAGCACCACCGCCACCGTCACCGCCACCGCCACCGTCACCGCCACCGCCACCGCCACCGTCACCGCCACCGCCACCACCACCACCGTACGGGGGTGGACTTGTTGGCGCCTCGCCTGGAAACTTGATAAATTTCTTCTGCCATAGAATGAGCCGGCGCTTGACATCTCCAAGTCTTTTCACCCCTTCGGTGTAGCAATGTCAATGTCCAGGTCCTCAAACCCTTGGACTATCTCCTCCACCGTCACACGAGCATAGCCATCTTGAATGGGGTTGTTGTGGTGGAGTGCTCCAGTGGTAAAGCACTGCCGATGGCTACCTTCATGGACATGTTCCCGATAGGATAATACGGATGACATGCTTTCATCTCCTTTATATCGTCCACGGGGTAGCGAGGAGGCTCCGGTGCAGTAATTTCGACCACGAGAGGCTCCGGTGCAGTAATTTCTATCGTCGGTGCACCAGCCGGTGAGGCCTCCGTGGAAGCCACGCTGCTTCTTCTCCGCTGCTGGCTTCCGAGATCCATTGGATGATCTTCATGCTGCGCCCGAGCTGCCTCTCTTTCGGCTACTAGTACACTCACGGTTTTCTTCATCACATCCATTTCCGTTACCAACTGCGCCACAACATCTTTTTCCCGATCCATCTTTCTCTTACGGCTTCGTAACCGTACGGGTCATCGTTCCGGGGAACCCTATTTTCCACGGAATGGGCCCCATGCCTCGTACACGTCCTCCGTGTTCGGGATTCCCGAGGGCTTTTGTCGGGCGTCGCTCTCTGTTGAACTTGATCTTCCCCTCTTGAGCATCCCTCATTGCCTCAATAAGCTTTTGGGTGGGTGTAATTATTTTGCCCTGGTAAACACACTCCCCTGTCTCCGGGTTCAGCGATCCCCCATGCCCGTACCACCAGCTTTTGGCCCTTGGGTCCCATCCCTCCGTACCTAGACGGATTCCTCGCGCCCTCAGCTCGTTCTCCATCTTCTCCCACCTAGGCTGCCAAAGCGATACCCTCCCGGCCCCATTTTATGATTGTACTCCTTCTTGGCCGCATTTTCCTTATTTTTTTCGATAGTTCAAGGAACTGCTCCGATTTCTTTTGCTTCACAAATTCCGGCCAATCATGTTGCAGTTTCTCATATTGTCCTTTGAAATCCGGAGTCTTGCCCTGGTTGACAAAGTCATGGGCTAGATTTTGCTTGTATTTCCGGAATGCGTTGGCCATCCTAGAAAGAGCGAACTGTTTGACTAGCTTGCGCCTCTTCTTGTTTTCCGCAATCTTGTTACCCTCCTCATCGTATTTGCGGTATTCCGGAGGTAGAACGAAATGTTCCATAAGCTTGTTGAAGCAATCTTTTTTTCTCTCTTATCGACAAAAGTGAAACCAACACGTGCCTTCTTTGGCTCATTCCACTCCTGGCGGGTGATCGAGACGTTGTCTCTAACAACGGCTCCGCATTGGCTGACAAACTTGGTGGCGTTCTTGCTGGGCTCCAGCGCCTGCCGGTTGCTTCGTCGACAACATCGATGGTGCATGTTTCTCCTGCTTTCATCGTCTTGGTTGCGCCACGCTTTGACGACGTACTCGATTTTTTCGACGATCCGGCCGAGGGCTAAAATAAGAAAGAGAGTCGCGCGCGTTAGTACACACACATTTATTCAAATCAGTTAGTTGTATCACCAGACGCTCAATATGTATATATATATACCTCGGCGCCGGAGGTGGTTGCTACTTCCAATTGAAGATCGTCGTTTATCGACGTTTCTTAGGCATCATCTTGCTGACGGCGCCCTTCATCTTCACACTCAAGGTTCAGATAAGAAGAGATATCATCTTCTTCTTCTCCGGTCGGCACAAATGGAATATCGCCTTTTATGATGCCGAACATATGGTCTTCAGCGTCCGGATCATAGTTGTCCGGAATCGGGTCAGCTCTATCGTCCGCCATATGTCGATCCCGAAAACATGTAGTCAAAACAAATTAATTGTGTATATGCCAGCATTATCACATCTCTTCTACATATAAAGAGAGAGGGCGACGAGGGAGGCGAGAGGGGGACGCGTGTATTAGATGTGTATATGCGGACGATCGACCGCGTGACCGAGAGACCGGTGTGGCGGTGACCGAGAGGGCGGTGGCGGTGCCGAGGACACATAACCCTCGCCGCCCCCTCTCGATACCAAATAAAATGTTAAGTTAAAATTTTGATCATTAAGTCTAATTTTTCTTAAGTTAAAATTTTGATCATTAAGTCTAATTTTTCTTAAGTAAAATTTTGATCATTAAGTCTAAATTTTGTTAAGTACGGCCGGCCGGCGCGGTGAGAGAGAGAGGGCCGGCCGCGCGCGCGGGAAGGGGAGAGGAGGAGGGCGGCAAGGAGCACGGACGGTGAGAGAGAGACCGGCACGGTGGCGGTGGCGAAAAGGGGCGGCGGTGGCGGTGGCGCCGCCCCGTCGCTGCGAAACAAAAAAAAAAGCGAGGGGGAGTACAAAATTATTTTTGTTATGTCAAAATTTCGAGGGGAGTACAAATTTTTTGTTAACTATATATTACATATTTGTTAAATTTTGTTAAGTCAAAATTTTAGTTTACAATTTTAATTAACAACAAGTTAATTCGTTTAAGTCCAAATTTTAATTTTTTTTACATAATATTTTTTAAGTCAAATTTTAGTTTACAATTTTAATTAACAAAAACAAAAAAAAACAAAAAAAAATGAGAGATCGAGAGATCGAGGCAGGGGCGCCGTGTGTACTGGCGCGCCCCGCCCTCTCTCTCCCACGGCGGTGGGCGGCGGCGGTTCGAGCCGGCCGGCGCGCGCGCGTGGTGGCCGTGTACTGCGCGGCGCGCGCGTGGCGGCGGTGTGCGGCGGCGTGTGTGCGGCGGCGCGGAGATTGATCGAGGCGACGACCGGAGATTGGGCCGGGGCAGCGAGGTCGCTCGAGGGCGGCGGCGGCGGCGGCGGTCGCTCGAGGCGGACGCAGTCGACGACGTACGGGGCGGGTGGCGGCGGTCGATGTCGCGCGGCGGCGTGCGAGGGCGTCGTCGAGGCGGCGAGAGGAGGCGTCGGCGGCGTCGTCGAGAGGCGGCAGTACACGAACGGGCGGAGGAAGAAGAGAACGGCGCGGCCGTTCGGCCGCGCGATATTTATAGTGAGAGGGCTTTAGTCGCGGTTGGGGTCACCAACCGCGACTAAAAGCTACCTTTAGTCGCGGTTGGTGACCCCAACCGCGACTAAAGCATTTTTCGCCCCATTTTCGGTTTCCGCGGAAAACGACCTTTAGTCATGCGTTGGCCAGGCCAACCGCGACTAAAGGCCTTTTTCGAAATTATTTCGTTTTCTAAATGTGAAAAATAAAACTAATTCATGTCTAAATGTGAAAAATACAAATAATATATCAAAAAATTCAGAAAAATAAAACTAATTCATTTCAAAATATTAAAAATACAAATAATATATCAAAAAATTCAGAAAAAAAAACTAATTCAATTCAAAATCTTAAAAATACAAATAATATATCAAAAAATTCAGAAAAATAAAACTAATTCAATTCAAAATCTTAAAAATAGAAATAATATATAAAAAAAATCAGAAAAATAAAACTAATTCAATTCAAAATATTAAAAATACAAATTATATATCATAAAAATCAGAAAAATAAAACTAATTCAATTCAAAATCTTAAAAATACAAATAATATATCAAAAAATTAAGAAAAATAAAACTAATTCAATTCAAAATTTTAAAAATACAAATTATCAAAAATTCATAAAAATAAAACTAATTCAATTCAAAAGTTCGTTGGCCCCCTCTTCCCGCCTCTTTCCGCCGACCCCCTCTTCCCTCCTCGTCTTCCCGCCATTTCTTCCCTGTCTTCCCGCCTCTTTCTTCCGGCCAATTGTTTCCCGCCAATTTCTTTCGGCCTCTTTCTTCCCGCCAATTTTTTCCCGCCAATTTCTTCCCGCCACTTTCTCCCGCCTCTTTCTTCCCGCCTCCTGTCTTCCCGCTCCCATTTTTCCCGCCATTTGTCACTACATATAGGTAGCCCGGCTTGGCCAGCATTATCACATCTCTACAATCTCTCATCACTCATGGCTTCCACCGCACCCACTCTAACCTACCAGCAGGTGGAGGAGCTTTGCGCCTCGAACTACCCTTGCCCTCCGGAGCTACCGCGTCCTCGCGGGCTGGAGCCTAAGCGCCGGCGGCGTGCCGGTCCCTCCCGTCCCTCGGGTACTCGCGCGCCGGGCGGCCATCACGAACCACTACTACCTCGACCTCACGCCGGAGCAGCGGATGAATCCCCGCCGGCATCCCGATAACCAGCATACTTGGGACGCCTTCTTCATCAATCGGCGTGAGAGGGCGCTCGCCGGGTATGAGGAGGACGGTCCGCCTCCCGGAAACTTCCACGAGGCCGGCCGTCGGCTATGGTGGTACGGCCGGACTCCGCGGAGCGTCATGGACTACATCACGGCCGGCGATATCCCCCGCCTGCGCTACCCTCGGTTCGAGCCACGAGCGCCGCCCGACGACGGCGACGACGACAGCGGCGACGACGACGCCGGCAACTTAGAAGGCGACGACTACCGAGTACAACGGCGGCGGCTATGAAGACTACGAGTATGCATATTATACGCCTAGGCAGGAGTATGACTAAATCACTCCAAATTTCATGTATGCAGGAGTATGACTTAGTCACTCCAAATTTCCTATATGCAGGAGTATGACTTAGTCACTCCAAATTTCATGTATGCAGGAGTATGACTTAGTCACTCCAAATTTCATGTATCATCAGTGCTATCTCGAGTCAATTGAATCATTCGAAAATGGACACCAAACACATCACGGGTAATATAATTCACATGATTCATTCAACAAAGTTTGGTACAATAAATTATTACACATCATTTCTTCCCTTGTGTCCCTGCTTGCTTACGATTGTGCCGTATCCATGGAGCATCCTCATCATTTAACTTAATGCTTGGGTCGGTGTTCACTTTGAAGGGCGGAATTTCAGCAAACATATTATAATCTTCGACATGTCCGTCTTGTCCTCCACTCCCACGATGTTTCTTTTCCCCGAAAGAACAATGTGGCGCTTTGGATCATCGCATGATGTACTTGATCGTTTTCTTATCTTTCCGTTTCCTCGGTTTGCTACTCATGTCCTTCACATAGAAAACCTGAGCGACATCTTTCGCTAGGACGAATGGTTCGTCAAGGTAACCAAGATTGTTGAAATCCACCATTGTCATTCCGTATTGCTGGTCCACCTTTACCCCACCTCCTCGTTAGCTTGAACCATTTGCACCGGAACAAAGGGACCCTAAAGGAGGGTCCATAGTCAAGTTCCCATATCTCCTCTATGTAACCATAATATGTGACCTTTTGCCCATTCTCGGTTGCTGCATCAAAGCGGACACCACTGTTTTGGTTGGTGCTCTTTTTATCTTGGGCGATCGTGTAAAATGTATTCCCATTTATCTCGTACCCTTGGAAAGTCGTTATAGTCGAAGATGGTGTCTTGGCCAACATGTACAGCTGATCTACAACCTTATTGTCACTCATTAAATGTTTTCTCAACCAACTGCCGAAAGTCTCCATGTGGGCCTTCCTAATCCGGGATTCGGGCTTCCCGGGGTTGTCCGAGCGTAAAATATTCTTGTGTTTCTCAAAGTACGGAGCCACCAAGCCGGAATTGGTCGAACCGTGTGGTGTGCTTCGATCGGAGAATGGCCGTCCATACATATCATTGATTTCCTTCAGATCGTGCCTTTTCCACTTAGTCTCCCCTCGTGCCGCGATTGAGGAAGACCAATCGGCTTAAGGTCGGGAACAAAGTCAACACAAAACTCAATTACCTCCTCATTTCCATAGCCCTTGGCGATGCTTCCTTCCGGCCTAGCACGGTTACGAACATATTTCTTTAATACTCCCATGAACCTCTCGAAGGGGAACATATTGTGTAGAAATACAGGGACCGAGAATGGAAATCTCATCGACTAGGTGAACCAGGAGGTGCGTCATAATATTGAAGAAGGATGGCGGGAACACCAACTCGAAACCGACAAGACATTGGATCACATCGTTCCGTAACCGTGGTAGAACTTCCGGATTGATTACCTTCGAGAGATTGCATTGAGGAATGCACATAGCTTCACAATGGCTACTCGAACATTTTCCGGCGAGAGCCCCTCAAAGCAATCGGAAGCAATTGCGTCATAATCACGTGGCGGTCGTGAGACTTCAGGTTTTGGAACTTTTTCTCCGCCATGTTTATTATTCCCTTTATATTGGACGAGAATCCCGACGGGACCTTCATACTCGCTCGGGCATTCAAAAAAGATGACCTTCTCTTCTTTGGTCGGAGCGTAGGCGGCACGACCTTGAAACCGTTCCGGATGCGGGTCATCGTGGTCTTTCAAACTTTGCTGGTCCTCGCCGTGCTTCCTTTGTATCATTTGACTTCCCATACACGCCCAAGAAGCTTAGGATGTTCACGCAAATATTCTTCGTAACGTGCATCACGTCGATTGCGGAGCGGACTTCTAGGACTTTCCAATATTCTAGCTCCCGAATATAGATTTCTTCTTCCACATGGCTACGTGCCCGTCGGCTCCCTTCGGAACCGATTGTCCGCCAGGACCCTTTCCAAAGATGACTTTCAAACCCTTGACCATATCAAATACCTCAAGCACCGAGTGTGTTCCGCAGTGCTTCGGCCGGTGATCTGCCTTGTCGTTGTAATGCCTGCCTTTCTCTCTTCCTGGATGACCTTTCGGAAGAAATCGACGATGCCCAAGGTACACGTTCTTCTTACAATTTGGCAAATGTACACTTTCAGTCTCATGTAAGCAGTGCGTGCATGCATTGTATCCCTTATTTGACAGTCCCGAAAGGTTACTAAGAGCAGGCCAATCGTTGATGGTTACGAAAAGCAACGCTCGTAGGTCAAATTCCTCTTCTTTGTGCTCATCCCACACACGGACACCGGGTCTGCCCCACAGCTGTAAAAGTTCATCAACTAATGGCCTTAGGTACACATCGATGTCGTTGCCGGGTTGCTTCGGACCTTGGATGAGCACCGGCATCATAATGAACTTCCGCTTCATGCACAACCAAGGAGGAAGGTTGTAGATGCATAGAGTCACGGGCCAGGTGCTATGGCTGGAGCTCTGCTCGCCAAAAGGATTCATGCCATCCGTACTTAGACCAAATCTTATGTTCCTTGCGTCAGCTGCAAAATTTTGAACTCTCTCGTCGATCTTTCTCCATTGCGTTCCATCCGCGGGGTGTCTCAACTCCCCGTCCGACTTACGGTCCTCTTTGTGCCATCGCAACAACTTGGCATGCTCTTTGTTCCCGAACGGACGTTTCAACCGTGGTATTATAGGAGCATACCACATCACCTTGGCGGGAACCCTCTTCCTGGGTTTCTGGCCCTCAACATCGTCACCAGGGTCATCGCCTCTAATCTTATAACGCAATGCAGTGCATACGGGCATTCATTCAAATTCTCGTATTCACCGCGGTAGAGGATGCAGTCGTTGATGCATGCATGTATCTTCAGAACCTCTAAACCTAGAGGGCAGACAACCTTCTTTGCTTCGTACGTAGTGGCGGGCAACTCGTTATTCTTTGGAAACATATTCTTCAACATTTTCAGCAAGTTTTCAAATGCCGAGTCAGCTACACCTGCTCGTGCCTTCCATCTCAGCAGAATCCGAGTAGTGCAGCCCAGCTTTTTCGGACCATCATCGCATCCGGGGTACGGCGCCTTCCCGTGATCCTCTAACATGCGATCCAAATTCTCCCTCTCTTTTTCAGTTTCGCAGCGTCTCCGTGCATCGGCAATGGTCCGACCAAGATCATCAACGGGATCATCACGTGCCTCTTCTTCACCTTCCCCTTCACCTTCCCCTTCACCTTCAGCATCCTCCATGAAAGTATCACCGAAATGAGCAAGATAGCTTTCATCATTGAAATCATCCCCTTCTTCATCTTCTTCCATTATAACCCCTCTTTCTCCATGCTTGGTCCAACAATTATAGCTTGGCATGAAACCGTGCCGAAGCGGGTGCATGTGAACATCTCTTGAGGAAGAGTAACCATTCCGATTCTTACATTTAACACATGGACAGATAACAAAACCCCCCGCTTGTTCGCATTGGCCACTACGAGGAAATCTTTCAAACCCGCACCGAACTCGCCGGAGAGTCGGTTACCGTACATCCATTGTCGATTCATCCGCATTATTATAATATAAAATATATAATTAACCATCATGCATTTGTTAAACTAACTAGCTACAAACAATATAAATTAAACAATGAACTACACACACATGCACATTTTATCAACGACACATCAAAGGTTCAAGTTGCTAACCGCGATCGAGGAGGAAAAATAAATGAGAAAGCTCAAGTGTGGGTCCAACACTTCATATCATGTTTGTTTCATGCTCTTGGGGCATTTCATCAAACACCTTATGTGCATAAGAGGAACCAAAAGCAAACCTAACACCCACTTGTGAAGCTTGTGAAGAGAATGGCACCAAATGGCTAAGTGTTGGCTGCTGGGTGGGTATATATAGGGGAGGGGCTTTAGTCCCGGTTGGCCCGGCCAACCGCGACTAAAGGCCTTCGAGCACCTTTAGTCGCGGTTGGCCTCGGCCAACCGCGACTAAAGCCCCCACGTGCACCGGCTGGCCACCGAGCGCCCTGGGCCCAGGCCTTTGGTCGCGGTTCGCCTCCCGAACCGCGACTAAAGGTACCATTAGTCGCGGTTCCTGCAGCGTCGCGACTTATGGGGCTCACCCGAAGCCTGTTTTTCCACCAGTGGAAGGTCTACAAACTGCATGCAATTACTATAAGCATATATTTGATTCTTATTTATCTTAATTTCCTCTAAACAAATGTTAGTTAAAAAGAAAACTAATACATTTGTTAAAATTCAAAATATATCGACACTAGCCGCGCGCAATTGCGCGGGTCACCCTGCTAGTTCCTCGAAAGCTAAAAGTTACGGTCACATTGGCCTTTGGTTTTGTCCATTTATCAAGTCCCAATGTATAAGTTATCTTTTTGTACACCCTACTTTTCACTAACTTCATGATTGATTCCCACATAAATATTTTTAACCATCAGCCCAAAGATGAGTGACCCAGCCTAATAATTAAGTACGACTATATAAATAAATAAATTGTAAAAGTAAGTGATAGTATTTACATTCATCTAAAGTTCATGATAGACCGAGAGAAAATGGGTAGTTGTTCACCATGCTTTGGCCTTTGGTCATAACACTAGTAGGAAAACCCTTATAGGCGAAGCTTAGTTCTGTGGCGCACCGTTTTGAGTGCGCCACAGAAACTTATTTTGTGGCGCGCGAGACTGTGTGCGCCACAAAACTAGCTTATTTTTGTGGCGCATTGCTGAACCCTGCGCCACAGAAACTATGTGGGGCCCACATCCACGGCCTGCTGCGCCACAGAAATAAGCACACGGCCTGCTGCGCCACAGAAATAACTATTTCTGTGGCGCACTTGCTCTGGTGCGCCACAGAAGTTGTTGATTCTGTTGCGCACTTGAGCTGGTGCGCCACAGAAATAGGGGAACTTATATTATCCCCGTACCCCTCCCCGCGCCCTCATCCCCTCTACCGCCGCGCCGCCTCTCTCCCTTCTCCCTCCGATCCGTACCAAGGCGCGCCGCCATGGTCGTCGCCGTCGCCATCACCGTCGCCGCCGCCTTCCTCCGCGAGGGGCGCATGCCCCCACGCTCCACCCATCCCCGCCACCAGCAGCACATGCCGCCGCGGCGTGGAGGAGGAGGGGCCAAGGCGTGCGAGGAGGAGGGTCCGGCGCCGCCGCATCAAGGAGGAGGCCGAGCCGCCGCGTCCTCCACCTCCTCCACCCCTGCCATCGTCGTCAAACTCCTCCTCCACCCCTGTTTTCGGTGAGCTCCACCTCTGCCCTCCCCTCCCTCTTCCTCTCCCGCGCGAGCAAGGTGCTCGATGAAATGCTCGGATGCTCGTTTCTCGGTATCTCCTCTATGCGCAGAGGGGGAAGAACTCTCTCCCCTCCTTTGTCGGCTTGGTTTGTTACTCAGTATCTCCTCTATGCAGCCAAGTGAAGCTATCTGCTACTTTGATTGTCTTGCTATGGTAACTGAATCCATGCAATTGCTTGGTTCTCGGACATTGGGTGATTCAATCTTCACTCGTGCCAGGTTGCAATTGATGTCTAATGCAATTGTAATTAACTGCTTATCACCTTGTATGTGCACAGGGATTGAATTATGATCCCATTGCTTGCAGTTGTTGCCTGTCAAGAACTGCATGAAAGCCTTGATTGCTTTACTGAAGCTTTGGCTTTAGTAAAAGTGTCATGTGCAGGTCATGCTGCTATTGCTTGATTAATTGCTGCTATGCTTGTTACTGATGGAGCTATAGTTGATTAATTGGTGCTATGTTTGTTACTGATGCTGCTATATTGCTTGATTAATTGGTGCTATGCTTGTCACTTCTTATTAATGAACCATGTGTTGGTGATGATTCAGCTTAAACTAAATGGATTTGATTTGTTTTCCAACCTTTGTTGGAAACAAATCCAAAGTTTGAACCCGTATAAGGTGATGAGGACTTGTTTACTCGGTGTGGATTGCTTATGTTATCCAAATAGAGATATTCACAGTAGGGAATCATGTAAATGAATGCCACTATGGTATCCTTTGAAGAAAATGGGAAGTTTCGATGGTTTAAAAGACTAGCTAGGTGATGCTAGGTTATTCAGTTGGTCTGTCAAGGTTGGTTTTATCTGGTTAACATGGATTGGCTATGTGCTCTTGCTTACTTATGCATATCCATCTCTACTGGATTGACTAGCTCAGGCTTGGCCTCTCTCTTGCCAGCATCACTTTGTTACTACCAAGTGATGAGTAATCCCTTATGGACCCTAGCTTTGTTTTGAACTCAACTGAGTAATGATATATTTCTTTTTCTTGTTGGCTTTCATGAAATTAGAGATATCCACTGTAGGGGATCATGTAAATGAATGCCACCGTGGTATCCTTTGAAGAAAAAGGATCAGTTTCGATGGTTTTAAAATGCTAGGTGGTGCTAGGTGATTCAGCTTGGTCGTCAAGGTTGGTTTTATCTCGGTTAACTTGGATAGGCTATGTGTTCTTGCTTACTTATGCATATCCATCTCTACTCGGATTGACTAGCTCAGGCTTGGCCTCTCTCTTGCCGACATCACTTGGTTACTACCAAGTGATGAGTAATCCCTTATGGACCCTAGATTTGTTTTGAACTCAACTCGAGTAATGATATATTTCTTTTTCTTGTTGGCTTTGATGAAATTAGAGATATCCACCGTAGGGGATCATGTAAATGAATGCCACCGTGGTATCCTTTGAAGAAAAAGGACTGCTTTCGATGGTTTTAAAATTCTAGGTGGTGCTAGGTGATTCAGCTTGGTCGTCAAGGTTGGTTTTATCTCGGTTAACTTGGATAGGCTATGTGTTCTTGCTTACTTATGCATATCCATCTCTACCGGAATGACTAGCTCAGGCTTGGCCTCTCTTCTTGCAGACATCACTTGGTTACTACCAAGTGATGAATAATCCCTTTGGAGCATCTCGCTCCATGCATGCTATGTGTGTTTGAGCATCTTGACTTATGTCACCATGGTTGCCGGTTTGGTGGTGTTTTTGTACTTGTCGATGATTAGATGGTTGGTTGATCACTCGTACACTCCGGGTGTCGCTAGTGAGCCCGGTGTGATGGCACAAATATCAATCTCTTGTGCATCCTACCCGGCCTCACTAACGCCATCCCGGGATGTTCATATTTGTTTCGACCAACAAAGTATGAGGCATTCCATTTAGTTCATACTAGCTACTTCTTAATTGCATTGGCCTTTCTTCCATTTTAGTGCCGATGATTAGAATGTTTGGTCACCTATACGCCGCAATATACTTTGTAGACGAGCCCCCCTTTCCCGGCCGCCGTTCCGTGAACGAGTCCTTGATGAGACAACAACGCCGACATGCCTCTCCGGCGCAGCACCACTTTTCTTCTCTCGCCGTCCAAGTACGTGAACGAGTCCTTAATGCCAAGACGGTGCCAGCCTCCCTAGCATCATGCCGACCCCCGTTGTCGTGCTTCGGGCCGTGTCGATCACGCGCCCGCACTCTTCGCCTTTTGCCCGGTGAACGAATAGACTAATCGCTGGAATAAGGAAGCCGATGACGGCCGATCGCAATTTAATCTTGCGATCGGGTGTCATCGGTTTCCTTATTCCAACGATCAGCCTATTGGTTCACCGGCAAGAAGGCGAACAAATGCAGGGCGCGGGACACACGGCTTGAAGCGCGGCAACACGGCCCGGAATAATGCTGGGCAGGCCGGCACGGTCTTTGCATCAAGGACTCGTTCACCGGACAGCCGAGGGACCGGCGTGGTTCTGCGCCGGAGATGCAGATCGGCGTTGTTGTGTCGTCAAGCACCCGTTGACCGAACGCCGACCGGGGAAAGGGGGCCCTTCTCGCAAAGTATATGGCGGTGTATACTCGCAACTATGGTTTCCGACCATAGTATTTGTGTTGACCAACAATGTATGAGGCACATATTCTATTTTGACATTCCATTTGCTTTGAGATTTTCAAAATGCCGACGATTAAAATGTTTGGTCACCGTACACTCGGGGGTGGCGTAAGTGAGCCTGGTAAGATAGCAAAAATATCAATCTCTTGTGCATCCTACCTGGCCTCGCTTACACCATCCCTAAATGTTAATATTTGTGTTGACCAACAATGTATGAGGCACTTATTCCATTTTGTCATTCCATTTTCTTTGAGATTTTCAAAATGTCGATGATTAAAATGTTTGGTCACCGTACACTTGGGGGTGGCGTAAGTGAGCCTGGTAAGATAGCACAAATATCAATCTCTTGTGCATCGGACTTGGTCTCACTTACGCCATCCCTGAATGTTAATATTTGTGTTGACCAACAATGTATGAGGCACTTATTCCATTTTGTCATTCCATTTGCTTTGAGATTTTCAAAATGCCGATGATTAAAATGTTTGGTCACCGTACACTCGGGGCGGCGTAAGTGAGCCCGGTAAGATAGCACAAATATCAATCTCTTGTGCATCGGACTTGGTCTCACTTACACCGTCCCCGAATGTTAATATTTGTGTTGACCAACAATGTATGAGGCATTTATTCCATTTCTCTTGTGCATCGGACTTGTTGGTCTCACTTTCTTCCATTTTCATCATAGTAGGAACTAGATGAAGGACCCCGATGCAAGCGAGCCTGGTGGGTAGAGATGACGGAGCAAAGGAGGAACCGGATGAAGACTACTTTGTATCTCGAAATTGTGAATTTTGTATGAATTAAGAGTTGTATGCAAAACATTTGACACTTGCCACTATATATGTATCTCGATCGGGCTCTAAGTAATGTGATGATGATGTCTATGTTATATCCGTGCAATGTACATGATATTTATATTATATCCGAATGTTGCCGTATATAACTCGTGTATCCGTGTATCCGTATTGCTGTCTATAAACCGCATGTGTATAGTATGACAGCACAAAATCGTGTATAATACAAGCAAATTCCGTGGCGCACTAAAAACCAATTCTATGGCGCACGCTTTCCGTGGCGCACCTAAGAACAAGTGCGCCACGTAAACCTTAATTCCGTGGCGCATGGGCAGGTGCGCCACAGAAACCTTATTTTTGTGGCGACGTTTCTGTGGCGCACCTCCCATGCGCCACAGAATCCATTTTTCGTGCGCCACTGATGAGGCTTTTCCTACTAGTGTAAAACAAACCATATATAAACTGGGGTCATGATATTGTGCACCAGCGCAAGATAGATGAATGTACAGAATAATCCCTAAACACCAAGACTAAGAGGGCTATTTAGGTGCTTAGAAAGCCGATCACCATCGCCGGCCTCCGGAAGGGTCATTCGAACCAGGCACTTGAACGGTACTACCTGTTGTATTGTGATCCAAATTGATATACTAAAGGGAGGCTAACTTCTGACGAGCGGAGCGAAGCCCGTCGCCGGAGGCTTGGGCCGAAGCGTATATATACACTAGTAGAAAACCTCTCATCCATCTAAGCCATAAATACCGGTTCCTTTACGAACCGGTACTAAAGGGTGCATTAGTACCGGTTGCACTGCCCAGACCTTTAGTACCGGTTCGTAAGGAACTTTAATACCGGTTCGTGACACGAACCGGTACTAAAGGGTTCGCGTCAGCTGAAAAACATTTAGTACCGGTTCGTGACACGAACCGGTACTAAAGGGTAGACCTTTAGTACCGGTTCGTGACACGAACCGGTACTAAAGGTTTTTCTGCTCCCCCACGCAGCTCCACCCCCCCCGGTGGATCGCTTTTTTTGACACTGTAAAATAGAAAAGAAAATGATAGAAAATTCAAAAAAATAAAATGTTTTCAGATTCTTGTATGTTATGCAACCTACTATTAGGGAAAATTAACAAATTTGAATTTTCACTTTTTTTGCAAACAAGTTTTGAAAAATGGTAAAACCGCAATAACTTTTGCATACGACGTCGGAAAAAAACGTATAATATATCAAAAAAATCCTGGGAAAAAGTTATATCCGATTTCACCGGGGTTTACCCGGTTAGCCAATTTTTAGATTCTCAAAATTCCAAATGAAAATATGAAAGCAGGAAGATTTTAGTTTTTTTTCCAGAAATTTAGAATTTTATATATTTTTATTTTTTTTATTAAAATATTAATTATAAGATTTTTTGAGTCCTAACATATTACTATTACTTTTATCAAATTATTTCAAGTTTTAGGTTTTGCAAAAAATATTAAATTTTTAAAAAATAATTAAAAATAATTAAAAATAATAAAAATTAAAAAAGTTAATTTTATTTATTTATTCAACATTATTATTACATCATTACTTTTGTTTATTAAAAGAATTATTTGGAATTCAAACGATAAAAAGTGTGACATCGACCAACATGTTAATAGGATTGATATGATAGTACTATCACATACATGCGTGCGAAGCACTTGGAAGTGGAACGGGATGGAACTTGGAAGTTAAGCGTGCTAGTGCGGGAGTAGTGTGAGGATGGGTGACCGACCGGGAAGTTTGACTACGGGTAAGTAATTTGACTAGAGATTAAGTGTAGTTAGAGACTAACGGAAATACTAGTAATTCTAAAAAAAATAAAAAAAAGAGGTCGTGAAAAAAAGGGTTTGAAAAATAATTAGAAAAAATGGAAAAAAAAATTAAACGAAATAGGCTTTAATACCGGTTCGTGTTACGAACCGGTACCAAAGGTCTTCAGCCCACGGGTTCCTCCGTGCCCACGTGGAGGCACCTTTAGTACCGGTTCGTAAGGAACCGGTACTAAATGTGAGAGACTTTTAGTACCGGATAATTAGTACCGGTTCCAAAACCGGTACTAAAGGCCCTTTGGAACCGGTACTAAAGGGGGGTTTTTTCTACTAGTGATACAATACGGTACGGTACGGATCGTTGGCACCGCCTATATATACATCTTATAAGCCGCCGGCTAGGGTTCATCAGATTATAAGATAACCCACGGCGTTTGTAAACACCTCCCGATATAGTGAAGTTTTGCTGGCTGGCGCCCGTGGTTTTTTTCCCCTTCTGTGTTGGAAGGGGTTTTCCACTTTAAATCTTGTGTCCCCTGCGTGTGTTCTTGTTTCGTTCTTCGTTATTTGCTTGTCGCTTTTATAACACTACCCCATACATGCCCACCGCACCTTCGCCAATACATGGACCAAGCTGGCATGGGTCATCACTTTCGCATGTGATGTCCACGATCAGCACCGGCCTGTATTGATTTGTCTTCCTCTATCAAAATACTTATAATCCACAAAATATGTCTTAGTGACATGTGACCCAAATAAAACATTTCCTAATCTAATCACCATAGTCAGCGCCTAGAGGTTCAACATTTTGTTTCACTTTGATATTACATAGCTATGGATATCAATTAAATTCTTCTTAGCATAAGTAACCTCAATTACTACCACCTAGAATAATAGATGATCACACCATATCCCATGCACCTTTCCATTGTAGTTGAAAAAAACACCTTTTAACGACTTTTAAGGAGGGGAGAACACAAAAAAGGCAAACATATGTTGTAATTGTTTGGCAGAAAGAACTTTTAGACATTGTGAGACATAACACATTCAACCGTTAACACTAAGGGCGTTTATTTAGTATAGTACAAAGCAGTTGTCCTTCAAAAAATTGCTAAATTTCCAACTTCACAACATAATATTTATAGTTGTTCTAGTAGAAGTTTAGTCTTTGCTAATTTTCGTTCCGTCTTTTTTATATTTCAGGTCTCTCCTGATATATATGGTGATACACATACTCACTCATTGGACTGTAAGTTTCCTTATTTTCATGTACTATAAAATTCTACAGCCCCCACTTGATGGCATTAACCATACTTCTAAACAGAGAGATGGATACGGGAGAAGTGGGTGCTACAACATGGAATGCCCTGGTTTCCAATTAGAACAAGGATCCAAAATATCTCCAGGTGCCATAATAGATAGTACATCTACTACTGGTCGGTCTCGTCACACAATTACAATCAAAGTGTTTGAGGTAGGAGAACCTTATCAAATTTTATCAATATGTTGATATTTAAACTTGAGAAAGATTTAATGTTTAATATTTTAGTTAAAGTATTTAAGGTACAAGAACCTTATCAAATTTTATCAATATATCGATCAATTTTATAAATATGTTGATACTTAAGCTTGAGAACCATTGGTGTTTTATATGTAGGTCCACATGGTTTTTATTATTTAGTTAGTGTTACCAAAAAAATCATGATAATATAAAAAATGAAGCATTTGTTGTTTTTCCCTCATAGTTGTATTAGATCAATAAATTAGTTCTGTAGAAATCCTTCCTATGCTACTAGAAGTACTTATCCTAACACTAAGTACATTCTTAGAGGTATTATTGATTGGGAGCCCTAACATAAGGCAGTAGATGATGGACCTCATTACTAAGGACCATTAACGAAGAATATAAGTAATAATGGAAGAAACATATGTTCAATATGTGGGAGAAACCATTTGTGTAGACTTATATGTTTAACCTTTTTTCTTAAAACATGATTTATGAAAGCTAACAATGTGCGCATTTTCCAAAATGAGTAATTGTGATTTGATTTCTAGAATAGAGCACATCCTATTGAGTTTAAAATTCACTGATCCAACAATCTCTTACATGTTTGAATTTGCATCAAATATCCTAATTTTGTTATTCAAACTTTTTAATGGCAGGACAAGTCCAGTGAAAGTTGGTGGCTGTATTTTGGCCTAAATGATGAAACTCCAAAAGCAGTAGGGTACTATCCTGCAAACATATTTACAACATTAGCAGAAAAAGCTAATTCCATTACTTTTGGTGGAGTATCACGTGTCGTAAGAAGTCTTTTAAGTCCTCCAATGGGCAGTGGATCGCTACCATCAAACAATGCTGCATCGATATCCAATCTTCAATTTGTTGATCGGGATGGTCAAGCTACTCTTATACAGTCAGACTTGGCAATTATTGGAGACCACCCCAAATGTTATTATGTGTTGCCGATAATAGGTTCGAAATTTTCCTATGGCGGCCCACCAGGGTGCTTTTAGCTACATGGGTATGTTGTATGATAAGTTTTGGAATAGTAAAACTAATAAAACTGTGCTCTCTTGTTGAGATTCTTTTGAACATAACATGTTGCTCCCTCCTAGTTATAACTAGCAATGATCGGTGCGGCGGCACACCGCGCCATATGGTGGACAATTTATGGTATTAATTTTCTGGTGTTGGTACCCGAAGCATCTAAAAGAAAGAACTTGTTCTTCGCTTTTTCATGCCATTAGAAAAAGAAACACACCTTATTGGAGGATAAAATGATCTGTATTGACAACTCAAACATGTATGTATCATTATACCTTCGTAAAATAAACTTAAATGTGTGAGTATGTCTATCGACATAACAACAGAAACTATGTCAGCTCTTTGGGGACAAATAGCAATGGGAGAAGAAATACAATAGATTACAAATTCTAGACAAAAAGTTCAGATACGGGGTGACGAGGGTGCTCTTCGGCAATGCCTACCTTTTGGGGCTTAGGGTTGACGGAATCTGACATGAGACATCTGATACCAAACAAATGGGGAGAGAGATTTACCCAGGTTCGGGGCCCTCGATGAGGTAAAACCCTTACTTCCTGCTTGTCTGATCTTGATTATTGAAACTATCGGGTTACAATGGGGTAGCCGAAGGCTTCGACTATGATCTCATCGAGAGGCTAAGATTTCTGATGACCTAGCTCTAGACTTGCGGTGGTTGTGATTACGATGATCGTGTTCCTCGTCATACCCTCTCCTGGCCCTTATATTTGCGAGCCAGGTCTCAAGAGTTGTATCCGGGTTCGACTAGGTTACAAAGAGTCCTACATCTAAACTTTCATTGTTTCTTCGTCTCCTTGCCTTGTTCGTCAAGATTCCTTCTTTGGAACCGACATATCGGCCCACCTTGGTCGGTGGATGATCTTCATGAGCCCATGGTTTTTTGAAGTAAAACAGTGGGCAAAAAGCCCCCTGCAATTTTTATTAATTATAAAATAACAACATCCAAAGATTACAAAAGAGAGTGAGAAACTCTCTTAAAAAAGTAAATCTAAAGCTAACACTAATTTAAAGATTGAATCCATTCTTTGAAGGAATTTACATGCTTCTTTTTCATTCTATGCACGAGCAGTCTTAGTTCTTGAAGTAAGATTGCTTTCCACGAATTAAAATCTGCATTCTGATCCTTGAAAATCTTATTGTTCCTGACTATCCAGATACCCCATGCTGCTAGAATTAACACTTCCAAAGCAAAAGGTAGCTTCATTTTAACTCTCATATCCTCAAAAGCTTCCATAATAGATAAGTTTCTATTTCTCTGTGGGCTAATGAAATCCCAACATTTCTTTGCAAACGAACAAGCCCGTAAAAGGTGGACCAGAGTTTCTTCCTCATTGCAATTATCCACAATACACTCGATAAGATGGCAAGATGAAATTTTTTCTTCTCGACAAGTTTCTTGTGTTCAATCTGTCATGTAATAATAACTAGAAGAAGAATTTGTGCTTGGCTTGACATGAAGATTTCCATAAAATGGAGAATAAGTCAGATGCTGGTGAAAACCCAATCATAGCTTTATATGCTTTCTGAGAAGAAAAGTCTGCATTCCCCGGATATAGGACCAATTATCTAGATTCCCATCTTGTACTCACTGTGAGTGCATTCCGACATATAACTTCAAGATCCTGAAATTCTCCAAAAGCTTGTCGGGAAAGTGGCGGATGAAATAGATCCTCAAGATATTCGAGTGTGTATAACTCCGTCAACGTGACCAATCGAGTATGCTTAGCATAAGTCACTAAATGAGGAAACTTTTGATGTAGGCAGGTGTCTTCCCAAAGATCTGTCCGTAAATTAACGATTTACCATTTCCAATATTGCATCTAGACATAGCTTTATATATATCTAGCAATTTTAAATGTGATCTCCACCAGAAAGAATGACCTAAGTTGTTTGTAGGCAAATTTCCATTTGAGTAATATGACTCTCTGACCAAATGAACCCAAGGGATGTCATGATTATTGAAGAATTTGTGAAGATTTTTCAGCATGAGAGCTTTATTTTGAATTTCCAAATTGAGAACTCCCAAACCACCTTGTTCTTTGGGCCTACAGATCTTTTTCCATGCAACAAGAGCTGAGCCATTAGCTTGGACATCATTATTTTTCTTTCTCCACAAGCAATGTCTCATGTACTTTACAACTTGTTCCTTTATGGCCACAGGAACATCAAAGCAACACATGAAAAAAACTGGCATAGAAGCAAGAACAGATTTAACCAGTTGTAGCTTCCCTCCATAGTTTAAAAAATCTGCAATTCCTCCAAGCCTTGCTTGGGTTCTTTGTACAATGGGAAGAAAATGCTCCATGGATGGTTTGGTAATACTGAGTGGCAGCCCCAGGTATGTGAAAGGCAGAGATCCCTTCTGACATTGCATTGTTTCAGAGAAGTGGTTGAGCCTTTCTTCACTTAAATTGATTGGAATCATATTGGATTTATTATAGTTCACTTTCAAACCAGTGGAGTCAGCAAAAGTTTGTAACAGTGCTTTGAGACAGATCAAATTGCTAGAATTTGCTTTCATGACTATCAGGGTATCATCAGCATACTGAACAACTGGAAAATCAGGGCAAGCAGGTGATGGAATAGGCCTTTCTATAATTCCTTGATTCATGGCTGAGTTTAGTATTGATTGAAGCAAGTCTGCTGCAAGCACAAAAAGAAGAGGAGAAAGAGGATCCCCTTGTCTTACTCCTCTTTTACCAGTAATACTAGTTACCCAAAGGGTAATGCCCACATCAGTAGCCCCCGAGTGACTGGCCGAAGAAGCTTCGGGCAGGGACTAAAATTGTCTTCTGTCGAACATTCATAACTTCCGGAAGATCTTGACTTCTTTGAAATAGAAATGCCTTTTTTATCGGGTGCGCGTTCAACGCTCCCGATGGGAGTAGCCCCCGAATCTAGGCATCGATGCTTGCAACCGTGTGTAGACTCAAGTTGTACTACTCGAATGTTTTTATGATGCCAATGTTTTCTGCAAACTTTCGTGGTTATCCGATACCTTTTATATCGGGTCTTCAATACCTTCGAGTAAGGTCATGCCTGTTGGTAGTACCTAAAGGATTTTGAGTAACGTGCCTAGTTTTACTCGATAAATCGATGCTGGTTAACTGCCGATGGCAAAACAACGTTACCCTACTCAGAATCAAGTCCCCGGGCATGATCCTGGATAGTAAAAAATCTCTGAGTCCTTAGTTTCTATCGGGTGCGCGTCCAGCGCTCCCGATGGGAGTAGCCCTGATGACCCACAAGTATAGGGGATCGCGGCAGTCTTCGAGGGAAGTAAAACCCAAATTTATTGATTCGACACAAGGGGAGGTAAAGAATACTTATAAGCCTTAACAAGCTGAGTTGTCAATTCAGTTGCACTCGGAAAAGCACTAGCAACAGGGGTGATGTGAAAGTAGCGATAATATGAGAGCACTAGTAACAGTAACACAGCAGCAGTAATAGCAATATGAGAGAAATAGCACCAGAAAATAGTTGATACTACTTCCAATGACATGTAGAACAAGTATATGATGATGAAAGATGGACCGGGGTTCCCAGCGATCTACACTAGTGGTAACTCTCCAATAACAAGTGACAAGTGTTGGGTGAACAAATTACGAGTTGGGCAATTGATAGGATTCAAAGCATTAAGTTAGAACATCCAGCTTATTAATCATGTAGGCATGTCTTCCATATATAGTCGTACGTGCTCGCAATGAGAAACTTGCACAACATCTTTTGTCCTACCAGTCGGTGGCAGCCGGGCCTCAAGGGAATCTACTGGATATTAAGGTACTCCTTTTAATAGAGTACCGGAGCAAAGCATTAACACTTGGTGAAAACATGTGATCCTCACATCACCGCCATCCCCTCCGGTTGTCACGATTTCTGTCACTTCGGGGCCTTTGGTTCCGGACAGTGACATGTGCATACAACTTGTAGATACAATCTAAGCAATAATTATAGAGCTTAAATCTAAGATCATGCCACTCGGGCCCTAGTGACAAGCATTAAGCATAACAAGATTGCAGCAACAATAACTTCACAAACTTTATAGATAGACTAATCTTAATGTATCATCCATCGGATCCCAACAAACACAACACCGATTACATCAGATGGATCTCAATCATGTAAGGCAGCTCATGAGATCATTGTATTGAAGTACATGGGATAGAGAGTACCAACTAGCTACCGCTAGAACCCGTAGTCCATGGGGGAACTACTCACGGAGCATGATGGAGGTGATGGCGTCGATGGAGATGGCTTCCGGGGGCACTTCCCCGTCCCGGCAGGGTGCCGGAACAGAGACTTCTGTCCCCCGAATTGGAGTTTCGCGATGGCGGCGGCGCCCCTGGAGTCTTTCTGGAGTTTCGTCAATTGGTGTCGCGTTTTTAGGTCGGGACGGCTTAAATAGGCGAAGAGGCGGAGTCGGAGGGGCCACGGGGGCCTCCTCCCCATAGGCCGGCGCGGCCAGGTGGAGCCCGCGCGGCCCGTCGCGTGGGGCCCCCGGCTTGCCTCCGACTCTCCTTCGGTGTTCCGGGGCCTTCCGGGAAAAATAAGATGTTTGGCGTTGATTTCGTCCAATTCCGAGAATATTGCCCGAACAGCCTTTCCGGAACCAAAAACAGCGAGAAAACGAGAACTGGCACTTCGGCATCTTGTTAATAGGTTAGTTCCGGAAAACGCATAAAAACATTATAAAGTGCAAGCAAAACATGTAAGTATTGTCATAAAACAAGCATGGAACATCAGAAATTATGGATACGTTGGAGACGTATCGGCATCCCCAAGCTTAGTTCCTACTCGTCCTCGAGTAGGTAAACGATAAAAAGAGTAATTTCGTAGTGACATGCTACTTACATAACCTTGATCATACTATTACAAAGCACATGAGATGAATGAAGTGACTCAAGGCAATAATCTATAGTTGCTAACAAATAGATAACATATAGCAAAACTTTTCATGAAGAGTACTTTCAAGACAAGCATCAAAAGCCTTGCACAAGAGTTAACTCATAAAGCAATTGATTCAAAGTAAAGGCATCGAAGCAACACAAAGGAAGACTTAAGTTTCAGCAGTTGCTTTCAACTTTCAACATGCATATCTCATGGATAATTGTCAACATAAAGTAATATGATGAATGCAAATAAGCAAGTATGTAAGAATCAATGCACAGTTGACACAAGTGTTTGCTTCTAAGATGGAAGGAGGTAGGTAAACTGACTCAACATAAAGTAAAAGAATGGCCCTTCGCAGAGGGAAGCATTGATTGCTATATTTGTGCTAGAGCTTTGGTTTTGAAAACATAAAGAGAGCATAAAAGTAAAGTTTTGAGAGGTGTTTGTTGTTGTCAACGAATGGTAGTGGGCACTCTAAACCCCTTGCCAGACAAACCTTCAAAGAGCGGCTCCCATTTTATTTTTATTTTTGTGTGGCACTCCTTCCAACCTTTCTTTCACAAACCATGGCTAACCGAATCCTCGGGTGCCTGCCAACAATCTCATACCATGAAGGAGTGCCCTTTTATTTAGTTTTATTATGATGACACTCCTCCCCACCTTTGCTTTCTCAAGCCATGGCTAACCGAATCCTTCGGGTGCCGTCCAACAATCACATACCATGGAGGAGTGTCTATTTTGGTTAATTAATTTGGGATCGGGAATCCCATTGCCAGCTCTTTTTGCAAAATTATTGGATAAGCGGATGAAGCCACTAGTCCATTGGTGAAAGTTGCCCAACAAGATTGAAAGATAAACACCACATACTTCCTCATGAGCTATTAAACATTGACACAAATCAGAGGTGATAAATTTTGAATTGTTTAAAGGTAGCACTCAAGCAATTTACTTTGGAATGGCGGAGAAATACCATGTAGTAGGTAGGTATGGTGGACACAAATGGCATAGTGGTTGGCTCAAGGTTTTGGATGCACGAGAAGCATTCCCTCTCAGTACAAGGCTTTGGGCTAGCAAGGTTATTTGAAGAAAACACAAGTATGAACCGGTACAACAAAACTTACATAAGAACATATTGCAAGCATTATAATACTCTACACTGTCTTCCTTCTTGCTCAAACACTTTTACCAGAAAATATCTAGACCTTAAGAGAGACCAATCATGCAAACCAATTTCAACAAGCTCTACAGTAGTTCTCCACTAATAGGTTTAAACTACATGAAAAAACTTAATCATGATCTACTTGAGAGCTCAAAACAATTGCCAAGTGTCAAATTATTCAAGACAATATGAGGCATTTTCTGTTTCCAACTAAATAACCATAAGTGATGTAGCTTCCAACTTTTATCGTTGAACATTAAAAGTAAAACGAAGAACAAGTGTTCATATGAAAAAGCGGAGCGTGTCTCTCTCCCAAACAAGGATTGCTAGGATCCGATCTTATTCAAACAAAAACAAAAATAAAAGCACACAGACGCTCCAAGTAAAGCACATATGATGTGACCGAATAAAAATATAGTTTCAATAGAAGAAACCTGATAAGTTGATGAAGAAGGGGATGCCTTGGGCATCCCCAAGCTTAGACGCTTGAGTCTTCTTGAAATATGCAGGGATGAACCACGGGGCATCCCCAAGCTTAGACTTTTCACTCTTCTTGATCATATATCATCCTCCTCTCTTGATCCTTGAAAACTTCCTTCACACCAAACTTCTCATAAACTTTATTAGAGGGGTTAGTACTCAAAAAACTTGAATCCACCTTGGTCCTGTAGTGACACATTGCAAGAACTCAATAAAACATTAGCTACTGCTCTCCGCGTCTAGAAAGCCTTGCTTAAAGTCCGCAAGAGACAATGCAAAAAACAGAGACAGAATCTGCCAAAACAGAACAGCCAGTAAAGACGAATTTTAAAGAGGTACTTCCGTTGCTCAAATCAGAAAACTCAAAACTAACGAAAGTTGCGTACATATCTGAGGATCACTCACGTAAATTGGCATAATTTTCTGAGTTACCTACAGAGAAAACAGCCCAGATTAGTGACAGATAGAAATCTGTTTCTGCGCAGAAATCCAAATCTAGTATCAACCTTCGATTAGAGGCTTCACTTGGCACAACATTGCAATAAAATAAAGATAAGGAGAGGTTGCTACAGTAGTAACAACTTCCAAGACTCAACAAAACAGTAGCAAAATAAACACATGGGTTATCTCCCAAGAAGTGCTTTCTTTATAGCCATTAAGATGGGCTCAACAAATTTTAGTGATGCACTCGCAAGAAATAAGAGTTGAAGCAAATAAAAGCATCAAGAAGCAAATTCAAAACAAATTTAAGTCTAACCCACTTCCTATGCATAGGAATCTTGTACACAAATAAATTCATGAAGAACAAAGTGACAAGCATAAGAAGATAAAACAAGAGTAACTTCACGAGTTTCAGCATATAGAGAGGTGTTTTAGTACCATGCAAATTTCTACAACCATATTTTCCTCTCTCATAATAATTTTCAGTGGCTTCATGGATAAACTCAACAATATAACTATCACATGCAGTATACTTTTCATGATCCATAAACACATAATTTTTATCAAGCTCAAAAATAGTGGGACTAAAACTTTCAAACCCACTTTTATCAATAATATAACAAGATGGTTGATCAATCTCAAGAGATATGGGACTCATAGATAATGTCAAGACCTCTCCAATCCCATTTTCATTAGTAGTACAATTAATATTATCAAGTAACATAGGACCATCATCAAGAGCTTTATCATAAACATTTGCTACGCAAAATTCTTTAGTACCATGCATTTTGACATCAGGCACAAACAAAGCATTATCATAAGATTTATCAAAGTAGCATGGATTATCATAAATAACAGTAGCATAATTATTCTCACAAGTTTTACTCATAGGGAATATTTCAAGAGAATCCACAGGAACATAACATTCAAACTCTTTCGGTAAGCATGGAGGACAATCAAATAGTGTAAGAGATAAAGAGTTACTCTCATTAGAAGGTTGGCATGGGTAGCTAATCCATTCTTCCTCCTTTTGTTCATCACTCTCCTCTTCTTTTTCATCCAATGAGCTTTCAGGTTCATCAATTTCCTCCTATTTTTCATCCAATGAGCTTTCAGGTTCATCAATTTCTTCTTCCACAGGTCCCTGCAAAGTGTGAGTGCATTCTTGTGCATTAATGAGTCTCTCTTTATAATCAATGATATAAGGATTATCAGTGTAACTTTCATTACAAAAATTAAGGATAGAAGAGACATAATCTTTAAGGTCCTTACAAACAACACAAGTTTCATAATTTTTAACCATGAAGGATTCTATCTCAGAGGCTCCCATAAATATGACAAATTGTTCTACCTCTTCAAACCCAAAATGAATATAGCTATTCCGATTATAGTTCTTAATTAAAAATTCCTCACTAAAGCCACATTGAAATTTCAGATGTTTAGTGTCCTGTTGAGAGCAACAGTTTATATCATGGCGTTTAAGCAAGATTTTAGCAATTGTATTCAATTTTTCTATCACAGCACTCATCACTTTTCCCGCTCTTGATTCTCTATAATTATTATAATATTCTATAAGCTCCAAGTAGGTTATGGGTTCTCCCATAACAGACAGTTTTTAATTTTTAGGTTTTTCAAATTTTTATGGATTTTTGGGTATATGAGAAAAGTAAAACCGAGACAAAAAAAAACTAGACAAAAGTAAACTAAGAAAAATAAAACAAGACAGAAATAAACTAAGCACTAATAAACTAGACAAAAGTAAACTAAGCAAAAACAAAGTAAAACAAAATAAAAACAGAGATAGAGGTAGAGTGTACTCCCCAGGTGAACTTATGAGTAGAGCTATGCCTCCCCGGCAACGGCGCCAGAAAACAGACTTGATGACCCACAAGTATAGGGGATCGCGGCAGTCTTCGAGGGAAGTAAAACCCAAATTTATTGATTCGACACAAGGGGAGGTAAAGAATACTTATAAGCCTTAACAATCGAGTTGTCAATTCAGCTGCACCTGGAAAAGCACTAGCAACAGGGGTGATGTGAAAGTAGCGGTAATATGAGAGCGAGTAGTAACGAGTAACACGGCAGCAGTAATAGCAATATGAGAGCAATAGCACCAGAAAATAGTTGATACTACTTCCAATGACATGTAGAACAAGTATATAATGATGAAAGATGGACCGGGGTTCCCAGCGATCTACACTAGTGGTAACTCTCCAATAACAAGTGACAAGTGTTGGGTGAACAAATTACAGTTGGGCAATTGATAGGATTCAAAGCATTAAGTTAGAACATCCAGCTTACTAATCATGTAGGCATGTTTTCCATATATAGTCATACGTGCTCGCAATGAGAAACTTGCACAACATCTTTTGTCCTACCAGCCGGTGGCAGCTGATACGTCTCCGACGTATCGATAATTTCTTATGTTCCATGCCACATTATTGATGATATCTACATGTTTTATACACATTATATGTCGTATTTATGCATTTTCCGGCACTAACCTATTAACGAGATGCCGAAGAGCCGATTGTTGTTTTCTCGCTATTTTTGGTTTCAGTAAATCCTACAAAGGAAATATTCTCGAATTGGACGAAATCAACGCCCGGGGTCCTATTTTTGCACGAAGCTTCTAGAAGACCGAGGGGGAAAGGAAGTGGGGCCACGAGGCGCCGCCACAACAGGGCGGCGCGGCCCAGGTCTTGGCCGCGCGGCCCTGGCGTGTGGGGCCCTCGTGTGGCCCCCTCGCGTTGCCCTTCCGCCTACAAATAGCCTTCATCACGAAACCCCCAGTACCGAGAGCCACGATACGGAAAACCTTCCAGAGACGCCGCCGCCGCCAATCCCATCTCGGGGATTCGAGAGATCGCCTCCGGCACCCTGCCGAGAGGGGAATCATCTCCCGGAGGACTCTTCACCGCCATGGTCGCCTCCGGAGTGATGAGTGAGTAGTTCACCCCTGGACTATGGGTCCATAGCAGTAGCTAGATGGTTGTCTTCTCCTTATGTGCTTCATTGTCGGATCTTGTGAGCTGCCTAACATGATCAAGATCATCTATCTGTAATGCTATATGTTGTGTTTGTCGGGATCCGATGGATAGAGAATACTATGTTATGTTGATTATCAATCTATTACCTTTGTGTTGTTTATGATCTTGCATGCTCTCCGTTATTAGTAGAGGCTCTGGCCAAGTTTTTACTCTTAACTCCAAGAGGGAGTATTTATGCTCGATAGTGGGTTCATGCCTCCATTAAATCTGGGACAGTGACAGAAAGTTCTAAGGTTGTGGATGTGCTGTTGCCACTAGGGATAAAACATTGATGCTATGTCCAAGGATGTAGTTATTGATTACATTACGCACCATACTTAATGCAATTGTCTTGTTGTTTACAACTTAATACTGGAAGGGGTTCGGATGATAACCTGAAGGTGGACTTTTTAGGCATAGATGCATGCTGGATAGCGGTCTATGTACTTTGTTGTAATGCCCAATTAAATCTCACTATACTTATCATATCATGTATGTGCATTGTCATGCCCTCTCTATTTGTCAATTGCCCGACTGTAGTTTGTTCACCCAACATGCTATTTATCTTATGGGAGAGACACCTCTAGTGAACTCGTGGACCCCGGTCCTATTCTTTTACATTGAATACAATCTACTCGCAATACCTGTTTTACCGTTTTCTCGCAAACAATCATCATCCACACTATACATCTAATCCTTTGTTACAGCAAGCCGGTGAGATTGACAACCTCACCATGTTTCGTTGGGGCAAAGTACTTTGGTTGTGTTGTGCAGGTTCCACGTTGGCGCCGGAATCCCTGGTGTTGCGCCGCACTACATCCCGCCGCCATCAACCTTCAACGTGCTTCTTGGCTCCTCCTGGTTCGATAAACCTTGGTTTCTTTCTGAGGGAAAACTTGCTACTGTGCAACATACCTTCCTCTTGGGGTTCCCAACGAACGTGTGTGTTACACGCCATCAAGCATATTTTCTGGCGCCGTTGCCGGGGAGATCAAGACACGCTGCAAGGGGAGTCTCCACAATCCAATCTCTTTACTTCGTTTTTGTCTTGCTTTATTTTATTTACTACTTTGTTTGCTGCATTATATGAAAACACAAAAAAATTAGTTGCTAGTTTTACTTTATTTACTGTCTTGTTCTCTATATCGAAAACACAAAAAAATTAGTTACTTGCATTTACTTTATCTAGTTTACTTTATTTACTACTGCTAAAATGGGTACTGTTGAGAATACTAAGTTGTGTGACTTCACTAGCACAAATAATAATGATTTCCTATGCACACCTATTGCTCCACCTGCTACTACAGCAGAATTCTTTGAAATTAAACCTGCTTTATTGAATCTTGTTATGCGAGAGCAATTTTCTGGTGTTAGTTCTGATGATGCTGATGCCCATCTCAATAATTTTGTTGAACTATGTGAAATGCAAAAGTATAAGGATGTAGATGGTGACATTATAAAATTAAAATTGTTTCCTTTCACATTAAGAGGAAGAGCTAAAGATTGGTTGCTATCTTTCGCCTAGAAATAGTATTGATTCATGGACTAAATGCAAGGATGCTTTTATTGGTAGATATTATCCCCCTGCTAAAATTATATCTTTGAGGAGTAGCATAATGAATTTTAAACAATTGGATAATGAACATGTTGCTCAAGCTTGGGAAAGAATGAAATCCTTGGTTTAAAATTGCCCAACCCATGGACTGACTACTTGGATGATCATCCAAACCTTTTATGCGAGATCTGAACTTTTCTTCGCGGAACCTATTGGATTCAGCTGCTGGAGGTACCTTTATGTCCATCACTCTTGGTGAAGCAACAAAGCTTCTTGATAATATGATGATTAATTACTCTGAATGGCACACGGAAAGAGCTCCACATGGTAAGAAGGTAAATTCTGTCGAAGAAACCTCTTCCTTGAGTAATAAGATTGATGCTATTATGTCTATGCTTGTGAATGGTAGGACTAATGTTGATCCTAATAATGTTCCGTTAGCTTCATTGGTTGCTCAAAAAGAACATGTTGATGTAAATTTCATTAAAAATAACAATTACAATAATTCTAGGCCATATCCTGCTAATGGTAACTCTTATGGTAGATATGTTTCACCTAATGAGGAAAAGATGTTGGAAATTGAAAGATCCACCAAGAGCTTTATGCAATCACAATATGAGCAAAACAAATTGTTTACTAAAACTATGAATGAACAATCTACCTTGTTGAAGAATATGGGAAATCAACTTGAAAATCTGAATATGGAGATTTCTGGGTTGCAAACTAAACTTGCAAATGCTGAAAACCGAATCGCATACATGTCTGTGTCACAATCTTCTTTAATTAATAAAATGGCTGCTAAACCTGAGGATATTGAAAATAAAATTGTTACTACAGCAAATGCCATCCAAGTTAGAATTAATGAGAATATAAGATTGATGGCTGAATTGCATGCTAGGTGGGAAAGAGAAGAAAATGAAAAACTAGCTAAAGAAAATAATGTAGCTAAAGTTTGGACTATTACCACCACTAGCAATGCTAATGCTCCACATGTTGCTGCACCTCTTACTAATAATGGTGAAAGAATTGGTGTTAGCAATGTTTCTACTCTTAATGCAAAGCCTGAAACTGCTAAAACTGCTGAAACTGCCTGTGATAAAACTGCTGAATTTTTTTCCAACATTGGGGATGATGATCCCATTGCTGTAGATCATAATGGTTTAGACTTTGATGATTGCCACATCTCTGAAGTCATAAAGTTCTTACAAAGGCTTGCTAAAAGTCCCAATGCTAGTGCTATAAATTTGGCTTTCACAAAACATATTACAAATGCTCTCATAAAAGCTAGAGAGGAGAAACTAAAACTTGAAACCTCTATTCCTAGAAAGTTAGAAGATGGTTGGGAGCCCATCATTAAGATGAAGGTCAATGACTTTGATTGTAATGCTTTATGTGATCTTGGTGCAAGTATTTCTGTTATGCCTAAGAAAATTTATGATATGCTTGACTTACCACCATTGAAAAACTGTTATTTGGATGTTAATCTTGTTGATAATGCTACAAAGAAACCTTTGGGGAGAGTTGATAATGTTCTTATTATGGTTAACAATAACCTTTTCCCCGTTGATTTTGTTGTCTTGGATATTGAATGCAATTCATCTTGTCCCATTATATTGGGAAGACCTTTTCTTCGAACTGTTGGAGCTATCATTGATATGAAGGAAGGTAATATTAAATATCAATTTCCTCTCAAGAAAGGTATGGAACACTTCCCTAGAAAGAGAATGAAGTTACCTTTTGATTCTATTATTAGAACAAATTATGATGTTGATACTTCGTATCTTGATAACACTTGATATACACTTTCTACGCCTAGCTGAAAGGCGTTAAAGAAAAGCGCTTATGGGAGACAACCCATGTTTTTACTACAGTCCTTTATTTTATATTTGAGTCTTGGAAGTTGTTTACTACTGTAGCAACCTCTCCTTATCTTAGTTTTATGCATTGTTGTACCAAGTAAAGTCTTTGATAGTAAGGTTCATACTAGATTTGGATTACTGCGCAGAAACAGATTTATTTGCTGTCACGAATCTGGGCCTAATTCTCTGTAGGTAACTCAGAAAATTATTCCAATTTACGTGAGTGATCCTCAGATATGTACGCAACTTTCATTCAATTTGGGCATTTTCATTTGAGCAAGTCTGGTGCCATTTTAAAATGCGTCTTTACGAACTGTTCTGTTTTGACAGATTCTGCCTTTTATTTCGCATTGCCTCTTTCGCTATGTTGGATGAATTTCTTTGATCCATTAATGTCCAGTAGCTTTGTGCAATGTCCGGAAGTGTTAAGAATGATTATGTCACCTCTGAACATGTAAATTTTTATTGTGCACTAACCCTCTAATGAGTTGTTTCGAGTTTGGTGTGGAGGAAGTTTTCAAGGATCAAGAGAGGGAGATGATACACTATGATCAAGGAGAGTGAAAGCTCTAAGCTTGGGGATGCCCCGGTGGTTCACCCCTGCATATTTTAAGAAGACTCAAGCGTCTAAGCATGGGGATGCCCAAGGCATCCCCTTCTTCATCGACAACATTATCAGGTTCCTCCCCCGAAACTATATTTTTATTCCATCACATCTTATGTACTTTGCTTGGAGCGTCGGTTTGTTTTTGTTTTTGTTTGAATAAAATGGATCCTAGCATTCATTGTGTGGGAGAGAGACACGCTCCGTTGTTGCATATGGACAAATATGTCCTTAGGCTTTACTCATAGTATTCATGGCGAAGGATTGAATCTTCTTCGTTAAATTGTTATATGGTTGGAATTGGGAAATGCTACATGTAGTAATTCTAAGATGTCTTGAATAATTTGATACTTGGCAATTGTTGTGCTCATGTTTAAGCTCTTGCATCATATACTTTGCACCCATTAATGAAGAAATACATAGAGCTTGCTAAAATTTGGTTTGCATATTTGGTCTCTCTAAAGTCTAGATAATTTCTAGTATTGAGTTTGAACAACAAGGAAGACGGTGTGGAGTCTTATAATGTTTACAATATGTCTTTTATGTGAGTTTTGCTGCACCGGTTCATCCTTGTGTTTGTTTCAAATAACCTTGCTAGCCTAAACCTTGTATCGAGAGGGAATACTTCTCATGCATCCAAAATCCTTGAGCCAACCACTATTCCATTTGTGTCCACGATACCTACCTACTACATGGTATTTCTCCGCCATTCCAAAGTAAATTTCTTGAGTGCTACCTTTAAATTTCCATCATTCGCCTTTGCAATATATAACTCATGGGACAAAATAGCCTTAAAAACTATTGTGGTATTGAATATGTACTTATGCATTTATCTCTTATTAAGTTGCTTGTTGTGCGATAACCATGTTCCTGGGGACGCCATCAACTCTTTGTTGAATATCATGTGAGTTGTTATGCATGTCCGTCTTGTCTGAAGTAAGGGAGATTTACCACTCATTTAATGGTTAGAGCATGCATATTGTTAGAGAAGAACATTGGGCCGCTAACTAAAGCCATGAATCATGGTGGAAGTTTCAGTTTTGGACATATATCCTCAATCTCATATGAGAATATTAATTGTTGCTACATGCTTATGCATTAAAGAGGAGTCCATTATCTCGTTGTCTATGTTGTCCCGGTATGGATGTCTAAGTTGAGAATAATCAAAAGCGAGAAATCCAAATGCGAGCTTTCTCCTTAGACCTTTGTACAGGCGGCATAGAGGTACCCCTTTGTGACACTTGGTTAAAACCTGTGTATTGCGATGATAATCCTGGTAATCCGAGCTAAATAGGACAAGGTGCGGGCACTATTAGTATACTATGCATGAGGCTTGCAACTTGTAAGATATAATTTACATGATACATATGCTTTATTACTACCGTTGACAAAATTGTTTCATGTTTTCAAAACCAAAGCTCTAGCACAAATATAGCAATCGATGCTTTCCTCTTTGAAGGACCTTTCTTTTACTTTTATGTTGAGTCAGTTCACCTATTTCTCTCCACCTCAAGAAGCAAACACTTGTGTGAACTGTGCATTGATTCCTACATACTTGCATATTGCACTTGTTATATTACTTTACATTGACAATTATCCATGAGATATACATGTTATAAGTTGAAAGCAACCGCTGAAACTTAATCTTCCTTTGTGTTGCTTCAATACCTTTACTTTGATTTATTGCTTTATGAGTTAACTCTTATGCAAGACTTATTGATGCTTGTCTTGAAGTACTATTCATGAAAAGTCTTTGCTTTATGATTCAGTTGTTTACTCATGTCATTACCATTGTTTTGATCGCTTCATTCATTACATATGCTTACAATAGTATGATCAAGGTTATGATGGCATGTCACTCCAGAAATTATCTTTGTTATCGTTTACCTGCTCGGGACGAGCAGGAACTAAGCTTGGGGATGCTGATACGTCTCCGACGTATCGATAATTTCTTATGTTCCATGCCACATTATTGATGATATTTACATGTTTTATACACATTATATGTCGTATTTATGCATTTTCCGGCACTAACCTATTAACGAGATGCCGAAGAGCCAGTTGTTGTTTTCTGCTGTTTTTGGTTTCAGAAATCCTACAAAGGAAATATTCTCGGAATTGGACGAAATCAACGCCCGGGGTCCTATTTTTGCACGAAGCTTCCGGAAGAGCGAGGGGAAAGGAAGTGGGGCCACGAGGCGCCGCCACAACAGGGCGGCGCGGCCCGGGTCTTGGCCGCGCGGCCCGATACGTCTCCGACGTATCGATAATTTCTTATGTTCCATGCCACATTATTGATGATATCTACATGTTTTATACACATTATATGTCATATTTATGCGTTTTCCGGAACTAACCTATTGACGAGATGCCGAAGTGCCGGTCTCTGTTTTCTGCTGTTTTTGGTTTCGAAATCCTAGTAAGGAAATATTCTCGGAATTGGACGAAATCAACGCCCGGCATCTTAGAATCCCCGGGAGCTTCCGGAACACCCGAGAACCGCCAGAGAGGGGCCACAGGGGGCCCAAACATGGTGGCGGCGCGGCCCAGGAGGGGGGCGCGCCGCCCTAGTGTCTGGTGGCCCCAGACCCCTTCTGACGCTGCCCTTCCGCCTACTTAAAGCCTCCGTCACGAAAACCCTACCACGTTCGACGAAACCAGAGAAAACCTTCCAGAGCCGCCGCCATCGCGAAGCCAAGATCTGGGGGACAGGAGTCTCTGTTCCGGCACGCCGCCGGGACGGGGAAGTGCCCCCGGAAGGCTTCTCCATCGACACCACCGCCATCTTCATCAACGCTGCTTGTCTCCCATGAGGAGGGAGTAGTTCTCCATCGAGGCTCGGGGCTGTACCGGTAGCTATGTGGTTCATCTCTCTCCTATGTACTTCAATACAATAATCTCATGAGCTGCCTTACATGATTGAGATTCATATGATGATGCTTGTAATCTAGATGTCATTGTGCTAGTCAAGTGGATTTTACATATGTGATCTCCGGAGACTCCTTGTCCCACGTGTGTAAAGGTGACAGTGTGTGCACCGTGTGGGTCTCTTAGGCTATATTTCACAGAATACTTATTCGTTGTTATGAATGGCATAGTGAAGTGCTTATTTATATCTCTTTATGATTGCAATGTGTTTTGTATCACAATTTATCTGTGTGCTACTCTAGTGATGTTATTAAAGTAGTTTATTCCTCCCGCACGGTGTAATGGTGACGAGTGTGTGCATCGTGTAGTACTTGGTGTAGGCTATGATTGTGATCTCTTGTAGATTATAAAGTTAACTATTGCTATGATAGTATTGATGTGATCTATTCCTCCTTTCGTAGTGTGAAGGTGACAGTGTGCATGCTATGTTAGTACTTGGTTTGGTTATGTTGATCTTTTATGCACTCTAAGGTTATTTAAATATGAACATTGAATATTGTGGAGCTTGTTAACTCCGGCATTGAGGGTTCGTGTAATCCTACACAGTTAGTGGTGTTCATCATCCAACAAGAGGGTGTAGAGTCAAGCATCTATCTATTTATTCTGTTATGTGATCGATGTTGAGAGTGTCCACTAGTGAAAGTATGATCCCTAGGCCTTGTTCCTAAATATCGCTATCGCTGCTTGTTTACTGTTTTACTGCATCTTTACTTCCTGCAATATTACTACCATCATCTGCACGCCAGCAAGCACTTTTCTGGCGCCGTTACTACTGCTCGCATTTATTCATATCACCTGTATTTCACTATCTCTTCGCCGAACTAGTGCACCTATGAGGTGTGTTGGGGACACAAGAGACTTCTTGCTTTGTGGTTGCAGGGTTGCATGAGAGGGATATCTTTGACCTCTTCCTCCCTGAGTTCGATAAACCTTGGGTGATCCACTTAAGGGAAACTTGCTGCTGTTCTACAAACCTCTGCTCTTGGAGGCCCAACACTGTCTACAAGAATAGAAGCACCCGTAGACATCAAGCACTTTTCTGGCGCCGTTTCCGGGGAGGAAAGGTAAAAGGCACTCATACTTC
Organism: Lolium rigidum; assembly: GCF_022539505.1. Lineage (NCBI taxonomy): Eukaryota > Viridiplantae > Streptophyta > Magnoliopsida > Poales > Poaceae > Lolium > Lolium rigidum. The sequence goes on along the minus strand of NC_061513.1, from coordinate 348,287,094 downwards.
GGTCCCAGGTAAAGTACTTTTACGGCGCCGTTGTGTGTGTGCTCGAAGCTATTTCCTTTAGATCCTGCAATTGCATCTTTTTGTTTCTTGTTTACACTAGTTAGGCATAATGGACAACAATGAGCTTCTTATTCTATTTCTTGATTTAAGACATGGATGGTTTGATGCGAAAATTAAAAAACCTATGGAACATATTAGTATGAACGCTTTGAACACCATTGTTGCTAATGATATGGAAAATTCTAAGCTTGGGGAAGCTGGCTTTGATGAGCATGATATTTTTAGTCCCCCAAGCATTGAGGAGAAAATTTACTTTGATGATACTTTGCCTCCTATTTATGATGATTATAATGATATTGGTCTTTTAGTACCGCCTGTTATGGAGGATAAATTTGATTATGATTATACTATGCCTCCTATATTTGATGATGAGAATAATAATGATAGCTACTTTGTTGAATTTGCTCCCACTACAACTAATAAAATTGATTTTGCTTATGTTGGGAGTAGTAATAATTTTATGCATGAGACTCATGATAAGAATGCTTTATGTGATAGTTATATTGTTGAGTTTGCTCATGTTGCTACTGAAAGTTATTATGAGAGAGGAAAATATGGTTGTAGAAATTTTCATGTTACTAAAATGCCTCTCTATGTGCTGAAATTTTTGAAGCTACACTTGTTCTATCTTCCTATGCTTGTTACTTTTTTCTTCATGAACTTGTTTATTTACAAGATTCCTTTTCATAGGAAGCATGTTAGGCTTAAATTTGTTTTGAATTTGCTTTTTGATGCTCTCTTTTGCTTCAACTCTTATTTCTTGCGAGTGCATCATTAAAACTGCTGAGCCCATCTTAATGGCTATAAAGAAAGAACTTCTTGGGAGATAACCCATGTGTTTATTTTACTACAGTACTTTTATTTTGTATTTGTGTCTTGGAAGTTGTTACTACTGTAGCAACCTCTCCTTATCTTAATTTTGTTGCATTGTTGTGCCAAGTAAAGTCTTTGATAGTAAGGTTCATACTAGATTTGGATTACTGCGCAGATTTCTTTGCTGTCACGAATCTGGGCCTAATTCTCTGTAGGTAACTCAGAAAATTATGCCAATTTACGTGAGTGATCCTCAGATATGTACGCAAATTTCATTCAATTTGGGCATTTTCATTTGAGCAAGTCTGGTGCCACTTTAAAATTCGTCTTTACAGACTGTTCTGTTTTGACAGATTCTGCATTTTATTTCGCATTGCCTCTTTTGTTATGTGGGATGGATTCCTTTGTTCCATTGACTTCCAGTAGCTTTGGGCAATGTCCAGAAGTGTTAAGAATGATTGTGTCACCTCTGGAACATGTGAATTTTTGATTATGCACTAACCCTCTAATGAGTTTGTTTTGAGTTTGGTGTGGAGGAAGTTTTCAAGGGTCAAGAGAGGAGGATGATATACTATGATCAAGAAGAGTGAAGAGTCTAAGCTTGGGGATGCCCCGGTGGTTCATCCCTTCATATTTCAAGAAGACTCAAGCATCTAAGCTTGGGGATGCCCAAGGCATCCCCTTCTTCATCGACAAATTATCAGGTTCCTTCTCTTGAAACTATATTTTTATTCGGTCACATCTTATGTACTTTACTTGGAGCGTCCGTGTGCTTTTGTTTGTGTTTTTGTTTGAATAAATGCTTGTGTGGGAGAGAGACACACTCCGCTGGTTCGTATGAACACATGTGTTCTTAGCTTTTAATGTTCATGGCGAAGGTTGAAACTGCTTCGTTAATTGTTATATGGTTGGAAACGGGAAATGCTACATGTAGTAATTGATAAAATGTCTTGGATAATTTGATACTTGGCAATTGTTGTGCTCATGTTTAAGCTCTTGCATCATATACTTTGCACCTATTAATGAAGAAATACATAGAGCTTGCTAAAATTTGGTTTGCATAATTGGTCTCTCTAAGGTCTAGATAATTTCTAGTAAAGAGTTTTGAACAACAAGGAAGACGGTGTAGAGTCTTATAATGTTTACAATATGTCTTTTATGTGAGTTTTGCTGTACCGGTTCATCCTTGTGTTTGTTTCAAATAACCTTGCTAGCCAAAACCTTGTATCGAGAGGGAATACTTCTCATGCATCCAAAATCCTTGAGCCAACCACTATGCCATTTGTGTCCACCATACCTACCTACTACATGGTATTTCTCCGCCATTCCAAAGTAAATTTCTTGAGTTCTACCTTTAAATTTCCATCATTCGCCTTTGCAATATATAGCTCATGGGACAAATAGCTTAAAAACTATTGTGGTATTGAATATGTACTTATGCACTTTATCTCTTATTAAGTTACTTGTTGTGCGATAACCATGTTTCTGGGGACGCCATCAACACTTTGTTGAATATCATGTGAGTTGCTATGCATGTTCGTCTTGTCTGAAGTAAGGGCGATTTTCATGATCAAATGGTTTGAGTATGCATACTGTTAGAGAAAAACATTGGGACGCTAACTAAAGCCATGATTCATGGTGGAAGTTTCAGTGTGGACAACTAATCCTCAATCTCTTATGAGAATTTTAACTGTTGTTGTATGCTTATGCATTAAAGAGGAGTCCATTATCTGTTGTCTATGTTGTCCCGGTATGGATGTCTAAGTTGAGAATAATCAAAAGCGAGAAATCCAATGCGAGCTTTCTCCTTAGACCTTTGTACAGGCGGCATAGAGGTACCCCTTTGTGACACTTGGTTAAAACATGTGCATTGCAATGATAATCCTGGTAATCCGAGCTAATTAGGACAAGGTGCGGGCACTACTAGTATACTATGCATGAGGCTTGCAACTTGTAAGATATAATTTACATGATACATATGCTTTATTACTACCGTTGACAAAAAAATTTCATGTTTTCAAAATAAAAGCTCTAGCACAAATATAGAAATCGATGCTTTCCTCTGCGAAGGGCCTTTCTTTTACTTTTATGTTGAGTCAGTTCACCTATTGCTCTCCACCTCAAGAAGCAAACACTTGTGTGAACTGTGCATTGATTCCTACATACTTGCATATTGCACTTGTTATATTACTTTGCATTGACAACTATCCATGAGATATACATGTTATAAGTTGAAAGCAACTGCTGAAACTTAATCTTCCTTTGTGTTGCTTCAATACCTTTACTTTGATTTATTGCTTTATGAGTTAACTCTTATGCAAGACTTATTGATGCTTGTCTTGAAAGTGCTATTCATGAAAAGTCTTTGCTTTATGATTCATTTGTTTACTGTCATTACCATTGTTTTGATCGCTGCATTCATTACATATGCTTATAATAGTATGATCAAGGTTATGATGGCATGTCACTCCAGAAATTATCTTTGTTATCGTTTACCTGCTCGGGACGAGCAGAACTAAGCTTGGGGATGCTGATACGTCTCCGATGTATCGATAATTTCTTATGTTCCATGCCACATTATTGATGATATCTACATGTTTTATACACATTATATGTCATATTTATGCGTTTTCCGGAACTAACCTATTGACGAGATGCCGAAGTGCCGGTTCTCGTTTTCTGCTGTTTTTGGTTTCAGAAATCCTAGTAAGGAAATATTCTCGGAATTGGACGAAATCAACGCCCAAGCATCTTAGAATCCCCGGAACTTCCGAACACCCGAGAACCGCCGAGAGGGGCCACAGGGGGCCCACACATGGTGGCGGCGCGGCCCGGGGGGGGCGCGCCGCCCTAGTGTCTGGTGGCCCCAGACCCCTTCTGACGCTGCCCTTCCGCCTACTTAAAGCCTCCGTCGCGAAAACCCTACCACGTTCGACGAAACCAGAGAAAACCTTCCAGAGCCGCCGCCATCGCGAAGCCAAGATCTGGGGGACAGGAGTCTCTGTTCCGGCACGCCGCCGGGACGGGGAAGTGCCCCGGAAGGCTTCTCCATCGACACCACCGCCATCTTCATCAACGCTGTTGTCTCCCATGAGGAGGGAGTAGTTATCCATCGAGGCTCGGGGCTGTACCGGTAGCTATGTGGTTCATCTCTTTCCTATGTACTTCAATACAATAATCTCATGAGCTGCCTTACATGATTGAGATTCATATGATGATGCTTGTAATCTAGATGTCATTGTGCTAGTCAAGTGGATTTTACTTATGTGATCTCCGGAGACTCCTTGTCCCACGTGTGTAAAGGTGACAGTGTGTGCACCGTGTGGGTCTATTAGGCTATATTTCACAGAATACTTATTCGCTGTTATGAATGGCATAGTGAAGTGCTTATTTATATCTTTTTATGATTGCAATGTGTTTTGTATCACAATTTATTTGTGTGCTACTCTAGTGATGTTATTAAAGTAGTTTATTCCTCCTGCACGGTGTAATGGTGACAGTGTGTGCATCGTGTAGTACTTGGCGTGGGCTATGATTGTGATCTCTTGTAGATTATGAAGTTAACTATTGCTATGATAGTATTGATGTGATCTATTCCTCCTTTCGTAGTGTGAAGGTGACAGTGTGCATGCTATGTTAGTACTTGGTTTGGTTGTGTTGATCTGTTGCACTCTAAGGTTATTTAAATATGAACATTGAATATTGTGGAGCTTGTTAACTCCGGCATTGAGGGTTCGTGTAATCCTACACAGTTAGTGGTTATCATCATCCAACAAGAGGGTGTAGAGTCTAGCATCTGTCTATTTATTCTGTTATGTGATCAATGTTGAGAGTGTCCACTAGTGAAAGTATGATCCCTAGGCCTTGTTCCTAAATACTGCTATCGCTGCTATCGCTGCTTGTTTACTGTTTTACTGCATCTTTACTTACTGCAATATTACTACCATCATCTGCACGCCAGCAAGCACTTTTCTAGCGCCGTTACTACTGCTCGCATTTATTCATATCACCTGTATTTCACTATCTCTTCGCCGAACTAGTGCACCTATTAGGTGTGTTGGGGACACAAGAGACTTCTTGCTTTGTGGTTGCAGGGTTGCATGAGAGGGATATCCTTGACCTCTTCCTCCCTGAGTTCGATAAACCTTGGGTGATCCACTTAAGGGAAACTTGTTGCTGTTCTACAAACCTCTGCTCTTGGAGGCCCAACACTGTCTACAAGAATAGAAGCACCCGTAGACATCACGGCCCTGGCGTGTGGGGCCCTCGTGTGCCCCCCCCGCGTTGCCCTTCCGCCTACAAATAGCAATTGTATTCAATTTTTCTATCACAGCACTCATCACTTTTCCCGCTCTTGATTCTCTATAATTATTATAATATTCTATAAGCTCCAAGTAGGTTATGGGTTCTCCCATAACAGCAGTTTTTAATTTTTAGGTTTTTCAATTTTTTATGGATTTTTGGGTATATGAGAAAAGTAAAACCAGACAAAAAAAAAACTAGACAAAAGTAAACTAAGAAAAATAAAACAAGACAGAAATAAACTAAGCACTAATAAACTAGACAAAAGTAAACTAAGCAAAAACAAAGTAAAACAAAATAAAAACAGAGATAGAGGTAGAGTGTACTCCCCGTGTGAACTTATGAGTAGAGCT
>NC_061513.1:348258789-348281466 GCF_022539505.1 Lolium rigidum | reverse complement strand
TTTCTGAGGGAAAACTTGCTACTGTGTGCAACATACCTTCCTCTTGGGGTTCCCAACGAACGTGTGTGTTACACGCCATCAGCAGCCGGGCCTCAAGGGAATCTACTGGATATTAAGGTACTCCTTTTAATAGAGTACCGGAGAAAAGCATTAACACTTGGTGAAAACATGTGATCCTCACATCACCGCCATCCCCTCCGGTTGTCCCGATTTCTGTCACTTCGGGGCCTTTGGTTCCAGACAGTGACATGTGCATACAACTTGTAGATACAATCTAAGCAATAATTATAGAGCTTAAATCTAAGATCATGCCACTCGGGCCCTAGTGACAAGCATTAAGCATAACAAGATTGCAGCGACAATAACTTCACAAACTTTATAGATAGACTAATCATAATGTATCATCCATCGGATCCCAACAAACACAACACCGATTACATCGGATGGATCTCAATCATGTAAGGCAGCTCATGAGATCATTGTATTGAAGTACATGGGATAGAGAGTACCAACTAGCTACTGCTAGAACCCGTAGTCCATGGGGGAACTACTCACGGAGCACGATGGAGGCGATGGCGTCGATGGAGATGGCTTCCGGGGCACTTCCCCGTCCCGGCAGGTGCCGGAACAGAGACTTCGTCCCCCGAATTGGAGTTTCGCGATGGCGGCGGCGCCCCTGGAGTCTTTCTGGAGTTTCGTCAATTGGTGTCGGGTTTTTAGGTCGGGACGGCTTAAATAGGCGAAGAGGCGGAGTCGGAGGGGCCACGGGGCCTCCTCCCCATAGGCCGGCGCGGCCAGGGTGGAGCCCGCGCGGCCCTGTCGTGTGGGGCCCCCCTGGCTCGCCTCCGACTCTCCTTCGGTGTTCTGGGGCCTTCCAGGAAAAATAAGATGTTTGGCGTTGATTTCGTCCAATTCCGAGAATATTGCCCGAACAGCCTTTCTGGAACCAAAAACAACAGAAAACAGGAACTGGCACTTCGGCATCTTGTTAATAGGTTAGTTCCGGAAAACGCATAAAAACATTATAAAGTGCAAGCAAAACATGTAAGTATTGTCATAAAACAAGCATGGAACATCAGAAATTATGGATACGTTGGAGACGTATCAAGCCCCGAGTCTAGGCACGGATGCTTTCAACCGTGTGTAGACTCAAGTCAAGCAACTCGATATTTCCTTCGGATGCTTCATGTTGAGTTGATACTTCTTATGACATCATCAATGCGTTTCCACTGCGGCGGTTCGATAGACAGGACGTGACCTGACGGGCCCACCCTACTTCTGCGCGGTCAGTTAGTAAATGACTAGTCCTTGTGCATTGACCGAGGTGCCTCCTCGATTTCCGCGCGTAGTGGGAGTAATGGCCGCCGGTTTTAACTCTTCTTCCGAACACGTGTACGACTGGATCCTCTCCCATCTTCCCACGATCACCAAAGTAACGGCCACGATCTCCAAGCATTCCCTGTTATAAATAGGGAACCTTTTCCTGCTTTCACTTTTTACGCCTCCATACTGCTCATCTTCTTCCTTGCCTCCTCCTTGCCATTGCTTCTGCCTTCAGGAACTCAGCGACCATGGGCAAGAAGAAGGGAACCGCCGGCTCGAGCGCTACTGCAGGCGCAGCCAAGATCGGTCTCGACTGGTCTGCCTCCACCATCTCCAAGCGTGAGGAGAACAAGATGAGGTCGCTTGGCCTCATCTCATCTGTCGAATCTGACTTTCTTCATCCGGTTTCTGCCTCCCTCCCAAGGCCTCCAAAAGGCTTTATTGTTATGTTTGCCTCTTTTTTGTTTCGCGAACTTTCTCTCCCTACCCACGAATTTCTTCGTTCTCTCCTCTTCTTCTACGGGATTCAGCTTTGGTAGCTGACTCCCAATTCCATTCTCCATCTCTCAATCTTCATCACTCTGTGTGAGGCCTTCCTTGGCATTGACCCCCACTGGGGCTTGTGGAGGAAGATTTTGTACGTCAAACGCCATAATGGCAATGACGGTCCTCCTGTCGTTGGTGGTGTCGGCTTCGTCGTCGGTAAGGAGGTCAACTACTTCGACTACCCGATGAAGGAGTTAGTTCAGGGCTGGCGACAGAAGTGGGTTTATCTCCGGGGCATCCCAGCATCAGGACGGCGCTCCAATCTGCATGCATTCGAAGATGTCCTTTCTGCTGTGCCGAAGAAATCCTAGCAAAACACTTTGACTGCCGAAGAAAGTTCCCTAGCTGATCAACTGTATGAAAAGGTCCTGGACCTGAAGAATGCAGGAGGTCAGACGATGTGTGGCACTGAAGTGGTCTCAGTGTTCCTTAAGTGTCGGGTGCAGCCGTTGATGTCAAGGGCTCATCAGTTATGGATGTACACCAGTGTGATGGATAAATCAAGGATCTGCTCAACTGATTTATCCGAAGAGGATCTTTGCGATGAGGTGCGGCTCCTGACTCGCCTCAGCCAGAAGGACGACATTTTCATGACTTCGGCTCGCCCTCCTTTTGACCTTAAGCACCTTCCTGCTGAGGTAATTTCATTTGTATTTGCATCGGATGTTGCTTTTTATTTATGAATCTGAGTCCCATTACTTTTTCTGTCGATAGGATTCCACCGTCGCTCAATGTTATCCTCCTACACCCGAAAGTGGCATAGCTCTAGAGGATGATGATGCTTCGGAAGAAACCGAAGATGAACAACACATTTTTGATGACAGCGACATTCTAGGTGATGAAGTCCCCGAGGATGAAGCTTTCGTGAAGTCTATGCGACGCAGGAAGATCAATGAAGATTTGATGGCGATAGCAGAATCGAGTCCCAGCGGACGAGATGATGATGCTGACGCGACAGCTTCTCCTGCTCCTTCTCAAGAAATGTCGGCTCCTCAAGTTGCAAAGGGATCAACAAAACTCTTTGCTAAAGAAGATGACTTGGAGTTAACTTTGTAAGTTTTTCCCTTTTACTTGTACTTAAATTCCTTCAATTCGGCTGAAATTTGTATCTATTCTTGTCCAGCTCCGAGGATGATGACGACGTCCCTCTCTTGAAGAGGGCTAAAATATTGTCTGGAAAGGCAGAGTCTGCAAAGGAGTCAATTCCTTCGACTGATGAGCTTACTTTGCCACCAAGAACAAGTGTGGCAAATGTTCCTCTGTCGACAGTTAATCCTTCTGCAAGCGCCTCTGCTCCTCCAGTTTCTCGTAATCATGTAAGTGTTTCTTGAACATAATATCTGGCGTAGTATCCATTTAGCCCCCGAGCCGATGTTTGACTCTTTGAAAAGATCAAGCATAGGCTAAAATTCATCTGCTATATTGCCTGACATAATCTTTTCAATTTTCTTGCTGTAGCCAATTTTTTCCATAGTTGACATTGTGGCAGATTTTGCTGATCAATTTACTCGCCTAGAATCAGAGAACGTACAGCTTCGCAAGGCCGTTAAGACTTCGGCTGATCAAGTGCTAGAAGCCAACGGGCTTACAGCAGAAACTCGAAATGAAAACACAATCCTGAAGGACGAGATGAAGAGATTGAAGAAGAAAATGAAGGACGAGCAGGAGGCTAGGCGCAAATCTTTCATTGAAGCCGATGAAAAGGAAGGTGCCCTCCGAGAGTTTATCACGAGCTTGCTAAGTAAGTTTCCTTCATACTTATGTGGTACTTCTCCAATAATATCTTTCTAATTGCTTATCCGTAATTTTTCCAGGTACTGCCGATATGCATATCGACCGTACAAACAAGCTTCAAGTAGACTCAATGTCGGATGCTCTTTCGTTTGCTACTGAATCCAAAGAACCAGCTCCAAGATCTTTTGAAGAATACCAAGGGAGCTTTGTCGAAACTATTTTTGATGATGTTCCCAAAGTTGGACCAAAACAAGACCCTTGGGGAAATGGCGGATACCTTCTTCGTTGACTCTTCAGAAGCCATAGAGGTATTGAAGCGACGCTCTCGTCTTTACGGAGCAGTTCTTACTTTCCAGCTTTTGATGGGGCACGGACTTGGTTCTGACCTGGAGAAGCTATCCAAGGCGCTGCCAGTAGATGCCAATAACTTTCCAGTCAACCTTGAACCTTTCAAGCAATCCTCAGTGTTGTGTGGTAATCGACTCCTCAAACTAGTTGACGAGGATAAAAACAAGACTGCATGTGAAGCCGCTCCTGATTCATCATCAGCACAAGCTTGATTAAGCCTGGCTTCCTCGTTTTTAGTTGTAACCCAGATACATTTTAGTCTTATCCTGTACCGAATTAAGCTGGTTGTTGCTAGTATTTAACAATCTCCTGAAAGTAATATATTTGTACGCTCGATGGGAGTTTTCCACCTTTTATCGACATCCTTCTGAAAGCGTAAATTTTTGCTGCAGATTCCTTCGACTTCTTCTCGTGTCGAAACTTCTTTGAATTCTTCTGTTGTTGACGAATCAGAGCTTGTACGTCGCTTGCGTGATCAAATTTCTCGGCTGAACAAAGACATATCTGGTCTTCATACTATGGCAGCTTTGGTGAAGAAAAAGAGCAAAATTGCTACTGCAGTCGAACGACATGTTTTGGATCGTCTTCGTGTGGCTACTGAGAGTTTAAGCTCTAAGCAGTCAACCACTTTTCCTTTGTTTTCATCTGATACTTTTGTTGAATAGCCTTCTGTTGACTTGTTCTTTGTCTTCAAAAGTCGTCGCTTTTGATGAATCAGAAGAAAATAGGTGAATACATGAAAAGATTGCAGCGATGACCGATATTACTCACCCGAAGTGTGAGCTGTGGTCCAATCAATCGAAGGATGTAATCGTGGCTAAATTTGAGTGTCGAGTCGAGAAGGTTCACTATTACTTCGACAAGTATCATGCTCATCTCACCATGGTACGGAAGACTATGTTTCCATTGGATCAAGCACCCGAAACTCTTCCTGCTTTATTCAATCGATTCAAGACTCCGGCCAGAATTCGATCATTGGTGCGCAAATAACTTATTGCTGGAGCCGAGCTTGCACTTGCTTCAGTTTTAGCATGCCACCAAACCATAGATTTGGAATCCATAGCAAATGCTAATGTAAGGTTGGATCAATATTATCCCATAGCCGGTCATCATGCTTACATTATTGTTTCTAGGATGGAAGCAGGAACTGAAAGGGATTTGAAGAATCAAGAAGATCAAGGGACCTTGCCGTGATACATAGTAAATTTCTATAAAGATCTTCTCTTTTTTATGATAACCTTGCGTTGCAAGGAGTAATCCCGTATGTATCTGATGTTCTTTTTAAACATCATTTGTGAATTGTTTCAACTTGTAAGTCCAGCTGAAATATTTTATCGAAGGCAACTGAGTGATCAAGTCAGTTTGCTCAGTCGACGACCCTGTTGTAATCGCAATTTTTGCAGAGTTGTTTTGTAAGTGTTTTGTAAGAGCGACACCCTTCGAGTAAACGAGGGATTTAGACGCTTTATGTTTGGCCTCGTAACACGGTGCACCGGTATGAGCCTTTTGTAAGTAGTATTTCTTCCATCAACTGCAGCACTCATAAATTTATTTGAGGCTTGGATGGGTTTTAGTGTATCGATAACCATAGCTCCCGGTGGGAGTAATAATTAATTATCGATATTGCAGTTATTCTAGTATTGTCAGGTAAGCTTATGAGACGTAATTTAGCCGAAGCTCCCGATGGGAGTAGTAGTCGATAAAAAAGGTCGAACATTTGTTCGAGTGACGAAATAACAATGTAAGCCGAACCAGAAATTTTATTTATAATATGTGACAGGCTAAGAAGCCTCCATGTAGTGAAGAGAAAGGCCGAATTCTATACGTAAAATCATCGCAAGTGTGCAACGTTACATGAGTTCACGATCTACGTCTCAAACGTATCTATAATTTCTTATGTTCCATGCTACTTTTATGATGATACTCACATGTTTTATACACGTTATATGTCATTATTATGCATTTTCGGCACTAACCTATTGACGAGATGCCGAAGAGCTAGTTATTGTTTACTGCTGTTTTGGTTTCGAGAAATCCTAGTAAGGAAATATTCTCGGAGTTGGACGAAATCAACGCCCGAGGGTCTTATTTTTCCACGAAGCTTCAGAAGACCAGGGAGATACGAAGTGGGGCCACAGGGCGCCGCCACACTAGGGCGGTGCGGCCTAAGTGGCCGCGCGGCCTAGCGTGTGGGCCCCGTGCCTCCTCCGACTCCGCCCTTCCGCCTACTTAAAGCCTTCGTCGCGAATACCCCGATGCCAGAGAGCCACGATACGGAAAACCTTCCAGAGATGCCGCCGCCGCCAATCCCATCTCGGGATTCGGAGATCGCCTCCGGCACCCTACGCGGAGGGAATCATCTCGGAGGTCTCTTTCATCACGCATGATCGCCTCGGATCGATGTGTGAGTAGTTCACCCTGGACTATGGGTCCCATAGCGGTAGCTAGATGGTTGTCTTCTCCTCATTGTGCTATCATGTTAGATCTTGTGAGCTGCCTATCATGATCAAGATCATCTATTTGTAATCCTACATGTTGTGTTTGTTGGGATCCGATGAATAGTGAATACTATGTCAAGTTGATTATCAATCTATCATATATGTTGTTTATGTTCTTGCATGCTCTCCGTTGCTAGTAGAGGCTCACAGCCAGAGTTGATACTTGTGACTCCAAGAGGAAGTATTTATGCTCGATAGTGTGGTTCATGCCTCCATTGAATGTGGGACAGTGACAGAAAGTGCTAAGGTTGTGGATGTGCTGTGTGCCACTAGGGATAAAACATCGATGCTTTGTCTAAGGATATTTGTGTTGATTACATTACGCACCATACTTAATGCAATTGTCTGTTGTTTGCAACTTAATACTGGAAGGGGTTCGGATGATAACCTGAAGGTGGACTTTTTAGGCATAGATGCATGTTGGATAGCGGTCTATGTACTTTGTCGTAATGCCCCGATTAAATCTCATAGTACTCATCATGATATATGTATGTGCATTGTTATGCCTTCTTTATTTGTCAATTGCCCAGCTGTAATTTGTTCACCCAACATCTGTTTATCTTATGGGAGAGACACCACTAGTGAACTGTGGACCCCGGTCCAATTCTTTACATCTGAAATACAATCTACTGCAATTGTTCGTTACTGTTCTTCGCAAACAAACATCATCATCCACACTATACATCTAATCCTTTGTTCTGACAAAGCCGGTGAGATTGACAACCTCACCGCATTACGTTGGGGCAAAGTGCTTTGATTGTGTTGTGCAGGTTCCACGTTGGCGCCGGAATCCCTGGTGTTGCGCCGCACTACACTCCGCCACCAACAACCTTCACGTGTTCCTTGACTCCTACTGGTTCGATAACCTTGGTTTCTTACTGAGGGAAACTTACTGTTGTGCGCATCACACCTTCATCTTGGGGTTCCCAACGGACGTGTCAACTACACGCATCAATTCCCAACATCTTTTCTTGAGGCGATAAGCTCCCCCTGGTATGACTTTAGTGACGATGAATGGTCCTTCCCGTAGAGATTCAAGTTTTGAGGATCTTTCTTGCTTCAGCCATAGTACTTAGGCTCGCCAACGCTGAAGCTTCGAGTGTGAACTCTTCTCGGACTGTGGTAATTCAGTATTACCGCTAATATACTCGATGTTCCGGCTAAGGCGATATCTCCGAGCCTCATCAAGAAGATCCACAACATCTTGTAGTGCGTGAACAGAGGTTGCATCAGTATATGTGGCCACCCGAGGTGCTTCAAAGCGACCATCGGTTGGTAGAACTAGCTTCAGCTCCATAGACAAGGAAGAATGGAGTATATTGTGCTGACCTATTTGGTGTAGTTCGTAAACTCCGCAGTATTGATGGTAACTCTTCGACCCAAGCTCCAGTACCGCACCTCGTAAGGCGCTTTTTAATGCCATCGCATATTAGGTCATTGATTCTTTCTAACTTGCCCCGTTGGTCTGAGGATGTGCAACCTGAAGCAAATTTGAGCTTGATGCCATTGCCGTTGCAAAAGTGATGGAATTCCTTAGAATCAAAATTAGTTCCACCGCTACGTAAGGATGCTATGCGGCACACCAAAACGACAAGTTATTCCTTTTTGAAGAATTTGACAGCTGGCTTTGGTCAGTTCGATTAGTGACCGGTATTGCCTCGATCTGTTTGTTGAATTTATCAACTGCTACCAATAGATAGAGTATGACCACCAAGCGATGATTTCTGCAGTGGGACCAACTTGATCAAGCCCCCATTGTGCAAAGGGCCAGGCCAAAGGTATTGTCATTAGATCCGTGGCGGGTGCATATGGTTTTGGCGCAAACGTTGACAAGGGTCACACTTCCGAACTAATTCTCTTTGCATCGGCCGCTTGCTGTTGGCCAATAAAACCCCGCTCACGAAAGCTTTGGCCACAAGTGCTCTACCGGTGCATGATGACCACAGGGTTCCTTCAGTGTATTTCTCGCAACGAGGCTTTTCCATCGTCGATGGCGTATACACCGTTGGAAGATGCCGAGATGCTCCGCTTGTAAATGTCACCATCTACTATGACAAAGGCCTTAGATCGATGCACGATGCGTTTAGCCTCTTCCGGATCATCTGTAATCGTTGTTCCATCAAGTACGCCAAAAAAGGTTCGGTCCATGAAGGCTCGAGAAGAAGAACTTGTTGTTTAGATTTACCCGAGAATATCTTCAATGGAGCTTTCCCGGAGCGTAGCCCCCGAGTCGGTGGTCGATACTTCTGGTGGTGCCAAAGTTTTTACTTTTGATGGACCTTTGAAGTAATTGCTTCACCAAAAGACTCCATCCGAGATAGTAGTAAAACATGTGGAGCCTATTAGGCCAAAGTGTCGGCTCATGTGATCATGTTTTCAAATTTGAAAATGGTTTGAAAGGTAAATCTTTGATTCCCAAAGTTGTAATTACTCTTTAATAACATAACACAACTATTGGTGAAGATCAAATGGGTCTAGGATCAAATTTACAAAAATGACATAGACCATATGTTAGGGTTTTTAGGGTTTTTCTAATATTTGATTTCTTTCTCTTTTTGATGGACTTGGTTTATGATGATCACTTGATCACTCTAGGGTTGTGGGGTTCATCACATATACAAGGTAACAATCAACATGGCATATCACTCAAAATGCACAAGTCCTATGCAGGGTACTATATGCAAAGTAAAAGTTTTTGTTGGTTCTAAATTTTGGATACTTGGAAATGTTCTTCTTCCTTTATTTGAAATTTGGGATGTTACTCAAAGTCTGAAAGCTTAGAACTAATAATAACATGATATATTTTCTTATCATCAATATGAGCATACTTAAGATTATCAGGCAACGGTTTTAAATCAAAAACAGGATCTTCCTTTGGTGGTGGTGTTGTACCTAGATCCTCAACCGGCAAGTCATGTTTAAGAATAGGTTGACGAAGGAAAATTTCAGCAAGCTCATTTCTTTCCTCCCTAAAAACTTCACTCTCACTATCCTCCAAATGTTGCTGCAAAGGATTACTAGGATCAAGAGCAATAGATGCACACTCTTCAACTCTAAAATCATGATTAGGCAAATCAGCTTTATAAGGAGTTTTGGCAATTTCAGAGAAATTAAACTCATAAGATTCACCAGCAAATTTAGTTACAATTTTCTCCTTCTTGCAATCTATAATAGCTCCACAAGTATTTAGAAAAGGTCTACAGAAAATAATAGGACAAGACTTACTAGCAGCAGAACCAAGTACTAAAAAGTCAGCAGGATATTTAATCTTACCACATAGAACTTCCACATCTCGAACAATACCGATAGGAGAGATAGTTTCTTTATTAGCTAGCCGAATAACCACATCAATATCTTCAAGTTCACAAGAACCAATTTCATGCATGATTTCCGTGTAAAGCTCATAAGGAATGGCACTAATACTTGCACCAATGTCGCATAAACCATAATAACAATGATCACCAATTCTAACAGAGAGCATAGGAACACTGGCTTTCCTAGACTTATTAGGATGCGAAACAATATTAGAAGCATCTTCACATAAAATAATATGACCATCTTCTACATTTTCAGTCACAAGATCTTTAACTATTGCAATAGCAGGTTCAACCTTTATTTGTTCTTCATGTTCTATAGGTTTCTTTGCACTTTTATTAACCGCACTAGTTATAACAGAATACTCCTTCATTTTAGCAGGAAAAGGAGTTTTTTCAATATAAGCTTCAGGAAGAATATGATCAACAGTTTTAATTTCAACACATTTATCTATAGGTGAATCAGTTTTATCTTTGTATGGTTCATGATACTTATCAAAATTCTTCCTAGGCAATTCAAAATGAGAGGCAAAAGCTTTATAAAAATTTGCAACAACTTGAGAGTCAAGACCATAAGTAGCACTCATATTACGAAATTTATCAGTATCCATAAAAGTTTCAATGCATTCATAATCATAATTTATACCTGACTCTCTATCTTTGTCGTTCTCCCATCCTTCAGTATTCTCTTGAATCCGATCAAGAAGGTCCTTTTTTAAACTCTTCTTTGTTGCATGTAAATGATCCAGAACAAGTAGTATCTGATGCGTGCAGTTAACACACGTCTGTTGGGAACCCCAAGAGGAAGGTGTGATGCGTACAGTAGCAAGTTTTCCCTCAGAAAGAAACCAAGGTTTATCGAACCAGTAGAAGCCAAGAAGCACGTTGAAGGTTGTTGGTGGCGGAGTGTAGTGCGGCGCAACACCAGGGATTCCGGCGCCAACGTGGAACCTGCACAACACAATCACAGAACTTTGCCCCAACGTAAAAGTGAGGTTGTCAATCTCACCGGCTTGCTGTAAACAAAGGATTAGATGTATAGTGTGGATGATCATGATTGTTTGCGAAGAACAGTAAAGAACAACTGCAGTAGATTGTATTTCAGATGTAAAGAATAGGACCGGGGTCCACAGTTCACTAGCGGTGTCTCTCCCATAAGATAAGCAGATGTTGGGTGAACAAATTACAGCTTGGGCAATTGACAAATAAAGAAGGCATAACAATGCACATACATATATCATGATGAGTACTATGAGATTTAATCAGGGCATTACGACAAAGTACATAGACCGCTATCCAAGCATGCATCTATGCCTAAAAAGTCCACTTTCAGAGTTATCATCCGAACCCCTTCCAGTATTAAGTTGTAAACAACAGACAATTGCATTAAGTATGGTGCGTAATGTAATCAACACAAATATCCTTAGACAAAGCATCGATGTTTTATCCCTAGTGGCAACAACACATCCACAACCTTAGAACTTTCTGTCACTGTCCTGCAGTTTAATGGAGGCATGAACCCACTATCGAGCATAAATACCCCCTCTTGGAGTCACAAGTATCAACTTGGCCGTAGCCTCTACTAGCAACGGAGAGCATGCAAGAACATAAATAACATATATGATAGATTGATAATCAACTTGACATAGTATTCAATATTCATCGGATCCCAACAAACACAACATGAAGGATTACAAATAGATGATCTTGATCATGATAGGCAGCTCACAAGATCTAACATGATAGCACAATGAGGAGAAGACAACCATCTAGCTACTGCTATGGACCCATAGTCCAGGGGTGAACTACTCACACATCGATCCGGAGGCGACCATGGCGGTGTAGAGTCCTCCGGGAGATGATTCCCCTCTCCGGCAGGGTGCCGGAGGCGATCTCCTGAATCCCCCGAGATGGGATTGGCGGCGGCGGCGTCTCTGGAAGGTTTTCCGTATCGTGGCTCTCGCATGCGGGGGTTTCGCAACGAAGGCTTTAAGTAGGCGGAAGGGCGGAGTCGGAGGAGTCACGGGGGCCCCACACGCTAGGGCCGCGCGGGCCCCCTCTAGGTCGCGCCGCCCTAGTGTGGCGGCGCCCGTGGCCCCACTTCGTATCTCCCTCGGTCTTCTGGAAGCTTCGTGGAAAAATAGGCCCCTGGGCGTTGATTTCGTCCAATTCCGAGAATATTTCCTTTGTAGGATTTCTGAAACCAAAAATAGCAGTAAAACAAGCAATCGGCTCTTCGGCATCTCGTCAATAGGTTAGTGCCGGAAAATGCATAATAATGACATATAATGTGTATAAAACATGTGAGTATCATCGTAAAAGTAGCATGGAACATAAGAAATTATAGATACGTTTGAGACGTATCAAGCATCCCCAAGCTTAGTTCCTACTCGCCCTCGAGTAGGTAAACGATAACAAAGATAATTTCTGAAGTGACATGCTATCATAATCTTAATCATACTATTGTAAAGCATATGAGATGAATGCATCGATTCGAAGCAATGTCAAAGATAATGAGTAAACAAATGAATCATATAGCAAGGACTTTTCATGAATAATACTTTCAAGACAAGCATCAATAAGACTTGCATAAGAGTTACTCATAAAGCAATAAATTCAAAGTAAAGGCATTGAAGCAACACAAAGCAAGATATAAGTTTCAGCAGTTGCTTTCAACTTCAACATGTATATCTCATGGATAATTGTCAACACAAAGTAATATAACAAGTGCAATAGGTAAACATGTAAGAATCAATGCACACAGTTTACACAAGTGTTTGCTTCTGAGATAGAAGAAATAGGTAAACTGACTCAACAATAAAGTAAAAGATAGGCCCTTCGCAGAGGGAAGCATGGATTACTATATTTGTGCTAGAGCTTTTCATTTTGAAAACATAGAAACAATTTTGTCAACGGTAGTAATAAAGCATATGTGTTATGTATATGATATCCTATAAGTTGCAAGCCTCATGCATAGTATACCAATAGTGCTCGCACCTTGTCCTAATTAGCTTGGATTAACATGGATTATCATTGCATAGCATATGTTTCAACCAAGTGTCACAAAGGGGTACCTCTATGCCGCCTGTACAAAGGTCTAAGGAGAAAGTTCGCATTGGATTTCTCGCTTTTGATTATTCTCAACTTAGACATCCATACCGGGACAACATAGACAACAGATAATGGACTCCTCTTTTAATGCATAAGCATTCAACAACAGTTAATATTCTCATAAGAGATTGAGGATTGATTGTCCAAACTGAAACTTCCACCATGGATCATGGTTTTAGTTAGCGGCCCAATGTTCTTCTCTAACAATGTGCATACTCAAACCATATGATCATGAAAATCTCCCTTACTTCAGACAAGACGAACATGCATAGCAACTCACATGATATTCAACAAAGGTAAAAGTTGATGGTGTCCCCAAAAACATGGTTACCGCTCAACAAGCAACTTATTAAGAAATAAATACATAAGTACATATTCTTCACCACAATAGTTTTTAAGGCTATTTTCCCATGAGCTATATATTGTAAAGACAAAGGATAGAATTTTTAAAGGTAGCACTCAAGTAATGTACATTGGAATGGCGGAGAAATACCATGTGGTGGGTAGGTATGGTGGACACAAATGGCATGGTTATTGGCTCAAGGATTTGGATGCACGAGTAGAATTCCTCTCAATACAAGGCTAGGCTAGCAAGGTTGTTTGAAGCAAACTCAAGTATAAAAGGTGCAGCAAAGCTCACATATGAACATATTGTAACTATTATAAGACTTTATATCGTCTCCTTGTTGTTCAAACACCTCAACCAGAAAATATCTAGACTCTAGAGATCAATCATGCAAACCAAATTTTAACAAGCTCTATGTAATTATTCATTAATGGGTACAAGGTACATGATGCAAGAGCTTAAACATGATCTATATGAGCACAACAATTGCCAAGCATCACATTATTCAAAACATTAAACCATTTACCACATGCGGCATTTTCCGTTTCCAACCATATAACAATGAATGAAATAGTCCAACTTTCGCAATGAACATTAAAGATAAAGCTAAAAACATATTTGTTCATACGAAACAGCGGAGCGTATCTCTCTCCCAAACAAAGA
The DNA here is from genome assembly GCF_022539505.1 of Lolium rigidum. Lineage (NCBI taxonomy): Eukaryota > Viridiplantae > Streptophyta > Magnoliopsida > Poales > Poaceae > Lolium > Lolium rigidum. Next base: position 348,267,583 of record NC_061513.1, on the reverse strand, counting down.
ATGCTAGGATCCGATTTTATTCAAACAAAAACAAAAAAAAGCAAACAGACGCTCCAAGTAAAGCACATAAAATGTGACAGAATAAAAATATAGTTTCACTAGAGGAACCTGATAAGTTGTCGATGAAGAAGGGATGCCTTGGGCATCCCCAAGCTTAGACGCTTGAGTCTTCTTAAAATATGCAGGGATGAACCACGGGGGCATCCCCAAGCTTTGACTCTTCACTCTTCTTGATCATATTGTATCATCCTCCTCTCTTGACCCTTGAAAACTTCCTCCACACCAAACTCAAAACAAACTCATTAGAGGGTCAGTGCATAATTCCTATATTCAGAGGTGACATAATCATTCTTAACACTTCTGGACATTGCTCAAAGCTACTGAAAGTTAATGGAACAAAGAAATCCATCAAACATAGCAAAACAGAGCAATGCGAAATAAAAGGCAGAATCTGTCAAAACAGAATAGTTCGTAAAGACGAATTTTAAAGTGGCACCAGACTTGCTCAGATGAAAATGCCCAAATTGAATGAAAGTTGCGTACATATCTGAGGATCACGCACGTAAATTGGCAGATTTTTTTAATGTTTCTACAGAGACTACTGCTCAAATTCGTGACAACAAGAAATCTGTTCCTGCGCAGTAATCCGAATCTAGTATTGGCTTTACTATCAAAGACTTTACTTGGCACAACAATGCAATAAAATAAAGATAAGGAGAGGTTTCTACAGTAATAACAACTTCCAAGACTCAAATATAAAACAAAGTGCAGAAGTAACATAATGGGTTGTCTCCCATAAGCGCTTTTCTTTAACGCCTTTCGACTAGGCGCGTAAAGTGTGTATCAAGTATTGTCAAGAGATGAAGCATCAACATAGGTGTTGGGAGTTTTCTCAATTATGCATTTTATCTTATCTATGTGAGTTTCGGAGGCTCCCTTTTCATTATTCTTAGGTTTGCTATCCTCGTCAAACAAATTTTCGAGTACAAGCCAACCATAGTTATTTTCTAGAGCGTCATTCATTCCTAGGAGCTTACAAGGTATTGTTGTCTTAATCTCCTCACCATCATTAATATTATTAGTGTACCTTACTCTCTCCATGTCCATCTTTTCAAGGATACTAACAAAATTGGTATAAGAGCCAAGCATCTTATATTTAATAAAGACCTTTCTAGCCTCTCTTGCTACACCACCAAATTCTTTAAGAAGGGTTTCTAAAACAAAATCTTTCTTTTTCCCTTCCTCCATATCACCGAGTGTGAGAAACATGTGTTGGATTATAGGATTGAGATTAAGAAATTTAGTTTCCAACATGCGAACTAAAGAAGCAAAGAAGCAATTTCATAAGTAGGAGCAAGTTCTACCAAGTGTCTATCTTCAAAATCTTCAGTGGTACTAACATGAGTGAAAAAATCTTCTATATTATCTCTCCCAATTATAGACCCTCGTCCTACCGGTATGTCTTTCAGCAGTGAACTTAGGAGGAAACATGATGAAATAAACTAAAGGTAAATAAAGTAAATGCAAGTAACTAATTTTTTTGTGTTTTCAATATAGAGAACAAGACAGTAAATAAAGTAAAACTAGCAACTAATTTTTTTGTGTTTTTGATATAAGAAGCAAACAAAGCAGTAAATAAAGTAAAGCAAGACAAAAAAAAGTAAAGAGATTGGATGTGGAAGACTCCCCTTGCAGCGTGTCTTGATATCCCCGGCAACGGCGCCAGAAAACAGTCTTGATGCATGCAGTTAACACACGTCCGTTGGGAACCCCAAGAGGAAGGTGTGATGCGTACAGTAGCAAGTTTTCCCACAGAAAGAAACCAAGGTTTATCGAACCAGTAGGAGCCAAGAAGCACGTTGAAGGTTGTTGGTGGCGGAGTGTAGTGCGGCGCAACACCAGGGATTCCGGCGCCAACGTGGAACCTGCACAACACAATCACGCAACTTTGCCCCAACGTAACAGTGAGGTTGTCAATCTCACCGGCATGTCTGTAAACAAAGGATTAGATGTATAGTGTGGATGATGATGATTGTTTGCGAAGAACAAGAAAGAACAATTGTAGTAGATTGTATTTCGGATGTAAAGAATAGGACCGGGGTCCACAGTTCACTAGCGGTGTCTCTCCCATAAGATAAGCAGATGTTGGGTGAACAAATTACAGCTTGGGCAATTGACAAATAAAGAAGGCATAACAATGCACATACATATATCATGATAAGTACTATGAGATTTAATCGTGGCATTACGACAAAGTACATAGACCGCTATCCAAGCATGCATCTATGCCTAAAAAGTCCACTTTCAGGTTATCATCCGAACCCCTTCCAGCATTAAGTTGTAAACAACGGACAATTGCATTAAGTATGGTGTGTAATGTAATCAACACAAATATCCTTAGACAAAGCATCGATGTTTTATCCCTAGTGGAAACAACACATCCACAACCTTAGAACTTTCTCGTCATCGTCCCGCATTTAATGGAGGCATGAACCCACTATCGAGCATAAATACCCCTCTTGGAGTCACAAGTATCAACTTGGCCGGAGCCTCTACTAGCAACGGAGAGCATGCAAGAACATAAATAACATATATGATAGATTGATAATCAACTTGACATAGTATTCAATATTCATCGGATCCCAACAAACACAACATGAAGGATTACAAATAGATGATCTTGATCATGATAGGCAGCTCACAAGATCTAACATGATAGCACAATGAGGAGAAGACAACCATCTAGCTACCGCTATGGACCCATAGTCCAGGGGTGAACTACTCACACATCGATCCGGAGGCGACCATGGCGGTGTAGAGTCCTCCAGAGATGATTCCCCTCTCCGAGCAGGGTGTCGGAGGCGATCTCCCGAATCCCCCGAGATGGGATTGGCGGCGGCGGCGTCTCCGGGAAGGTTTTCCGTATCGTGGCTCTCGGCATCGGGGGTTTCGCAATGAAGGCTTTAAGTAGGCGGAAGGGCGGAGTCGGAGGAGTCACGGGGCCCCACACGCTAGGGCCGCGCGGGCCCCCTCTAGGCCGCGCCGCCCTAGTGTGGCGGCGCCCCGTGGCCCCACTTCGTATCTCCCTCGGTCTTCTAGAAGCTTCTTGGAAAATAGGCCCCTGGGCGTTGATTTCGTCCAATTCCGAGAATATTTCCTTTGTAGGATTTCTGAAACCAAAAACAGCAGAAAATAGCAACTGGCTCTTCGGCATCTCGTCAATAGGTTAGTGCCGGAAAATGCATAAAAATGACATATAATGTGTATAAAACATGTGAGTATCATCATAAAAGTAGCATGGAACATAAGAAATTATAGATACGTTTGAGACGTATCAGTATCCAGCAAGGTTTTATCTTGAAAAGACAGTCTTGCATAGAAATTATCAATAATGATATTACCAGGAAGCTCATGAATGGGGCATTTGAGCATTAAAGACTTCAATCTCCCCCATGCTTGGGCAATACTTTCTCCATCATGAGGCCAGAAATTATATATGCGGTTCCGGTCTTTGTGAATTTCACTTGGAGGATAGAATTTAGAATAAAATAGAGGCACAATATCCTTCCAATCAAGAGAATCCCCATTCTTCAGCAATTTATACCAATGCGCCGCTTACCGGACAGCGATATAGAGAATAATTTCTTCCTAACTTCATCCATAGCAATACCTGCACACTTGAATAACCCGCATAATTCATGTAAAAACAAGAAATGATCTCCAGGATGGACAGTTCCATCCCCTTCATAGCGGTTATCCACAACACGTTCAATAATTTTCATAGGTATTTTGTATGGAACCTCTTTCTCACCTGGCGCCTCGTCCACTACCTTTGCAGTAGTAGTAGATTTCCAAAGAGGAATTCAAGAGAATACCTCTCCATAATGAATTATAGCGGCAGGCAGAAATAAAATCAGCACGTACAGTACAGGTTTCCCTTACCAATTCCACTTACCAATAGCGCTGCACTCCCCGGCAACGGCGCCAGAAAATAGTCTTGATGACCCACAAGTATAGGGGGTGTATCGTAGTACTTTCGATAAATAAGAGTGTCGAACCCAACGAGGAGCAGAAGGTGTTGACAAGCAGTTTCGATGAAGGATTCACCGTAAATGCTCACGTACAAGTATTCGGGGGTTTTGATATAGCAGATAAATAAAGTACAAGTAAGTAAAATGCGAGAGTAATAATTGCAGCGAGTGGCCCAATCCTTTTTAGCACAAAGGACAAGCCGGTTTGTTTACTTATGATGACCAAACGTTCTTGAGGACACACGGGAATTTAGTCTAGTGCTTTCGCTTCATATAGTCGATTAATCTTCATTGTTTTGATAAGTGTTGTGTGGGTGAACCTATGCTAATGCACCGCCCTTCCTAGGACTAATACATACTTGTGATTATACCCCTTGCAAGCATCCGCAAATACAAGAAAGTAATTAAGATAAATCTAACCACGACCTTTAAACTCGAGATCCTGCTATCCCTCCCGCATCGATATACCAACGGGGTTCAAGTTGCTCGTCACTCAGCAACCCCACAATTAGCAAACGAATACAAGATGTATTCCCCTAGGCTCATAAAAGTGAAGTATCATGTAGTCGACGTTCACATGACAGCACTACAAGAATAACACCACAACTTAAATATCAAACCATTGAATATTACTCAACATAGTTCACTACTAACATTTAGACTTCACCCATGTCCTCAAGAACTAAACGAACTACTCACGAGACATCATATGGAACATGATCAGAGGTGATATGATGATGAATAACAATCTGAACATAAACCTTTGTTCAACGGTTTCACTCAATAGCATCAATAACAAGGAGTAATCAATACCGGGAGAGTTTCCCCTATGAAACAATCAAGATTCAACCCTAGATGTTACAGCGGTGACGAGGTGCAGCGGTGGAGATGACGGTGACGGTGGTGGATATGATGGTGATGATGATCCCAATGATGTCCAGCTCGATGATGGTGACGATGGCGTCGATTTCCCCCTCCGGGAGGGAATTTCCCCGGCGGATTTCAGCCTGCCGGAGAGCTCTTTTCTCTCTGGTGTTTTCCGTCCCGCAGAGGCGGCTGTGTCTCCTCGCGATTATTCCCCCGCACCTTAGGTTTTTGGGTAGATGAAGTACGCGAAAGAGAGGCGGCCGAAGGGGGCTGTGGGCCCCCTCCCCACAAGGCGGCGCGGCCAGGGTGGAGCCCGCGCCGGCCTATGGGGGGCCCATGGCGGCCCTCCTCGGCCCCTCCTTTTGGCTGGCTCCGTCTTCTGGAGAAATAAGACCTTCGGTGTAATCTCCGACAGTTGTTGATCTTCAAAAATATTGCATTCTAACGGTGCTTTTTGCAGCAGAATCTTGACTCCGGTGAGTGATTCTCCAATAATCATGAAACATGCAAAATAGGTGAAATAACATAAGTATCATCTCTAAATATGAAATATATCAATGAATAACAGTAAATTATGATATAAAATAGTGATGCAAAATGGACGTATCAGGCGCATCTGATAATAGTGGTCAACGAGGCGCCTTTATCCAACATATTAAACAATCCGGACGCTACGGGGCGTGTCTCTCTTTGGGGAATAGAAATTTCCCCTCGGGACATCACATACGAAAAGAGAAAAGCAATAAAGTCACAGATCCTACCAGATTTCATCGCAGAGTGGATGGAGCTGCAAAACACGGGACCTCCAGATTTATCGAGAACTTGGACCATGAACTTCGACGGATCCAAGAGACTAGAGGGGGCTGGAGCAGGCGTGATACTAGTATCACCTCAAGGCGACAAACTGAAATATGTACTACGGATGACGTTTCCAAACGCATCTAATAACGAAGCAGAATATGAAGCACTTGTACACGGGATGAAGATGGCGAAAGCTTGTGGTACAACTCGATTAAAAATGTTTGGCGACTCACAGCTGGTGGCTCAACAGGTGATGAATCAAAGGCGACGCTAATCAATGATAGCATGATAGCGTACAAGGAAGTTTATAACGAGCTTCAGAAGCTGTTCGACGGATGTGAAGTTAATCATATTAGCAGGCTCAACAACGATGAAGCCGACGTTCTCGCAATACCACCTGGCGTGTTTTGGGAAGAAATAGCTGAAAGATCAACCAAGGCAAAGAAACAACAGAAGAAGGAGAAGGAAGAGAAAGCCTCGGCAGCTCCAGCAGCACCATTGGAAGATGAGGAGGAAACGCACGTGATAATGGTGGTACAGATTCCTTGGATGCAGGCGTACATAGCATACATCTTGAGAAAAGAACTACCCGATGATCCAGTCGAAGCAAGGCGAGTTATCAGGCTTTCTAGAGCCTTTACTGTGGTCAAAGGAGAGTTATACAAGCGAAGTATTTCGGGAGTGCTACAAAGGTGCGTCACACCCGAGGAAGGAAGGCTAATTCTAAAGGATGTACACGAAGGGGTTGATGGCGTGTAACTCACACGTTCGTTGGGAACCCCAAGAGGAAGGTATGATGCGCACAGCAGCAAGTTTTCCCTCAGAAAGAAACCAAGGTTTATCGAACCAGGAGGAGCCAAGAAGCACGTTGAAGGTTGATGGCGGCGGGATGTAGTGCGGCGCAACACCAGGGATTCCGGCGCCAACGTGGAACCTGCACAACACAATCCAAAGTACTTTGCCCCAACGAAACAATGAGGTTGTCAATCTCACCGGCTTGCTGTAACAAAGGATTAACCGTATTGTGTGGAAGATGATTGTTTGCAGAGAAAACAGTGAGAAACAAGTATTGCAAACAGATTTGTATTTCAAGTATTAAAGAATGGACCGGGGTCCACAGCTCACTAGAGGTGTCTCTCCCATAAGATAAAAGCATGTTGGGTGAACAAATTACAGTCGGGCAATTGGCAAATAGAGAGGGCATAACAATGCACATACATGTCATGATAAGTACAAAGTGAGATTTAATTGGGCATTACGACAAAGTACATAGACCGCCATCCAACCGCATCTATGCCTAAAAAGTCCACCTTCGGAGTTATCATCCGAACCCCTTCCAGTATTAAGTTGCAAAGCAACGGACAATTGCATTAAGTATGGTGCGTAATGTAATCAATAACTACATCCTCGGACATAGCATCAATGTTTTATCCCTAGTGGCAACAAGCACAACACAACCTTAGAACTTTCTCGTCATCTGTCCTAGGTGTCAATGCGTGCATGAACCCACTATCGAGCATAAATACTCCCTCTTGGAGTTAAGAGCAAAAACTTGGCCGAGCCTCTACTAATAACGGAGAGCATGCAAGATCATAAACAACACATATGTAATAACTTGATAATTAACATAACATGGTATTCTCTATCCATCGGATCCCGACGAACACAACATAGAGTATTACAGATAGATGATCTTGATCATGTTAGGCAGCTCACAAGATCCAACAATGAAGCACAATGAGGAGAAGACAACCATCTAGCTACTGCTATGGACCCATAGTCCAGGGGTGAACTACTCACTCATCACTCCGGAGGTGACCATGGCGGTGTAGAGTCCTCCGGGAGATGAATCCCCTCTCCGGCAGGGTGCCGAGGAGATCTCCGTAATCCCCCGAGATGGGATTGGCGGCGGCGGCGTCTCTGGAAGGTTTTCCGTATCGTGGTTCTTCGCATCAGGGGTTTCGCGACGGAGGCTTTAAGTAGGCGGAAGGGCAACGTGGGGGGCCACACGGGGGCCCCACACCACAGGTCGGCGCGGCCAGGGCCTGGGCCGCGCCGCCCTATGGTGGAGGCTCCTCGTGGCCCCACTTCGACTCCTCTTCGGTCTTCCGGAAGCTTCGTGGCAAAATAGGACCCTGGGTCTTGATTTCGTCCAATTCCGAGAATATTTCGTTACTAGGATTTCTGAAACCAAAAACAGCAGAAAACAAGAATCGGCTCTTCGGCATCTTGTTAATAGGTTAGTTCCGTAAAATGCACGAATATGACATAAAGTGTGCATAAAACATGTAGGTATCATCAATAATATGGCATGGATCATAAGAAATTATCGATACGTTGGAGACGTATCAGCATCCCCAAGCTTAGTTCTGCTCGTCCCGAGCAGGTAAAACGATAACAAAGATAATTTCTGAAGTGACATGCCATCATAATGTTGATCATACTATTTGTAAACATATGTAATGAATGCAGCGATCAAAACAATGGTAATGACATGAGTAAACAAGTGAATCATAAAGCAAAGACTTTTCATGAATAGTACTTCAAGACAAGCATCAATAAGTCTTGCATAAGAGTTAACTCATAAAGCAATAAATCAAAGTAAAGGTATTGAAGCAACACAAAGGAAGATTAAGTTTCAGCGGTTGCTTTCAACTTGTAACATGTATATCTCATGGATAATTGTCAACATAGAGTAATATAACAAGTGCAATATGCAAGTATGTAGGAATCAATGCACAGTTCACACAAGTGTTTGCTTCTTGAGGTGGAGAGAGATAGGTGAAATGACTCAACATAAAATTAAAAAGAATGGTCCTTCAAAGAGGAAAGCATCGATTGATATATTTTTGCTAGAGCTTCTATTTTGAAAACATGAAACAATTTTGTCAACGGTAGTAATAAAGCATATGAGTTATGTAAATTATATCTTACAAGTTGCAAGCCTCATGCATAGTATACTAATAGTGCCCGCACCTTGTCCTAATTAGCTTGGACTACCGGATCATCGCAATACACATGTTTTAACCAAGTGTCACAATGGGGTACCTCCATGCCGCCTTGTAACATCCCAAAAATTCAAAACAAAATAAATG
>NC_061513.1:348230081-348258689 GCF_022539505.1 Lolium rigidum | reverse complement strand
AGGCAGCTCATGAGATTATTGTATTGAAGTACATAGGAGAGAGATGAACCACATAGCTACCGGTACAGCCCCGAGCCTCGATGGAGAACTACTCCCTCCTCATGGGAGCATCAGCGGTGATGAAGATGGCGGTGGAGATGGCAGCGGTGTCGATGGAGAAGCCTTCCGGGGGCACTTCCCCGCTCCGGCAGGGTGCCGGAACGGAGACTCCTGTCCCCGGATCTTGGCTTCGCGATGGCGGCGGCTCCGGAAGGTTTTCCGTATCGTGGTTCTTCGTATCGGGGTTTTCGCGACGGAGGCTTTAAATAGGCGAAGAGGCGGCGCGGGAGGGCTCGAAGGGGCGACGACACTATAGGGCGGCGCGGCCGGGGCCTGGGCCGCGCCGGCCTATGGTCCGGGGGCCCGAGTGCCCCCTCCGGTCCTTCTCGTGTGTTCCGGATGCTTCCGGTGAAAATAGGAACCCGGGTCTTGATTTCGTCCGATTCCGAGAATATTTCGTTACTAGGATTTCTGAAACCAAAAACAGCAGAAAACGGAAGTGGCACTTCGGCATCTTGTTAATAGGTTAGTTCCAGAAAATGCACGAATATGACATAAAGTGTGCATAAAACATGTAGATAACATCAATAATGTGGCATGGAACACAAGAAATTATCGATACGTCGGAGACGTATCAGCATCCCCAAGCTTAGTTCTGCTCGTCCCGAGCAGGTAAAACGATAACAAAGATAATTTCTGGAGTGACATGCCATCATAAACTCGATCATACTATTGTAAGCATATGTAATGAATGCAGCGATCAAAACAATGGTAATGACATGAGTAAACAAGTGAATCATAAGGCAAAGACTTTTCATGAATAGCACTTCAAGACAAGCATCAATAAGTCTTGCATAAGAGTTAACTCATAAAGCAATAAATCAAAGTAAAGGTATTGAAGCAACACAAAGGAAGATTAAGTTTCAGCGGTTGCTTTCAACTTGTAACATGTATATCTCATGGATAATTGTCAACATAGAGTAATATAACAAGTACAATATGCAAGTATGTAGGAATCAATGCACAGTTCACACAAGTGTTTGCTTCTTGAGGTGGAGAGAGATAGGTGAACTGACTCAACATAAAAGTAAAAAGAATGGTCCTTCAAAGAGGAAAGCATCGATTTCTATATTTGTGCTAGAGCTTTTATTTTGAAAACATGAAACAATTTTGTCAACGGTAGTAATAAAGCATATGAGTTATGTACATTATATCTTACAAGTTGCAAGCCTCATGCATAGTATACTAATAGTGCCCGCACCTTGTCCTAATTAACTTGGACTACCGGATCTTCGCAATGCACATGTTTTAACCAAGTGTCACAATGGGGTACCTCCATGCCGCCTGTACAAAGGTCTAAGGAGAAAGCTCGCATTTTGGATTTCTCGCTTTTGATTATTCTCAACTTAGACATCCATACCGGGACAACATGGACAACAGATAATGGACTCCTCTTTAATGCATAAGCATGTGGCAACAATTATTATTCTCATATGAGATTGAGGATATATGTCCAAAACTGAAACTTCCACCATGATTCATGGCTTTAGTTAGCGGCCCAAAGTTCTTCTCTAACAATATGCATGCTCCAACCATTAAGGTGGTAGATCTCTCTTACTTCAGACAAGATGGACATGCATAGCAACTCACATGATATTCAACAAAGAATAGTTGATGGCGTCCCCAGAAACGTGGTTATCGCACAACAAGCAACTTAATAAGAGATAAAGTGCATAAGTACATATTCAATACCACAATAGTTTTTAAGCTATTTTGTCCCATGAGCTATATATTGTAAAAGGCGAATGATGGAAATTTAAAGGTAGCACTCAAGCAATTTACTTTGGAATGGCGGAGAAATACCATGTAGTAGGTAGGTATGGTGGACACAAATGGCATAGTGGTTGGCTCAAGGATTTTGGATGCATGAGAAGTATTCCCTCTCGATACAAGGTTTAGGCTAGCAAGGTTATTTGAAACAAACACAAGGATGAACGGTGCAGCAAAACTCACATAAGAGACATATTGTAAACATTATAAGACTCTACACCGTCTTCCTTGTTGTTCAAAACTCAATACTAGATATTATCTAGACTCTAGAGAAACCAAATATGCAAACCAAATTAGCAAGCTCTAAGTATTTCTTCATTAATGGGTGCAAAGTATATGATGCAAGAGCTTAAACATGAGCACAACAATTGCCAAGTATCAAATTATCCAAGACATTTTAGAATTACTACATGTAGCATTTTCCAATTCCAACCATATAACAATTTAACGAAGATGAAACTTCGCCATGAATACTATGAGTAGAGCCTAAGGACATACTTGTCCATATGCTACAGCGGAGCGTGTCTCTCTCCCACAAAGTGAATGCTAGGATCCATTTTATTCAAACAAAACAAAAAAAAAACAAAACAAACCGACGCTCCAAGCAAAGTGCATAAGATGTGACGGAATAAAAATATAGTTTCAGGGGAGGAACCTGATAATGTTGTCGATGAAGAAGGGGATGCCTTGGGCATCCCCAAGCTTAGACGCTTGAGTCTTCTTAGAATATGCAGGGGTGAACCACCGGGCATCCCCAAGCTTAGAGCTTTCACTCTCCTTGATCATATTGCATCATACTCCTCTCTTGATCCTTGAAAACTTCCTCCACACCAAACTCGAAACAACTCATTAGAGGGTTAGTGCATAGTAAAAATTCACATGTTCAGAGGTGACACAATCATTCTTAACACTTCTGGACATTGCATAAAGCTACTGGACATTAATGGATCAAAGAAATTCATCCAACATAGCAAAAGAGGCAATGCAAAATAAAAGGCAGAATCTGTCAAAACAGAATAGTCCGTAAATATGGATTTTATTAGGGCACCAGACTTGCTCAAATGAAAATTCCCAAATTGAATGAAAGTTGCGTACATATCTGAGGATCATGCACGTAAATTGGCTTAATTTTCTGAGCTACCTACAGGGAGGTAGACCCAGATTCGTGACAGCAAAGAAATCTGGAACTGCGCAGTAATCCAAATCTAGTACTTACTTTACTATCAAAGACTTTACTTGGCACAACAAAACTCAAAACTAAGATAAGGAGAGGTTGCTACAGTAGTAAACAACTTCCAAGACACAAATATAAAACAAAGTACTGTAGCAAAATAACACATGGGTTATCTCCCAAGAAGTTCTTTCTTTATAGCCATTAAGATGGGCTCAGCAGTTTTTATGATGCACTCGCAAGAAATAGTGGTTGAAGCAAAAGAGAGCATCAAGAGGCAAATTCAAAACAAATTTAAGTCTAACATGCTTCCTATGCATAGGAGTCTTGTAAATAAACAAGTTCATGAAGAGCAAAGTAACAAGCATAGGAAGATAAAACAAGTGTAGCTTCAAAAATTTCAGCACATAGAGAGGCATTTTAGTAACATGAAAATTTCTACAACCATATTTTCCTCTCTCATAATAACTTTCAGTAGCATCATGAGAAAACTCAACAATATAACTATCACATAAAACATTCTTATCATGAGTCTCATGCATAAAATTATTACTCTCCACATAAGCATAATCAATTTTATTGGTAATAGTGGGAGCAAATTCAACAAAGTAGCTATCATTATTATTCTCATCAAGTGTAGGAGGCATAGTATAATCACAACAAAATTTACTCTCCATAGTAGGTGGCACCAAAAGACCACTATCATTATAATCATCATATATGGGAGGCAAAGTATTATCAAAGAAAATTTTCTCCTCAATGCTTGGGGGACTAAAAAGATCATGAAAACCAGCTTCCCCAAGCTTAGAACTTTCTATATCTTTATCAACAATGGTGTTCAAAGAGTTCATACTAATATTACTACCAGCATGCAAATAAGATTTCATAGGTTTTTTAATTTTCGCATCAAACAATCCATGTTTTAAATCAGGAAATAGAATAAGAAGCTCATTGTTGTCCATTATGCCAAACTAGTGTAAACAAGAAACAAAAAGATGCAATTGCAGGATCTAAAGGAAATAGCTTCGAGCACAAACACAATGGCGCTGGAAAAGTACCGTCACTCGGAACCGGAGTATGAGTGCCTTTTACCTTTCCTCCCCGACAACGGCGCCGTAAAAGTGCTTGATGTCTACGGGAGCTTCTATTCTTGTAGACAGTGTTGGGCCTCCAAGAGCAGAGGTTTGTAGAACAGCAGCAAGTTTCCCTTAAGTGGATCACCCAAGGTTTATCGATCTCGGGGAGGAAGAGGTCAAAGATATCCCTCTCATGCAACCCCGCAACCACAAAGCAAGAAGTCTCTTGTGTCCCCAACACACCTAATAGGTGCACTAGTTCGGCAAAGAGATAGTGAAATACAGGTGGTATGAATAAGTAGTAGCAACGGCACCGAAAAGTGCTTTGCCCAGGACAAGTAAACAAGCAGTAGTAACGCAGCAGTAGTAACGCGAGTAAAGCAAGAAACAAGCAGCGATAGCGATATTTAGGAACAAGGCCTAGGGATTAGACTTTCACTAGTGGACACTCTCAACATTGATCACATAACGGAATAGATAAATGCATACTCTACACTCTTGTTGGATGATGAACACATTGCGTAGGATTACACGAACCCTCAATGCCGGAGTTAACAAGCTCCACAATTCAATGTTCATATTTAAATAACCTTAGAGTGCAAGAAAGATCAACACGACTAAACCAAGTACTAACATAGCATGCACACTCGTCACCTTCACGCCACGTAGGAGGAATAGATCATATCAATACTATCATAGCAATAGTTAACTCCACAATCTACAAGAGATCATGATCATAGCATACGCCAAGTACTAACACGGATGCACACACTTGTCACCATTACACCGTGCAGGAGGAATAAAACTACTTTAATAACACATCACTAGAGTAGCACATAGATAAATTGTGATACAAAACACATTGCAATCATAAAGAGATATAAATAAGCACTTCACTACGCCATTCATAACAGTGAACAAGTATTCTGTGAAATATAGCCTAAGAGACCCACACGGTGCACACACTGTCACCTTTACACACGTGGGACAAGGAGTCTCCGGAGATCACATAAGTAAAACTCACTTGACTAGCATAGTGACATCTAGATTACAAGCATCATCATATGAATCTCAATCATGTAAGGCAGCTCATGAGATTATTGTATTGAAGTACATAGGAGAGAGATGAACCACATAGCTACCGGTACAGCCCCGAGCCTCGATGGAGAACTACTCCCTCCTCATGGGAGCAAGCAGCGGTGATGAAGATGGCGGTGGAGATGGCAGCGGTGTCGATGGAGAAGCCTTCCGGGGCACTTCCCCGCTCCGGCAGGGTGCCGGAACAGAGACTCCTGTCCCCCAGATCTTGGCTTCGCGATGGCGGCGGCTCTGGAAGGTTTTCCGTATCGTGGTTCTTCGTATCAGGGTTTTCGCGACGGAGGCTTTAAATAGGCGAAGAGGCGGCGCAGGAGGGCTGAAGGGGCGACGACACTATAGGGCGGCGCGGCCAGGGCCTGGGCCGCGCCGGCCTATGGTCTGGGGGCCCAGTGCCCCCCTCTGGTCCTTCTCGTGTGTTCTGGATGCTTCCGGTGAAAATAGGAACCTGGGTCTTGATTTCGTCCGATTCCGAGAATATTTCGTTACTAGGATTTCTGAAACCAAAAACAGCAGAAAACAGGAACTGACACTTCGGCATCTTGTTAATAGGTTAGTTCCAGAAAATGCACGAATATGACATAAAGTGTGCATAAAACATGTAGATAACATCAATAATGTGGCATGGAACACAAGAAATTATCGATACGTCGGAGACGTATCAGACGGTACTTCTGTTCAAGCCCGAGTGCAACATCAAATCATCATCACGTTGAAAACTTGTTACCATGATCATGATCTATCTCTAAATTTGGTGCATCCGCTAAATCTTGCAAAGTATAATGATAAAGAAATTGTGAGACAGTAGTAGTACTTCTGTTCAAGGTCGAGTGCAACATCAAATCATCATCACGTTGAAAATTTGTAACCATGATCCTCTGAAAATGGGCGCATCCGCTAGAACTTGCAAAGTATAATGATACAAAATTGTGAGACCATACTAGTACTTATGTTCAAGGTCGAGTGCAACATCAAATCATCATTACATTGAATATTGTGTTACCATGATCATGATCTATCTCTGAATTTGGCGCATCCGCTAAATCTCGCAAAGTATAATGATAAAAAAATTGTGAGACTGTACTAGTACTTATGTTCAAGGCCGAGTGCAGGATCAAATCATCACGTTGAAATTTGTTACAATGATCATGCCATATCTCTAAAATTGGCGCATCCGCTAAATCTTGCACATGGCGCATCTCGGTGCGGAGCAACAGGTCGGTGATATCAAGGTTGAGGCGTCGGTAGCGTCATCGGGCTCTCTTCTCTTGATAGATCTTCTACGTAGCGCGGCGCACCGCCTGCCGAGAAGAAGTCACATGTGAGACCGAGGTGGAGACGCCGCCGGCATCCTCGAGGCGCGGCCGCCCTTCTACGAGCCAGCGTCGACTCAAGGTATGAATCCATGCGTTGTCGCGCCCTTCCGCCGATGAAGTGGGGTGCCTTAGATTTATTGTTCTTCTCTTACAATTATTTCGAGCTGAACATGTGTGCTCTTTCTCTGAATATATTGCTTGAAAAGCTAACCAAGTTACTTAAATTCACTTTGTTCTTAATCTTGCGTGCTAATTTTGTTATTTTTGCTGACGGTGGTGCGTGCAATGAGATTTATTTGTGGGTGTGTTGAGCTATTAGGCCTAAGTCGAAATCCTCAGCTAAACAAGGTCTCATCTTAACACATAAAAAAGGTGTTCAATCTCTCCCACAATGTCCTCTTCTTTCCTCTTCCTTTATTGGAACTTGTTTTGCAAACTCGCCAGTCTTATACCGTAATAAATGGGCAAACTGAGCACGTTGTAGCTAATCCTTTTATTAATTAAGCAGCTATATTAGTCAATAAGATTGCCTTAGAGCAAGTACAATAAGGTCTAGTCAGCTGGCTGCAAGGATTAAAATAATATATTTGTGTCTAGTTGGAGGAGAGAGAAGAGGAGAGAGAATGTGAGTGGGCTCTTATGCAAGAGCTAGCTCTAGCACGTGCTCCTAGGCAAGGTGTGTGAATGAAAGGTGGGCCATCCATTGAAAAAGTAGTACGGAGTACTGTACATTCTTAAAGCCAACTATTGTACTTGTTGGCTATATGTTGGCTATAGATGACATGGCATCTTGCTTATAGCCAACAACCGGCTATACTATTGGAGTTGCTCTTATGTTTTTCCTCAGTTTTCCCCAAGCCCTTATTTGTAACCCGCAGAAGGAGCTCAGACGGGAGGTTTCCCGTTTAGTTGACCGTTCCGTGCTGACGTGTGGGGCTGCGTCGTGTGGGGTCGCGTCGCGTGGGGCTAGTAGAAAGGGACCGCGTGGGACAGGACGTGACCGCGTTTGGTTGTACGTGGGCAGGAGCTGGGTTCTGTCTCTCTCGGCGAAAATTGGAATTTTTAAGAGCACCTTTTCCCCCTCTCTCTGTCTTTTTTCACCAAATTAGTATCAAATCTAGAGAAGCTTGCATTTCTGTCTTTCTTCAATAATTATTTGTGCCTTTTGGCCCTCGTTGTTTGCCCAATATGGCAGCAAATCTAGTAGGAGTACTCCCTCTGCTCCATATGTATGTACTCTAGTTAAATCTAGAAGCAAATCTCCAGGGTAATGTACGACAAATTCACGGTCATAGTAAATCGAGAAAACAAAGTAGGGCCAACAAAATATAGTAGAATAGGGATAGATAATAGGGATCCCTCCCTAGATAATAAGCTGCATACACAACAGCCAACATAGTAACAGGTTCGAGGTTCTTCACAACACCATCATACTAACAACATAACAACAAGGGATCCCTAGCTAACAACAAAATAGAAGCTGCTTTGCAGCAGCAGCAGCAGCACACGTACAGGACTCCGCCTACCCCATTTGCCTCTGCCTCCACTTGTTGCTCCCCTTGGGAGCCTTGGGCTTGAGCGGAGGCATGCGCCCGGCGGAGATCTCCACCCGCTGGACGCTGCGGAGGTGCATGCCGAGCGCCTTGTGCTTGGCGCGGAAGGAGTAGGGATTCACCATCATGCCGACCTTGGGGAAGGTGTTGCCGATGTTCTCGGCATGCGTGAGGAGGCAGTTGAAGTAAGTGCCGCCGAGTCTCCTAGTGCAGAAGGGGCACCTGTAGACACCCTTGGCGAAGTAGGAGACGTACTAGCCGACCTGCAGCCTCCGCAGCACCTGGCGAGTCTTGACGTGCTGGTCATCTTCGTCGCTGCCAGACAGCTGATCCATATCAAACGGGAACTATGAGTGAATGAGTTGAAACGATGACTAACGTGCATGATAACAAAGTAAGGAAAAACAGAGCCAGCCTCTGTTAGAGTAGACACTATTATATGTCTACAGGGATGGAGTCAGTGAACCAAAGCTCATGCACAACAGATTTGTACACAGCAATGGTTCACTGAAACCTCCCTGTAAAATTTTGTGCCCAACGATTCATCATAGGCAAAGAAACAGATTCCAGATCTGAATTTGAACAGATTCTAGATTATTTGCAAAATTAAACGGTTGATATCTTTTGATTCGTGCATAAAGTAACTGATTGAGATCCCATGATTACTTGCATAAATTAACTGATTGAGATCTTATTATTACTTGCATAAATTAACCGAACGGCCGAACTCCAAATCTTAAACGAAATCAAGAAGGGATCGAAGCAAAATGGAAAAAAATCGTCGCAAATATTAACCCAATACTCATCCATCTACAGATCGGCACTAATAGTTACTATGGGAACCAGCAAAAATAGGGTTCAAAGAGGAATGGGGAACAAAAAAGGGAGCAAACCATAGTTACCTCGTTCCATGGGTCGTCCATGCAGGTGTCGTAGGGGTTCGGAGGCGAGGACGTCAGAAACCCCCTGGCGGGCAGAGACGGGCAACACGGTAGAGCCGGGAACAACTAGGGCTGCGGCTGGCCCCAGTCCCTCTGAGCGACGGCCCGCAAAGCCTCCTGGTCGCACGCACCGATGTTTATCACAAGGGCGTGCCACCCGACCTATACCCGGTCGGGAAGGTGTGGATGATGCCTCGCTTAGTTTCCTGCAGGGCACACACGTAAACGTTAAATACGAGCCTCGATCGGCTCTCGAGTTATCCCGTGAATCGGCTCAAAGAGCCGATCCACCCATGATTCGGACGGGGTGTCCGAATATATGGTGGTCCCGCTTGATCAAGGTAAAGCTAATGAGATCTACGACGATTTAGGGTTTTCACCGCATAATCGGATCATCCTACTCCAGGTTGGGCCTCGCGCTCGCGCACGGTGATCGTAAGCCGATCCTAGACAGGGCCTAAAAACCAACACGAGGTTGATCCCCGAACATCCTTTCTAGGGCTAGCAAACGTCACCCTACACGCCGCCGGATCCTCCCCCTTTGTAAGGCCTAACTATTGCAGATATTAAACTAATCCTTGTAGAACAAGGAGCAATCGTAACGGATCAGATCTACTAAACTATGATCAAGCGGGGTGCCGCCCCTACGCCTAGGATAGGCGTAAGGGCGGCTAGACATGCAAGGGTTGCACTACGAAAGCATGTAACATGAAGAACAATGCTAACCCTAACATGTCTAAGATAACTACGTTGCTCGCCATCAAAAAGGCTTCGAGTACGAGCAACGCATGAACAACGTGGGCAGGCTTGTGCTGCCTAGATCGCAAGATGCGATCTAGGCAGCATGATGCTTACCGGTAGAAACCCTCGAGACGAAGGAGTTGGCGATGCGCCGAGATTTGTTTGTGGTTGAACGTTGGTTGTTGTTTATTCCATAAACCCTAGGTACATATTTATAGTCCAGGGGACTTTCTAATGTGGGCGTGCACTAAACCGTGCACGAGATAAACTCTAACTTCTAAACTAAGATGCGATCTAATATGTTACGTATACACGGGCAATTAAGCCCAACTTGGTATAAAAGGCCGATTCACGTATTACTTCTATATATATATATTCTTCACGTCCATCTTGATCGTGGCCCACCTCTGACTTGGTCAAATTCTGGTGATAACACATGCCCCCCTGGTTTTGGAAACGACATTTCCAAAATCATTATGTTCTTTTCTCGTCGGGTCATGTCGAGGCAGAGCAGAGCTGCCGCAGAATCTTCCATCATTACGCCTCGCCTCCCGGGCTTCTCTGTATGAATCGTCAATTTCGGCCTCACGTCCTCGAGAACCGTATGGCATTAAATCTCCACTACACTCTCTTTATTTATCTGTGCCAAACGGTTCACCACTCCATCGCCTTGCTCTGCTCTGTTCACCAAACTCAAAAACCCTTCTCTCCTGCAGCCATGTCTTCCTCTTCCTCCTCCGCTTCAGGCACCTCTCTCCAACCGTTGCCGAAGAGCAAAGAAGAGGACGATCTCCGCTCCGGGGAGCACCCCATCTCCTCGGACAAGGAGAAGAAGGGAGGAGAAGCGGAGAAGACCAAGGCCTCCCCCTCCGCCAGGCTCCCGCCAAAGAAACGCTCCCGCATGTGGGCGGACAGCGAGGACGACGATGACGACGAGGAAGAAGATGAGGAGGAGGAAGATGATTCCTCCGCCTCCATTGGGTATCCTCCAACGAAGCGCTTCCGCGGCTGGGCGGATAGCGAGGACGATGATGATGACGAGGAGGAGGAGGCTCCAGCGGACGGCTGGGGCAGCAGCGGCGAGGAGCTTCCTGGGAGCAGCGCCGACGACCTCGACGACGGCGACGATGAGGACAGCGACGACTAGTAGAATAGGACTAGCAGTAGCAGTGCACTAGGCACTAGATCCCTCTTTTGAGAGCCATCGGCTCTTCTTGTAAAGCTGCTCCTTTGAATTAATGAGAACTGTTCTTCCAATTTCTCCTTTCATTAATCCAATTTCCATCCTTCCGCTTGCCACACCAAGACCGATAGTGACGAATCGGGCTATTATTGTTTTTCTCAATCGTGGCGTTTTGCAGTCCCGCAGCCGATGACTATTCATCGGCTAATTTTAGGAACCAATCTCCTCTTTTCTTGCAGCACCAGCACGGTCCAAACCTCGTACCAGACGACGGCTTTTCCTTCCCAGTTCCTCCCTGAGACGATCATGATGCAATAACAACCGAGGTAACTCCAATCGGCTCTTAAGAACAGGGCACCCATAGGCCTGTTGCCCCCCGAGTCTCAGCCAAAACAAAACAGAGACGAGGATACGCGAATTAGCTGTATGGACCTGGGCTTGATCATGTCTGAGGGAGCTTCCGATGCAGAGCCAGCCGATTAGAACATAAATCGGCTTCTCAAAGCAGAGAGCCTTCAAGGTGAGCTGCCCCCCGAGCTTTCTTCAGTTCTTGCCGGCCAGATCGGCTCCTTTCCTCTGGTGGATCTGATGCGCTCCATCCTTGACCTGATCTGTACGTCCAGGCTGCTCTTGGCCTTTGCCCTTGAAGAGAGGATCCGAGCTCTTACACTACTCCATTGAGGAGTTCTTCCATTAGTGCTCCATTGACCCTCTGATCGCAACAGTTATTCCTCTTGAGTCGATGGCCGCGCATCGGCTTCCATATCCTTAAGTCGATTGTCTGCTGCATCGGCTGTGCTCGAAAATTTTCGAATTTTTAGAATTTTGGCCGACTGGTGCATCGGCCCCCATACTCCAATACCCATCACTAAAGGATGAGACGCTTCCATTGCATATCCTCATGTTTTATCCACCTGGGTGGAATTGATGGTATCGGCTCTGTTGGATAACATGTTGAACCCAGGCAGAATGGCGGGTGAGGATAATTTTGGCCGATTGCTGGAATCGGCCTCCACGTTGCTTGCTTGGTGAAGGCTTTGTGATGTCTCTTCACATTTTTGGGGCCGATCACAAGGACCAGCCTCGCCATGTTTGATCATTGACGTGCTCTTGCTACTCGTCCAGGCCGGTAGACAGAACCAGCCCAATCTCTGACTTTATCATGTTGGTGCGCTTGCTGTCGTCCACCTTGGATATATCGTGTAACCGTGGAGCACTGAGCTTCGTTGGAAGAACGAGTACCATGTTTGTGCCAGCCGATGTTTCATCATGGCTTTCCTTTGTTTGGGGCGCCACTCCATTTTCCGTGGACGACCCTCTTCATCCAGGGTTCGGTGAACCTTTGCAGCCAGATCAGGCCTTGCTTTCCTTAATGTATGCAAGTATAACCTCTCGGCTTCTTCCAGGCCGCGCAATCGTTGAACCCTGCGTTTCTGCGAACGGCTGAGTCCGTCAGGGCACCACCTAGGCCGGTGGTACCTGTCTTCTTCTTCTCTCTCGTCTTCTGAATCTTCGAGATCTTCCAACCGAGGGGACTCAGCTCGTTTGCTACGTGGCGGGAGAGGTCCTAAGCGCTCGAACACGGACACGCTGGCTGCCTCCTTCTTCTTCCGGTTGCATTCTGGGCAATTGCCGATTGTCGGCAATCGGCTCATTCCTGAATCCCAGCAGTGCCTGAAGAAAGGACAATCCCAGTGCCTGTCCTCGTCGTCTTGCTCCCTTGCCTTTCCCTTGGCACAACGCTCGTGCTCCTCCTCATCGCGATTCTGCCGACGATGTATTCTGGCTTCTCTAGCCAGACGATCTCTTTCATCGTCATCGCTGGACCGTCGGCGTTGGTCGTATTGACTCACATATTTGTTGAGGAGGTGATCAGAGAGAGGTTGCTGATATCTCAAGTTCTTCACTTCTCCCTCTGTGACGTAGCGCTTGCCGTCTTGGCGGAGCCGATCGCGTGGAGCGGCTTCCTCTGTTTCTTTATTATGAGAGCAGCTGCCCCCATCTCCATCCTTGCCAGCGTGGTGTCCAAGATCTACCATGTTGACATTGCACAGGAAACCCAGCTGGCACCCTGCATGGCAAGCATACTCCACCATGTTCACGGCGGGGAAGGGCTGGGTATCGACCTTCATGGCGTACTGGTTGAAAATCAACCGTCCGTTTTCTATCGCCATTTGGATCTGCTGCCGCCACACCCTGCAGTCGTTGGTGGTGTGGGAGAACGTGTTATGCCATTTGCAGTATGGCCTTCCGTTCAGCTCTTGCACCGTGGGGAACTTGTGGCCTTCGGGTACCTTTATATGCTTCTCCGCGAGTAAGAGGTCAAAAATCTGCTCCGTCTTAGTCACGTCGAAGTCGAACCCTTTTGGAGGGCCTTGTGGCTTCACCCATTTGCAGGTCACGGGGCCCGTCGCTCGAGTCCATTCAGCCACTGCTACCTCCTGATCTCCCATGGCACCTTCATCTTCGTTTGCCTCAACCACAGTCACCACCCGCTTGAATTTGTCCTGGTACACATCTGGGTGGCGGCTGTTCATATGCTTGTCGGCCTTCGCACCATGTGCGCTAACGAAGGGTAGTCTCGCTTGGGAGGCCACGTCCTTGATTGATGATGAGAGACCCACCACCGCCAACTCGACTGCTTCTTTTTCACTTATACGAGCCGAAAAGCATCGGTTCCTAATGGTCCTGAAGCGCTGGACGTATTCCGCCACTGTCTCCCCGCGCTTCTGTCGTACTTGCGCTAGATCGGCAAAACCCACATCGGAAGCCTCTGAGTGATACTGCTCATGGAACTCGTTCTTCCAACTCGCTTCCAAGTTTGGATGGAGTTCGGTGGCAGCGATGTGTACCACCCGAAAGCCGATCCTGTGAGGGACTGTGAGAAGAACCTCACGCGCAACTCATCTGACGCTGAGATCGTGCCCAGCTATGCCAAATATCGGCTCACATGCTCGATGGAGCTGGACCCATCTGATCCACTAAACTTTGTGAAGTCCGGGAGCCGATATTTGGGTGGCAGCGGGATCAGTTCGTAGCTGTTGGGGTACGGCTTGGTGTAGCCGAACGCCTTCCTCTTCGGCATCATACCGAACTGATCTTTCAGAATTGCACGAGATCTGATCCGCTGTGATGGCTGAAGGTGTCGAACCCTGAAGATTCGCCGGGGTGGCATACTTAACCAGCCATGCTTGCTTTTCCGGTTCTAAGCCAACTGCAGGAGCTGGGCTTTGGAGGTTCGTCGGGGTGGCGTACTTAGCCAGCCACGATTGCTTCTCAGGATCGGCTCCTGACGTTCCTCCTGCCGTTCCAGAGGCCGCTGATATTGCAGCCTGGTTCGAGAGTGCCCAGGCGTTGCAGTCCGGTATGTATGCGCACGTGTATCCGTGCGGGATCTCCTTAGGTGGCTCGGGTAGGAATTGGTAGTCACTAGGATCACCACCAACCTTGTAGACGACGTATGCCGATGAATTCGGCAGTTCCGGTGCTGCCCATGCGAACGGCTGGGGATGGAGCGGCATCTCTCCTTTGAAAGTCCCCAGAGCCGGTCCCGACGGGGAGTACCGGTGACTCATGATTTCTCGGACGACGCGCAGAGCGACACGCTCCAAGGTGTTCACCGAGCTCTCGAGTGGCGGTGCAGCGAATGAGCCACCATGTAGTTGATCTCCTGCCGCAGCGACCTGGTGCGTTCTTCTGACGGGGCGGACAGGTCCACTCCATCGAGCGCGCCTTCAGGCGTGAAACCCTTCGACCTGACGCCATGGGAGCGGGTTCGGTGGAAGGAGCCGATGAGTTCGGCTTCGAGGGTTGCCTTGATCTCGTCATGCTTCTTCTTGAGCTCATCAGGCAGATCCGCGTATGTGACCGGAGTATCTTCCGCCATCTTGGATGTAGATGGCGATGTCGTGGATGTCGTCGACCGTCCCACCGGGCGTGCCAGAATGTGTTGACGTCAGAAACCCCCTGGCGGGCAGAGACGGGCAACACGGTAGAGCCGGGAACAACTAGGGCTGCGGCTGGCCCCAGTCCCTCTGAGCGACGGCCCGCAAAGCCTCCCCGGTCGCACGCACCGATGTTTATCACAAGGGCGTGCCACCTGACCTATACCTGGTCAGGAAGGTGTGGATGATGCCTCGCTTAGTTTCCTGCAGGGCACACACGTAAACGTTAAATACGAGCCTCGATCGGCTCTCAGGTTTTCCTGTGAATCGGCTCAAAGAGCCGATCCACCCATGATTCAGACGGGGTGTCCGAATATATGGTGGTCCTGCTTGATCAAGGTAAAGCTGATGAGATCTACGACGATTTAGGGTTTTCACCGCATAATCGGATCATCCTACTCCGAGTTGGGCCTCGCGCTCGCGCACGGTGATCGTAAGCCGATCCTAGACAGGGCCTAAAAACCAACACGAGGTTGATCCCCGGAACATCCTTTCTAGGGCTAGCAAACGTCACCCTACACGCCGCTGGATCCTCCCCTTTGTAAGGCCTAACTATTGCGGATATTAAACTAATCCTTGTAGAACAAGGAGCAATCGTAACGGATCAGATCTACTAAACTATGATCAAGCGGGGTGCCGCCCCTACGCCTAGGATAGGCGTAAGGGCGGCTAGACATGCAAGGGTTGCACTACGAAAGCATGTAACATGAAGAACAATGCTAACCCTAACATGTCTAAGATAACTACGTTGCTCGCCATCAAAAAGGCTTCGGTACGAGCAACGCATGAACAACGTGGGCAGGCTTGTGCTGCCTAGATCGCAAGATGCGATCTAGGCAGCATGATGCTTACCGGTAGAAACCCTCGAGACGAAGGAGTTGGCGATGCGCCGAGATTTGTTTGTGGTTGAACGTTGGTTGTTGTTTATTCCATAAACCCTAGGTACATATTTATAGTCCAGGGGACTTTCTAATGTGGGCGTGCACTAAACCGTGCACGAGATAAACTCTAACTTCTAAACTAAGATGCGATCTAATATGTTACAGATACACGGGCAATTAAGCCCAACTTGGTATAAAAGGCCGATTCACGTATTACTTCTATATATATATATTCTTCACGTCCATCTTGATCGTGGCCCACCTCTGACTTGGTCAAATTCTGGTGATAACAGATGTACGGCACCTCCTCATAGGGGTCCCATCCCGGCGGGATCCGACCGCCACCGGCGGCGGCGACGGCCATTGAGGGGACGGCGTCGAAGAGGGAGGCGTCGCGCTTGGAGCCGACGGCGTCATGGACGATGGGATTCGCATTCTCCTTGGCCATCTCGCCGGCAGAGAGGGAGAGGGTTTTTTGCTTCGGAGAAGATGATGGGACGTGAGAGGAGGCGTTGCATGAGCTAGTGAGAGTGACAGAGATAGTGCGAGGAGGCGTCTATAAAGGCGAGGGGTGGTTAATGCAACCCGCGTCCTACGCGTCCACCATTGAACGTCTGCACGTCTTGGGCAAGCAACGCGACACGCGTCCACGATTGCACGTCTTCGACTTCTGCACCGCGACCCGCGTCTACGCGTCAACAACTGCACGTCTTCCACTTCTGCACCGCAACACGCATACTCGAGTCTAACCCTGGAAATTTAGCATTTTTTGTGTGCTCAGTTTTCCCCTTGAGTACTAATACTGGCTAGTGCAATATACTCAGTTTTACCTCAAGTGGATGGTCAACAGAGAGTCAGCAAATGGGATTAACTAGTTAAATGAGTCAACAAATGGGATTATCAGGCTTACTTATTCGTTTTCACGTGTTAAACTTGTCTAAATCTTGGTCAAACCTAGGATTTGACGTACCAAGATTCAAATGGGCAGAAAATTCAAAAAAAAAATAGAAAAATGAAAAACCAAAGCACATAGTATTGTTATGTCATATAGTAATCATTACAGTTGATAAACAAGGTCTAGACATATTCAAACCATACAAATCATGTATCTACCCTCTAACCCCTAAACTATGTCTTATGAAGTCAAGCATGAAGAGAAGTGGTTTTGGGTTTCAAACATGGAAATTTCAAAAACCTCCCAAAAACTTCATTTTAGAGTGACTAAGAAGGATACATGCTTCCCTTTTCATTTTCATGTTTTAAACTTCTTTAAATCTTGGTCAATCCTAGGATTTGACCAAGATTCAAATGGGCATCAAAATTTAAAAAAATCAGAAAAATGAAAAACCAAGGCACATAGTTTTCTTATGTCATATAGTAAGCATTCAAGTTGATAAACAAGGTCTATACATAATCAAACCAGACAAATCATGTATCTATACCCCTAACCCCTAAACTCTGTCTTATGAAGTCAAGCATGAAGAGAAGTGGTTTTGGGTTTCAAACATGGAAATTCAAAAACCTCACAAAAGCTTCATTTTAGAGTGACTAAGAATGATCCATGCTTACCTTTTCATTTTCATATTTTAAACTTGTTTAAATCATTGTCAAACCTAGGATTTGTCCCAGATACAAATGGGCACAAATTAAAAAAAAACAGAAAAATGAAAAACAAAAGCACGTAGTCTTCTTGTGTCATATCGTAAGCATTCAAGTTGATAAACAAGGTCTAGATCTATCCAAACCAGACAAATCATGTATATCTTTTTTTTGAAGCATATACAGTAGGGAAGACCCCTACTGCTTCATTTTTCATTTATATATGCCAAGATGGCAGAGTACATATGTTACAACAAAGCACCAAGTGGTGTTCACAAAGTATCTAGCCATTGTTGCATACCCTCCTTAAGACTAGGCTTAGCCCTATGCATAATAAGTGAAAAGGATTCTTTAAACATGGTAAACACCTATCCTGGCTGATATTCGGAGAGTCAAAAATAATCTTATTTCTGTGGTTCCAGATGCTCCAGCAACCAACAATCATCGCTTCCTTGAAGTAAATTCTGTTGTGCCCTATGCATAATAAGTGAAAAGGATTCTTTACACATTCAGAACTTTCAACAAAAAAATTCTTTCTTGCCATTAAATCTTTCGTGTTAAGTCTATCCAGCAAAAGAAGCCAAAAGAAAAATTTATGCTTAGATAAGCAGCATGATTTCCAGATCCATTTGAAAGGTGCTGCAGCATCAGGTGGTTCCAGAATTGCTTCATATATCTTTTTTGTAGAATAGTGATCACCCCACTCAAATCCCCATGTATCATTACCCTCTCTGCCATTCAGTTCAGCCAAACTTTCATTCATACTGTTGCATTGTTGCATAGCAATAGTAGATAATGGCAAATGAAATAATTCATATAAATCTTCTGTACTTTGCTGCACTGCATTTCTGACTGTAATATCTTTATTTTTGGCAAAATAATGTAGCTGTGGATAATAGGATCTCATCGATTCTTCCTTCCATATATCATTCCATAGTAAAGTAGTATTTCCAGATTTAATTTTACATTTGGCCAACTTCTTAAAGATTTCAATAAAGGAAGTGCAGTCTCTCCACCAAAAAGATCCTTTAGTAACCTTGTCCTGAGGAATCTTCCCATCTGAATAATGTGCTTCCCAGATAAGCTGTACCCAGGGTGTATCATGTCTGTTGAAAAATTTATATAGAAATTTGATAATCAGAGCCTGATTCTGCACCCTTAAGTTAAGAACACCAAGGCCTCCCTTTTTCTTTGGCAGACAGACATTATCCCATTTTGCCAGGCATTTTCCATGTTTCTGTATATTCTTGTCATTCCAAAGAAAAACTCTACAAGATTTTTCTATGTGGTCCAGAATGGTGACTTGTACTAGCAAAGTACACATAGCAAAAATTGGCATGGCTGATATAGTTGATTTAATAACTGTAAGTTTACTGGAATATGACAGAAGGTTAGCAATACCAGCCAGTCTTTTATCTACTCTGTGAGCAATGTAAATGAGATCTTCAATCTTTGGCCTAGTAGTTCCCATTGGCAAACCAAGGTAGGTGAAAGGCATAGACTCTGCTTTGCAATGAAGAATATCTGCTAATTCTTTGCATCTATCATAAGAAATGTTGATTGGCACCATAGATGTTTTATGGTAATTAATTCGAAGACCAGTAGAGCTAGAGAATTTTTCCAAAATGGACTTTAATCTGAGTAACTGGTCAGGAATAGCAGGGAAAACTATTATTGTGTCATCTGCATATTGTAGTACTGGATATTTCTGTTCATATGACCTGTCAATAGGTAGATCAAATTCTCCTTCCTCCCATGCCATATTAATAACGATTTGAAGTAATTCTGCTGCCAGGACAAACAAGATGGGTGACAATGGGTCCCCTTGTCGTACCCCTCTTTTGCATTTGATAATCTTACCAGGTACTCCATTCAGTATAATGGAAGTAGAAGCACTTTCCAAAATCTGCTTTATCCAACCAATGAACTTTTCCCCAAAGCCCAAATGCTTAAGCATATACATGATAGTATTATATTCCACCTTATCGAATGCCTTTTCAAAATCAATCTTGAGGATTACAATCTCCTTCTTAGATTTATGACACAAGTCAAGATACTCAAATGCCCATGCAAGACAGTCCTGTATATTCCTGTTTTTTATGAACCCATACTGATTTTTGTGTATGAGTGGGATAATCACTTTCTGAAGTCTATTTGCTAGCAACTTAGTAATAATTTTTAGAGCCATACTCACCAGTGAAATTGGCCTAAAATCAGCAGCAGTTTCAGGGCAAGCAATCTTTGGAATCAATGTGATGAAAGCAGTATTGATACTCTGCAGATCAAGATTTCCTTCATGGAAAGCAGAGCATAAATGGTAGAACTGATATTTAACAGTATCCCAGCATTTCTTCATGAATTGCCCATTAAAGCCATCTGGCCCCGGTGACTTGTCATTTGGCATATATTTAATAATATCATCTATCTCCTGATGTGTGAATGGCACCTCTAGTTCCAAAAGATCATTATTTGTCATTTGTTCAGTAAGATCAAAAAGCATATTTATCTGCTCAGATGTGCCCAATCTATCTTTATATGCTTGCCAGAGAATTGCTGCCTTTTGCTGATGGTCAGATACAGTCCTTCCATCCTCTGCTTTCAAACTTGCAATATAATTATGCCTATAATTTCTAGTGGCAATAGCATGAAAAAATTTAGTGTTCTCATCACCAAGCTTGGCCCATTTTATATTTGCTCTCTTCCTCCAATATTTCCTCTTTGCTTCCAAAAGGTTCAGTGTATGTTTCCTAAGTGCCTTTCTGAAATTTCTCTCAATAACAGACAGTGGTCTCTGGTCTTCCAAACCATCTAAAAGAGCAGTAACATAGCAGCAATGATTTATCACTTTGCTTAGCTGAGAGACAGTTTTGCTCCAATTCTTAAGTGCATGTCTAAGATTCTTGAATCTAGCTGCAATATCCTGTGCAGGGTTTCTGTATACACCTTTGTTATACCAATTACCTGTTACTATATCAGAGAAGCCCTCTTGATCAATCCAGAAATCTTCAAAACGAAATATATTAGCCTTTGGGATAGAACTGCCGATTTTCACTTGTATAGGGATATGATCAGAAGATAATCTGGATAATGGTGTAGCCATAGTGTCAGGGTAGATGGTAGTCCATTCAGAAGATGTAAAAATCCAATCCAACTTTTCTAGCAATGGATCTTGTTGCACATTGCTCCAGGAGTAAGCTCTTCCCTTCAAAGGTATTTCTTCCAAGTCCAGATGTTGGATAATGCTATTAAAAAGCAACATATTGTTATTATCACCCCCTGCTCTGTTTCTGTTCTCAGGGCATCTTATGAGATTGAAGTCTCCCAAAATCATCCAAAGATTATACTCATCTCGACTCATAGAGAGCAGCCAATTAGTAAATAAGGTTCTTCCATCAGCAGATGTTGGCCCATAAATATTTGTAACAACCCATTTCTCATTGCTAATGTTGCAAGTTAATTCCACAGTAATTTCAAAATGATGATAGTGAAGCATTTGCCCATTGAACTGAGAGCCATTCCATATGATAATAAGACCACCAGAATTTCCAATAGATGGAACAAAAGCAAATTGATTGAATCTCCTAGGACAAAAAATTCCTGAGATATGCTTGATCAAAAAATTCTCTTTTTGTTTCTTGAAGGCATATGATATTGCAATTACTCTCATCAATTTTCCTATAAATATCATCCCATCTAGTTTGGGAGTTAATGCCTCTCACATTCCAGTCCAAGATACTCCAATTTCTATTCATCAAAACTAATAAGATATATAAAAGATCTCACTGTGAATGCACAAGAGTAGATCCAGAGAGTGATAACAGGGTTCAGATAACTGTCAGATAAGGAGATGTATTCTGCTTTATGGTTTATCTCTCTGTAGTTGATTAAAAATATGCATCTGATCATATGTGTGTGGCAAAAAATATGATGACCATGTGAATTGTTGGTATAGATAAAACATCGCATCGATAAGAAATAGTAAGATAAAATCATATAACTATATCGATGAGAAACAGAGACATGAACACCTCTGACAATACTGACTAACATAGGAAAACTGAACCTATCAAAACGATTGCTAGGGATAACTAGGCAAATAACAGGCTTGCCTACAACCTTGATACTATGATGATTACACATTATCATTGTCACTATCCAAAAGGAGAGCTTCATCCGACACCGCCTCACGCGGCATCTTGCAGAGACCAGTACCAATTGCTCTGACAGTCTCAAGCGGCAGATGAGGTGGTGGTGGAGCATCAGCATCATGAGCTACAGCTTCAAAGCGCGGGGCAAGGTTGGTGATCAGAATGTCCTCTGATTTTTCAGATTCTGTCCCAATACCTTCAGATACTGGAATGTACCCAGCAGCATTTGCACTCTCAATGTCTTTATAGCCACCCAGGTTTTTTGCAATTCTGACGCTTCTACGAACAGGACCAACATCCACTGGTTCCTTCTTTTTCCTCTTATTTTTCTGAACAGCTTTGGCAGATTCAGCATCTGGCACAGGACGGATCTCAGTAGGGGCAACCACAGAATTGATAATCTCTACAGCATCAAATTGCAGGATATATTTCTTCACAATACCCTCATCTTCAGTTGTCTCAACCATCTTACAGCTAGCTCCAGTAATGGTCGTGCCCCCCAAACATGAGATAAGATCTCCAGCATTGTCAGTAACAGCTGCAAGCAAGTTCTGAAGTGTGACAACTGGATCTGGTGGATTTTCAGGTGTGTTATGTGCTTGGTAATCCTGTAATGGAGGTGTAGCAGGGTGATTGATATCGTGCAGGTCCTCCAAAATAATGGGTTGATTTTCATCTGCACCAGGTGCAGGCATGCCTTGCTGCTGCTGCTGGTTGTCAGGCTCATTTGCTTCTTGAGCTCCTAGTCCACCATGGCCTTGTCCCCCTGCCCAAACAGCATCAAAACCGATAGGCATCGGATGCGGGCTCAGATCATCTGGGGGAAGAGGGTCTTCATCCGCCCCCTGTGCTCCAAGAAGCTTGCGTGTCAGTATAGTCACAGGGCATGTCCATGAATCACCATTGCCAAGGTCATTGCTATTCTGCATGACAACCAGGCTAAGAGGGAGCGTGTCAATGTTGTATGGGCGTATCTTCACCAGAATTCTCGCCTTATTGGACGAGTCTTTATTCCATACCACAAATCTGCCAAACGGTGCAATGATACGCATGATAGTCTCCACATCCCAGCACTCCAGAGGGAAGTTCAAAATCATAAGCCAACACTCATGAGTGAAGACGGCATTGCGGTGGTTGATGCCTCTGTTTTGTGGCAGAAAACGAAGCACAGTTTCACCAAGAAAATGTGGGCTGTAATCAATCGCAGCATCTCTCTCGGCTGCGCTGTGGAACTGAATGAGCGCTGCGCCTTGGCCGCAACGTGAAGAACTCTTGACACTCCATCCTCTTCCTTCAAGGAAGTGTTCGATCAAATCAATAGATGCATTGAACTCATGCGCCGCTGCTTCTGGTGCCAGGGTAGCGATGGCCCAGTCATCGCAGATCAGCGGCAGCTCTCCTCCAACAACCACGTAGCTGCGCTTCGTACGCAGAGGACCTGGTGGGATATACTCGATACCAGGTGGCAGGTGTGGGATTGGATCAGAGGGGTAGTTCACCATTGGAGAGGATGGCAAAGATGCAGGAACCAACTCACGCGAGGGATTAGGGTTTACCGATGTTGCTTGTGTAGTATTTATCTCCGGCAGTTTGCGTTTGATACGATAGATCTGTTTGGATTTCCTTTTGGTAGATAAACATTGTTTCGCAATATGCCCATAGAAATAACAAACTTTGCATCTAATCTGATTCGTGCAATCTCGGGATACGTGGCCAGGTGCTAAGCATCTATTGCAATCAGAAAAACTAGGAGCAGATCGGTTACTTATGCGCAAAACAGGATCCTTGTTCATGAAGATATCATGCGGATGATCCTGGATAGATGGGCTTTGATCTCTCTTACTTAAATCCTCCGTTTGTATCGGCCCATTAGCAGATAAGTCCGGATTTTTGAATTTTGAAATTGATTCTGTCCCTCCAAGATCCTCCCGAGAAGAAGAAACTCGACCAGCTTGTTCATCAAGAATGGGTGATCTAGCCACTGATGCAAAATTACGGGAAGAATTGATCAAAACAGCATTAGCGCCAGTGAGAATGCAAACTGATAGCGAGGATCGATCCATAGCACGTGATTGCATGTATTGAGGCCTTCTAGATCTGACAACAGTCCATTCCGCATCTGATTCATTATGCCAATTGAACACCTCGATTTCCCAATTCGGACCACCAGATCCCCAAAGATGAAAGAAACATTTAAATTCTTTTTCTGCGTAATATTTCCTCCTTTGAATAAGGAAACCCACAGCCTTGGAGCAGACAGAGAAACGATATACCCTTCCCGAATGATGCAGAATTTCCAAGGAATCAAAAGCAGCCCCCAAACATGCAGATAGCGCAAGACTGACGTTGAGATCATTCAAGCGAAAAGTGGATCTCCCAAACGAGACAACCAGGAAGAAACGGGATGAAGAGGTGATAGGGTTTACCGGGGTAGAGTAGAGATCTCGAACCTTTGACCGGAAGGAATGACCTGGTGAGAAATCCAAATTGTGTGCAATGGATTGAGAATCACCAAATGGATCATAAGGAGCCATCCGGGAGGGCTTCAGATCTAGATCGTGGTGGCACTAGGTGGATCACCATTGGAGTCGCCTGAGGAGAGAGGTAGGAGACGCCATCAGTTTGATAGCTTGTAAACTGAATAAGTTTAAATCATGTATATCTACCCCCTGTCGATCTTATGAAGTCTAGCATGAAGAGAAGTCGCTTTGGGTTTCAAACATGGAAATTTCAAGAACATCGCAAAAGCTTCATTTTAGAGTGACTAAGAAGGATTAAGGCTTACGTTTTCATTTTGATGTTTTAAACTTGTTTAAATCCTGGTCAAATCTAGGATTTGACCAAGATTCAAATGGGCATAAAATGAAAAATGAAAAATGAAAAACCAAAGCACATAGTCTTCTTATGTCATATAGTAAACATTAACGTCGATAAACAAGGTCTAGACATATTCAAACTAGACAAATCATGTATCTACCCCCTAACCCCTAAACTCTGTCTAATGAAGTCAAGCATGAAGAGAAGTGCATGGTTTTGGGTTTCAAACATGGAAATTTCAAAAAACTCCCAAAAACTTCATTTTAGAGTGACTAAGAAGGATACATTCTTCCCTTTTCATTTTCATGTTTTTTACTTGTTTAAATCTTGCTCAAACCTAGGATTTTACAAGATTCAAATGTGCATCAAAATTCCAAAAACAAACAGAAAAATGAAAAACCAAAGCACATAGTTTTCTTATGTCATATAGTAAGCATTAAAGTTGATAAACAAGTCCTAGACATATTCAAACAAGAAAAATCATGTATCTACCCCTACCCCTAAACTTTGTCTTATGTAGTTAAGCATGAAGAGAAGTGGTTTTGGGTTTCAAACATGGAAATTTCAAAAACCTCCCAAAAGCTTTATTTTAGAGTGACTAAGAAGGATCCATGCTTACCTTTTCATTTACATATTTTAAACTAGTTTAAATCATTGTCAAACCTAGGATTTGACCAAGATTCAAATGGGCATAAAATTAAAAAAGATCAGAAAAATGAAAAACAGAAGCATATATTCTTCTTATGTCATATATATAGTAAGCATTTAAAAGTTGATAAACAAGGTCTAGACATATTCAAATAATACAAATCATGTATCTAACCCTAACCATAAACTTTGTCTTATGAAGTCAAGCATGAAGACAAGTGGTTTTTGGTTTCAAACACGGAAATTTCAAAAACCTCCCAAAAGCTTCATTTTAGAGTGACTAAGAAGGATCCAGGCTTACCTTTTCATTTTCATGTTTTAAACTTGTTTAAATCTTGGTCAAACCTAGGATTTGACCAATATTCAAATGGGCATAAAATAAAAAATAAAAAACCAAAGCACATAGTCTTCTTATGTCATATAGTAATTAACCATTCAAGTTCATAAACAAGGTCTAGACATATTCAAACCACACAAATCATGTACCCCCTAACCCTAAACTCTATCTCATATATGAAGTCAAGCATGAAGAGAAGTGTGGTTTTGGGTTTCAAACATGTAAATTTCAAAAACCTCCCAAAAGCTTCATTTTAATTAGACTTACTGATTAATTAAGAAGGATCCAGGATTAATTACCTTTTCATTGTGATGTTTTAAACTTGTTTAAATCTTGGTCAAACCTAGGATTTGACCAATATTCAAATGGGCATAAAAATTCAGAAAAAAATCGAAAGAATGAAAAACCAAAGCACATAGCCTTCATATGTCATATAGTAAGCATTCAAATTGATAAACAAGGTCTAGACATATTCAAACCAGAAAAATCATGTATCTACCCCTAAGCCCTAACCCTAAACTCTGTCTTATGAAGTCAAGCATGAAGAGAAGTGGTTTTGGGTTTCAAACATGGAAATTTCAAAAACCTCCCAAAAGCTTCATTTCAGAGCGACTAAGAAGGATCGATGCTTACCTTTTCATTGTCATGTTTTTAACTTATTTGAATCTTGGTCAAATCCTAGGTTTGACGAAGATTTAAAGAAGTTTAAAACATGAAAATGAAATGGGAAGTCTGTATCCTTCTTAGTCACTCTAAAATGAAGCTTTTGGGATGTTCTTAAAATTTCCATGGTTGACTTCATAAGAAATAGTTTAGGGTTAGGGTAGACATATACATGATTTGTCTGGTTTGATTATGTCTAGACCTTGTTTATCAACTTTTAAATGCTTAAGAAAACTATTTTCTTTTGTTTTTCATTTTTCTGTTTTTTTTCATTTTGATGCCCATTTGAATCTTGTCAAATCCTAGGTTTTACCAAGATAATTTAAACAAGTTTAAAACATGAAATGAAAAGGGAAGCATGTATCCTTCTTAATCACTCTAAAATGAAGTTTTTGGGAGGTTATTGAAATTTTCATGTTTGAAACCCAAAACCACTTGTAAAGTTCTTAATCTATCTCTGAATTTGGCGCACCCGCTAAATCTTGCAAAGTATAATGATAAAGAAATTGTAAGACAGTAGTAGTACTTCTGTTCAAGGTCGAGTGAAACATCAAATCATCATCACGTTGAAAATTTGTTACCATGATCCTCTGAAAATGGGCGCATCCGCTAAAACTTGCAAAGTATAATGATACAAAATTGTGAGACCGTACTAGTACTTATGTTCAAGGTCGAGTGCAACATCAAATCATCATTACATTGAAAATTGTGTTACCATGATCATGATCTATCTCAGAATTTGGCGCATCCGCTAAATCTCGCAAAGTATAATGATAAAAAAATTGTGAGACTGTACTAGTACTTATGTTCAAGGCCGAGTGCAGGATCAAATCATCATCACGTTGAAATTTGTTACAACGATTATGACATATCTCTAAAATTGGTGCACCCGCTAAATCTTGCATGTGGCGCATCTCGGTGCGGAGCAA
Organism: Lolium rigidum; assembly: GCF_022539505.1. Lineage (NCBI taxonomy): Eukaryota > Viridiplantae > Streptophyta > Magnoliopsida > Poales > Poaceae > Lolium > Lolium rigidum. The sequence goes on along the minus strand of NC_061513.1, from coordinate 348,231,778 downwards.
CAGGCCGGTGCTATCAAGGTTGATGCGTCGGTAGCGTCATCAGGCTCTCCTCTTTTGATAGATCTTCTACATGGTGTGGCGCACCTCCCACCGAGAAGCAGTCACATGTGAGATCGAGGTGGAGACGTCACCGGCATCCTCGAGGCGCGGCCGCCCTTCTACGAGCCGAGTCGACTCAAGGTATGAATCCATGCATTGTCGCGCCCCTTCGCATATGAAGTGGGGTGCCTTAGATTTATTGTTCTTCTCTTACGATTATTTATAGCCGAACATGTGTGCTCTTTCTCTGAATATATTGCTTGAAAAGCTAACCAAGTTACTTAAATTCACTTCGTTCTTAATCTTGCATGCTAATTTTGTTATTGTTGCTGACAGTGGTGCGCGCAAGGAATTTTATTTGTGGGTGTGCTGAGCTGTTAGGCCTAAGTCAAAATCCTCAGCTAAACAAGGCCTCAGCTTAACACATAAAAAAGGTGTTCAATCTCGTCCACAATGTCCTGTTCTTTCCTCTTCCTTTATTGGAACTTGTTTTGCAGACAAGGAAAGTGGCACGTCTAATGTGAGTAAAACCCTCTTAGCCAAAATCAGCTACGAGCAAGATTTTATGTATTGTAGATGCCCCAATTGACTCTCATCCCTAATGTAGTCTTTTTTATGTTAGTATAGACTTCTTTATTGGATGTATACTATTGTACATGGCATGCATTTGCCTAATGAGGAGCATTGTATTGCCATTCTAGCCAACCTGATCGATCTGTCAAGCTTCATGCACGAGATGCCATGTTTAATTTACTCCCTCGCTCCGATCCATATTTCTTGGTGTAAAATGAATGTGAATCGGAGGGAGTACTCTTCTTAGATAGTACTATACCATTTCAAAAAAAGTACTACTACATCACAAATGCATCAAAAGAGTACTACATCACAAGACCACCACGGTTTTACTAGTAGAGTTTAATGCTTAACTTCCAAAGGGAATAAGATTACACATATGAACTTTAAACAGGCGCTGTCCGACGTCTGCTTGTTTTGGGAGCACAACATAAATAATACTACCCCGTCCATACATAAGTGACTAAACTTTGTCTAGAGATGGTTTCATCTATATATGTTTTTAGTTTGTAGATACATCCGTATCTTGAAGGAAAAAGGTGAGCCGCTAACTTTTTGAATAGAGTGAGTAATACAATTCGGATAAACAATGGTGTAGTAAAACAAATACTCCTGCCTATCATAAAACAAACCACAGACTGACTCAAATATATGTACAGATCACAAAAAAAGGTTTCATCAGAACCCGAACATATACATGCAGAGATGACCGTTTGATCACATAAAACAAAGGTTTCGTGGCATATTTATGCCCCCAAAACAAGCAGACGTCGGACAGCGCCAACGTACTAACAACTACCACTATGGAGCTGCAGTACAAACAAATGGTGCAGCGACATTCCCACCAGAATGAAAACTAAAAGACATCAGACCAAACAAAAGTTGGGCTATCACTTCTTTCCCAAACAAGCCTTGCTCCTTCATATGCGACTTCCTTTTCTCTTATGGATGTTGAACTTTGAATTAGATGGGTTCTCGACGAGTGCGTTCTTTTTCGTGTCCTTGATGTTGCACTCGGATCAGGTCGGTTACTATCGGGAAATGAACAAATTGATCGAGCAAAAGTCATATGTAAATGAATGCAA
>NC_061513.1:348173695-348229981 GCF_022539505.1 Lolium rigidum | reverse complement strand
CAATACTTTGCCCCAACTTAACAGTGAGGTTGTCAATCTCAACGGCTTGCTGAAAACAAAGTATTAAACGTATGGTGTGGAGAATGATGTTTGCTTGCAAAGAACAACAGAGAACAAAGATTGCATTAGATTGTATTTCAGATGTAAAAGAATGGACCGGGGTCCACAGTTCACTAGTGGTGTCTCTCCAATAAGATAAATAGCATGTTGGGTGAACAAATTACAGTTGGGCAATTGACAAATAGAGATGCACATACATATATCATGATGACTACTATGAGATTTAATTAGGACATTACGACAAATAACATAGACTGCTATCTAGCATACATCTATGCCTAAAAAGTCCACCTTTGGGTTAGCATCCGCACCCCATCCAGTATTAAGTTGCAAACAACAGACAATTGCATTAAGTACTATGTGTAATGTAATCAACACAAATATCCTTAGACAAAGCATCGATGTTTTATCCCTAGTGGCAACAACACATCCACAACCTTAGAACTTTCACATCCTTGTCCCGGATTCAATGGAGGCATGAACCCACTATCGAGCATAAATACTCCCTCTTGGAGTTACAAGTATTAACTTGGCCAGAGCCTCTACTAGCAACGGAGAGCATGCAAGATCATAAACAACACATATATGATAGATCGATAATCAACTTGACATAGTATTCCATATTCATCGGATCCCAACAAACGCAACATGTAGCATTACAAATAGATGATCTTGATCATGATAGGCAGCTCACAAGATCTAAACATGATAGCACAAGAGGAGAAGACAACCATCTAGCTACTGCTATGGACCCATAGTCCAAGGATGAACTACTCACGCATCAGTCCGGAGGCGGGTGATACGTCTCCAACGTATCGATAATTTCTTGTGTTCCATGCCACATTATTGATGTTATATACATGTTTTATGCACACTTTATGTCATATTCGTGCATTTTCTGGAACTAACCTATTAACAAGATGCCGAAGTGCCAGTTCTGTTTTCTGCTGTTTTTGGTTTCAGAAATCCTAGTAACGAAATATTCTCGGAATCGGACGAAATCAACGCCAAAGATCTTAGAATCCCCGGAAGCATCCGGAACACACCGAGAGAGGTCGGAGAGGGGCCACGGGGCCACCAAACCCTAGGCTGGCGCGCGGCCGAGGGGGGCCGCGCCGCCCTAGGGTGTGGGCCCCCTTCGACCTTCCTGCGCCGCCTCTTCGCCTATAAAAAGCCCCTGGATCGAAAACCCTGAGACCAATTGACGAAACCCACGAAAACCTTCCCGAGCCGCCGCCATCGCGAAGCCAAGATGCGGGGGACGGGATCTCTGTTCCGGCACCCTGCCGGAGCGGGGAAGTGCCCCGGAAGGCTTCTCCATCGACACCGCTGCCATCTCCACCGCCATCTTCATCACCGCTGCTGCTCCCATGAGGAGGGAGTAGTTCTCCATCGAGGCTCGGGGCTGTACCGGTAGCTATGTGGTTCATCTCTCTCCTATGTGCTTCAATACAATAATCTCATGAGCTGCCTTACATGATTGAGATTCATATGATGATGCTTGTAATCTAGATGTCATTATGCTAGTCAAGTGAGTTTTACTTATGTGATCTCCGGAGACTCCTAGTCCCACGTGTGTAAAGGTGACGAGTGTGTGCACCGTGTGGGTCTCTTAGGCTAGATTTCACAGAATACTTATTCAACTGTTGAATGGCATAGTGAGGTGCTTATTTATATCTCTTTAAGATTGCAACATGTTTTGTATCACAATTTATCTATGTGCTACTCTAGTGATTTGTTATTAAAGTAGTTTATTCCTCCTGCATGTGTGCAAAGGTGACAGTGCGTGCACCGTGTTAGTACTTGGTTTATGCTATGATCATGATCTCTTGTAGATCGCGAAGTTAACTATTGCTATGATAATATTGATGTGATCTATTCCTCCTACATATGCATGAAGGTGACAGTGTGCATGCTATGCTAGTACTTGGTTTAGTCCTGTTGATCTATCTTACACTAAAGGTTACTAAAATATGAGCATTATTGTGGAGCTTGTTAACTCCGGCATTGAGGGTTCGTGTAATCCTACGCAATGTGTTCATCATCCAACAAAAGTGTAGAGTATGCATTTATCTATTCTGTTATGTGATCAATGTTGAGAGTGTCCACTAGTGAAAGTGTAATCCCTAGGCCTTGTTCCTAAATACTGCTGAGTTACTACTGCTTGTTTACTACTTCTGCGTTACTACTGCTACATTACTACTCGCTTGTTCTACGTCCTGGGCGAAGCACTTTTCTGCCGTTGCTACTACTTATTCATACCACTTGTATTTCACTATCTCTTCGCCGAACTAGTGCACCTATTAGGTGTGTTGGGGACACAAGAGACTTCTTGCTTTGTGGTTGCGGGGTTGCATGAGAGGGATATCTTTGACCTCTTCCTCCTCGAGTTCGATAAACCTTGGGTATCCACTTAAGGGAAACTTCTTCTGCTGTTCTACAAACCTCTCGCTCTTGGAGGCCCAACAACGTCTACAAGAATAGAAGCTCCCGTAGACATCAAGCACTTTTACGGCGCCGTTGTCAGGGAGGAAAGGTAAAAAGGCACTCATACTACGGTCTCAGGTAAAGTATTTTTCCGGCGCCGTTGTGTGTGTGCTCAAAGCTATTTCCTTTAGATCCTGCAATTGCATCTTGTTGTTTCTTGTTTACACTAGTTTGGCATAATGTACAAGAGTGAGCTTCTTATTCTATTTCCTGATTTAAAACATGGATTGTTTGATGCGGAAATTAAAAAACCTATGAAATCTTCTTTGCATGCTGGTAGTAATATTAGTATGAATGCTTTGAACACCATTGTTGATAATGATATGGTAAATGCTAAGCTTGGGGAAGCTGGTTTTCATGATCTTTTTAATCCCACAAGCATTGAGGAGAAAATTTTCTTTGATGATACTTTGCCTCCTATTTCTGATGATGATAATGATAGTGGTCTTTTTGTGCCACCTACTATGGAGAGTAAATTTTGTTGTGATTATACTATGCCTCCTACACTTGATGAGAATAATAATGATAGCTACTTTGTTGAATTTGCTCCCACTACAACTAATAAAATTCGATTATGCTTATGTGGAGAGTAATAATTTTATGCATGAGACTCATGATAAGAATGCTTTATGTGATAGTTATATTGTTGAGTTTGCTCATGATGCTACTGAAAGTTATTATGAGAGAGGAAAATATGGTTGTAGAAATTTTCATGTTACTAAAATGCCTCTCTATGTGCTGAAATTTTTGAAGCTACACTTGTTTTATCTTCCTATGCTTGTTACTTTGCTCTTCATGAACTTGTTTATTTACAAGATTCCTATGCATAGGAAGCATGTTAGACTTAAATGTGTTTTGAATTTGCCTCTTGATGCTCTCTTTTGCTTCAAATACTATTTCTTGCGAGTGCATCATTAAAACTGCTTGAGCCCATCTTAATGGCTAAAAAGAAAGAACTTCTTGGGAGATAACCCATGTGTTATTTTGCTACAGTACTTTGTTTTATATTTGTGTCTTGGAAGTTGTTTACTACTGTAGCAACCTCTCCTTATCTTAGTTTTGTGTTTTGTTGTGCCAAGTAAAGTCTTTGATAGTAAAGTAAGTACTAGATTTGGATTACTGCGCGAGAAACAGATTTCTTTGCTGTCACGAATCTGGGTCTAATTCTCTGTAGGTAACTCAGAAAATTATGCCAATTTACGTGAGTGATCCTCAGATATGTACGCAACTTTCATTCAATTTGAGCATTTTCATTTGAGCAAGTCTGGTGGCCTAATAAAATCCATCTTTACGGATTGTTCTGTTTTGACAGATTCTGCATTTTATTTCGCATTGCCTCTTTTGCTATGTTGGATGAATTTCTTTGATCCATTAATGTCCAGTAGCTTTATGCAATGTCCAGAAGTGTTAAGAATGATTGTGTCACCTCTGAACATGTTAATTTTTATTGTCCACTAACCCTCTAATGAGTTGTTTCGAGTTTGGTGTGGAGGAAGTTTTCAAGGGTCAAGAGAGGAGGATGATATACTATGATCAAGGAGAGTGAAAAGTCTAAGCTTGGGGATGCCCGGTGGTTCATCCCTGCATATATCAAGAAGACTCAAGCGTCTAAGCTTGGGGATGCCCAAGGCATCCCCTTCTTCATCGATAAATTATCAGGTTCCTTCTCTTGAAACTATATTTTTATTCGGCCACATCTTATGTGCTTTACTTGGAGCGTCTCGTGTTGCTTTTGTTTTTGTTTGTGTTTGAATAAATTGGATTACATCATGCTTGTGTGGGAGAGAGACACGCTCCATTGGTTCATATGAACACATGTGTTCTTAGCTCATAATATTCATGGCGAAGTTTCCTCTTCGTTAAATTGTTATATGGTTGGAATTGGAAAATGATACATGTAGTAATTGCTATAATGTCTTGGGTAATGTGATACTTGGCAATTTTTGTGCTCATGTTTAAGCTCTTGCATCATATACTTTGCACCTATTAGTGAAGAATACATAGAGCATGCTAAAATTTGGTTTGCATAATTGGTCTCTCTAAAGTCTAGATAATTTCTAGTATTGAGTTTTGAACAACAAGGAAGAAGGTGTAGAGTCTTATAATGTTTTCAATATGTCTTTTATGTGAGTTTTGCTGCACCGGTTCATCCTTGTGTTTGTTTCAAATAAGCCTTGCTAGCCTAAACCTTGTATCGAGTGGGAATACTTCTCATGCATCCAAAATACTTGAGCCAACCACTATGCCATTTGTGTCCACCATACCTACCTATACTACATGGTATTTTCCCGCCATTCCAAAGTGAATTGCTTGAGTGCTACCTTTAAAATTCCATCATTCACCTTTGCAATATATAGCTCATGGGACAAATAGCTTAAAAACTATTGTGGTATTGAATATGTAATTATGCACTTTATCTCTTATTAAGTTGCTTGTTGTGCGATAACCATGTTTACTGGGGAACGCCATCAACTCATTGTTGAATTTCATGTGAGTTGCTATGCATGTTCGTCTTGTACGAAGTAAGGGCGATCTACACCGAGTTGAATGGTTTGAGCATGCATATTGTGAGAGAAGAACATTGGGCCGCTAACTAAAGCCATGATCCATGGTGGAAGTTTCAGTTTTGGACAAACATCCTCAAATCTCTAATGAGAAAGGAATTAATTGTTGTCAAATGCTTAAAGCATTAAAAGAGGAGTGCATTATATGTTGTCTATGTTGTCCCGGTATGGATGTCTAAGTTGAGAATAATCAAAAGCGAGAAATCCAAATGCGAGCTTTCTCCTTAGACCTTTGTACAGGCGGCATAGAGGTACCCCTTTGTGAAACTTGGTTAAAGCATATGTATTGCGGTGATAATCCGGGTAGTCCAAGCTAATTAGGACAAGGTGCGGGCACTATTGGTACACTATGCATGAGGCTTGCAACTTATAAGATATAATTTACATGATGCATATGCTTTATTACTACCGTTGACAAAATTGTTTCATGTTTTCAAAATCAAAGCTCTAGCACAAATATAGCAATCGATGCTTTTCCTCTATGAGGACCATTCTTTTACTTTCAATGTTGAGTCAGTTCACCTATTTCTCTCCACCTCAAGAAGCAAACACTTGTGTGAACTTGTGCATTGATTCCTACATACTTGCTTATTGCACTTATTATATTACTCTATGTTGACAATATCCATGAGATATACATGTTACAAGTTGAAAGCAACCGCTGAAATTTAATCTTCTTTTGTGTTGCTTCAATACCTTTACTTTGAATTATTGCTTTATGAGTTAACTCTTATGCAAGACTTATTGATGCTTGTCTTGAAGTGCTATTCATGAAAAGTCTTTGCTTTATGATTCACTTGTTTACTCATGTCATACATATTGTTTTGATCGCTGCATTCACTACATATGCTTTACAAATAGTATGATCAAGTTTATGATGGCATGTCACTCCAGAAATTATCTTTGTTATCGTTTTACCTTGCTCGGGACGAGCGGAACTAAGCTTGGGGATGCTGATACGTCTCCAACGTATCGATAATTTCTTGTGTTCCATGCCACATTATTGATGTTATCTACATGTTTTATGCACACTTTATGTCATATTCGTGCATTTTACGGAACTAACCTATTAACAAGATGCCGAAGTGCCGGTTCCTGTTTTCTGCTGTTTTTGGTTTCGAAATCCTAGTAACGAAATATTCTCGGAATCGGACGAAATCAACGCCAAAGATCTTAGAATCCCCGGAAGCATCCGGAACACACCGAGAGGTCGGAGGGGGGCCACGGGGCCACCAAACCCTAGGCCGGCGCGGCCGAGGGGGCCGCGCCGCCCTAGGGTGTGGGCCCCCCTTCGACCTTCCTGCGCCGCCTCTCCGCCTATATAAAGCCCCCGGATCGAAAACCCTACACCAATTGACGAAACCCACGAAAACCTTCCGAGCCGCCGCCATCGCGAAGCCAAGATCCGGGGGACAGGATCTCTGTTCCGGCACCTCGCCGGAGCGGGGAAGTGCCCCGGAAGGCTTCTCCATCGACACCGCTGCCATCTCCACCGCCATCTTCATCACCGCTGCTGCTCCCATGAGGAGGGAGTAGTTCTCCATCGAGGCTCGGGGCTGTACCGGTAGCTATGTGGTTCATCTCTCTCCTATGTGCTTCAATACAATAATCTCATGAGCTGCCTTACATGATTGAGATTCATATGATGATGCTTGTAATCTAGATGTCATTATGCTAGTCAAGTGAGTTTTACTTATGTGATCTCCTGGAGACTCCTAGTCCCACGTGTGTAAAGGTGACGAGTGTGTGCACCGTGTGGGTCTCTTAGGCTAGATTTCACAGAATACTTATTCACTGTTGAATGGCATAGTGAGGTGCTTATTTATATCTCTTTAAGATTGCAACATGTTTTGTATCACAATTTATCTATGTGCTACTCTAGTGATTTGTTATTAAAGTAGTTTATTCCTCCTGCATGTGTGCAAAGGTGACAGTGCGTGCACCGTGTTAGTACTTGGTTTATGCTATGATCACGATCTCTTGTAGATCGCGAAGTTAACTATTGCTATGATAATATTGATGTGATCTATTCCTCCTACATATGCATGAAGGTGACAGTGTGCATGCTATGCTAGTACTTGGTTTAGTCCGTTGATCTATCTTACACTAAAGGTTACTAAAATATGAGCATTATTGTGGAGCTTGTTAACTCCGGCATTGAGGGTTCGTGTAATCCTACGCAATGTGTTCATCATCCAACAAAAGTGTAGAGTATGCATTTATCTATTCTCGTTATGTGATCAATGTTGAGAGTGTCCACTAGTGAAAGTGTAATCCCTAGGCCTTGTTCCTAAATACCGCTGAGTTACTACTGCTTGTTTACTACCTGCTTGCGTTACTATCTGCTACATTACTACTCGCTTGTTTACCGTCCCGGCGTAGCACTTTTCTGCCGTTGCTACTACTTATTCATACCACCTGTATTTCACTATCTCTTCGCCGAACTAGTGCACCTATTAGGTGTGTTGGGGACACAAGAGACTTCTTGCTTTGTGGTTGCGAGGGTTGCATGAGAGGGATATCTTTGACCTCTTCCTCCCTGAGTTCGATAAACCTTGGGTATCCACTTAAGGGAAACTTGCTGCTGTTCTACAAACCTCTCCTCTTGGAGGCCCAACACTGTCTACAAGAATAGAAGCTCCCGTAGACATCAGCGGGCATGGTGATGTAGAGCCCTCCGGTGATGATTCCCCTCTCCGGCAGGGTGCCGGAGGCGATCTCCTGAATCCCCCGAGATGGGATTGGCGGCGGCGGCGTCTCTGGAACTTTTCTCGTATTGTGGCTCTCGGTGATAGGGTTTTCGCGACGGAGAGAATTTATAGGCGAAGGGGCAGAGTCGGGAGGCGCCCGAGGGGCCCACCCCATAGGGCGGCACGCCTAGGGGTGGTGCCGCGCCCCCCTAGGGTGTGGCCGCCTCGTCGCCCCTCTTCGTCTCCTCTTCGGACTTCTGGAAGGCTCCGTGCAAAATAAGACCGTTGGCTTTTGTTTCGTCCAATTCTGAGAATATTTCCTGTGTAGGATTTCTGAAACCAAAAAGAGCAGAAAACAGGAACTGCGCTTCGGCATCTTGTTAATGGGTTAGTGCCGGAAAATGCATCAAAATGATGTAAAGTGTATATTAAACATGTGAGTATTGTCATAAAACTAGCATGGAACATAAGAAATTATAGATACGTTTGAGACGTATCACATATCATTTCTTGTGAACCATTCACATGCTTGCAAGCTAATCAGACGACATTCCACCGAGAGGGCCCAGAGTATATCTATCCGTCATCGGGATGGACAAATCCCACTCTTGATCCATATGCCTCAACTCATACTTTCCGAATACTTAATCCCACCTTTATAACCACCCATTTACGCAGTGGCGTTTGATGTAATCAAAGTACCCTTCCGGTATAAGTGATTTACATGATCTCATGGTCGAAGGACTAGGTAACTATGTATCGAAAGCGAATAGCAAACTGAACTTAATGACGTGATCTTATGCTACGCTTATTTGGGTGTGTGTCCATTATATAATTCACCTAATGACATAACCTTGTTATTAATAACATCCAATGTTCATGATCATGAAACAATGATCATCTATTAATCAACAAGCTAGTTATACAAGAGGCTTACTAGGGACTCCTTATTGTTTACATAACACACATGTATCAATGTTTCGGTTAATACAATTATAGCATGGTATGCAAACATTTATCATAAACACAAAGATATATTATAATAACCATTTTATTATTGCCTCTTGGGCATATCTCCAACAGCTCTCCCACTTGCACTAGAGTCAATAATCTAGTTTACATTTGTAAAGATATAACACCTTGGCCTTCTCGTGCTTTATCATGTTTTGCTCATGGGAGAGGTTTTAGTCAACGGACCTGACATGCTCAGAAACGTATGTATTTTGCAATTCATTTGCGTCTTCACGCATCACTCATTTTCCAAATGATTCGGCATTAAATATGGTTGGTCTTCTGGTGGAACCTTAATTCCGCGGTCTGAAATATGTCACTAATATTGTCACATACAATATAGCTTCAAAGTTCTGACACTATCGAAACTACACCAAGTTCTCAAAGAACTTTTCGACTTAACATCCTCAGTCATTGTTAAAACAATGACATACTCTGCCTTCGTTTGTAGAATCCGTCACAATATTTGGAACTCTTCTAAATCTAGCATTGTGCTACCTTTTAAAAAACACTTAGCCTAATTGAGATTTGAAATTCATTTTTATATGTGACCAAACTAATATCGGTGCAACACCTTACAACGATTTGTTTGTCATTACCCCATTCAAAACTATATATATATATATATATATATATATATATATATATATATATTTGGTTCTTCTAAAGTACCCAAGGATATTCTCACTGTCTTCCAATGATCATCACATGAATCATTCTGGTACATGCTCATAACACTTTAGAGCACAGGATATCTGAATTTGTACATATTAATCGTGATCTAAAATCACTCATGTGTTTTTACTCATTGAGTGTCAGATACACTCAAGTCTTGTTAAACCTTCACATGACAAGAACATTTTCTTAATATTTCTATATTGAACTACTTCAATATCCATTCTATGTACTTTGACTTAAACTTATTATGTGTTTCAATCTATCTTCATAGATCTTGACACTAAATATGTTTCAGTCCATATCCTTTCATTGAAGTTAATTCTCAATGAAACCTTTTAATCAAGTATATAATTACATCATTTATAACCAACTATATGTCATCTACATAAAGTATTATAAATATGTCTCAGTGATGTCTACGGGTGCTTCTATTCTTGTAGACAGTGTTGGGCCTCCAAGAGCAGAGGTTTGTAGAACAGCAGCAAGTTTCGCTTAAGTGGATCACCCAAGGTTTATCGAACTCAGGGAGGAAGAGGACAAAGATATCCCTCTCAAGCAAGCCCGCAATCACGATACAAGAAGTCTCTTGTGTCCCCAACACACCTAATACAGTTGTCAGATGTATAGGTGCACTAGTTCGGCGAAGAGATAGTGAAATACAAGTGGTATGAATGAATATGAGCAGTAGTAACGGCGCCGTAAAAGTGCTTGTCTGGCGTGCGTTGATGGTAGTAATATTGCAGGAAGTAAAGATGCAGAAAACAAGAAACAAGCAAAGGATAGCAAGTATTTAGGAACAAGGCCTAGGGATCATACTTTCACTAGTGGACACTCTCAACATTGATCACATAACAGAATAAATAGATAGATGCTAGACTCTACACCCTTTTGTTGGATGATGAACAAGCACTAATCGTGTAGGATTACACGAACCCTCAATGCCGGAGTTAACAAGCTCCACAATATTCAATGTTCATATTTAAATAACCTTAGAGTGCATAACAGATCAACATAACCAAACCAAGTACTAACATAGCATGCACACTGTCACCTTCACGCTACGAAAGGAGGCATAGATCACATCGATACCATCATAGCAATAGTTAACTTCATAATCTACAAGAGATCACAATCATAGCCTACGCCAAGTACTAACACGATGCACACACTGTCACCATTACACCGTGCAGGAGGAATAAACTACTTTAATAACATCACTAGAGTAGCATGCAGATATATTGTGATACAAAACACATTGCAATCATAAAGGGATATAAATAAGCACTTCACTATGCCATTCATAACAGTGAATACGTATTCTGTGAAATATAGGCTAAGAGACCCACACGGTGCACACACTGTCACCTTTACACACGTGGGACAAGGAGTCTCCGGATATCACATAAGTAAAATCCACTTGACTAGCATAATGACATCTAGATTACAAGCATCATCATATGAATCTCAATCATGTAAGGCAGCTCATGAGATTATTGTATTGAAGTACATAGGAGAGAGATTAACCACATAGCTACCGGTACAGCCCCGAGCCTCGATGGAGAACTACTCCCTCCTCATGGGAGACAAGCAGCGTTGATGAAGATGGCGGTGGTGTCGATGGAGAAGCCTTCCGGGGCACTTCCCCGTCCCGGCGGCGTGCCGGAACGAGACTCCTGTCCCCGGTATCTTGGCTTCGCGATGGCGGCGGCTCGGAAGGTTTTCTCTCGGTTTCGTCGAACGTGTTTTAGGTCGTGGACCTTTATATAGGCGAAGAGGCGGAGTCGGAGGGTCAACGAGGCGACGACACGTAGGGGGCGCGGCCCCCTCCGGCCGCGCCTGTGGTGTTGTGTGGGGCCCCTGTGGCTCCCCTCCGGCGGCTCTCGGGTGTTCCGGAAGCTTCGTCCAATTATAAGACTCGGGCGTTGATTTCGTCCAATTCCGAGAATATTTCCTTACTAGGATTTCCTAACCAAAAACAGTAGAAAACAGAACCGGCCCTTCGGCATCTCGTCAATAGGTTAGTTCCGGAAAACGCATAAATATGACATATAATGTGTATAAAACATGTAGATATCATCAATAATGTGGCATGGAACATAAGAAATTATCGATACGTCGGAGACGTATCAGCATCCCCAAGCTTAGTTCATGCTCGTCCCGAGCAGGTAAACGATAACAAAGATAATTTCTGGAGTAACATGCCATCATAACCTTGATCATACTATTGTAAGCATATGTAATGAATGCAGCGATCAAAACAATGGTAATGACATGAGTAAACAAATGAATCATAAAGCAAAGACTTTTCAAGAATAGTACTTTCAAGACAAGCATCAATAAGTCTTGCATAAGAGTTAACTCATAAAGCAATAAATCAAAGTAAAGGTATTGAAGCAACACAAAGGAAGATTAAGTTTCAGCGGTTGCTTTCAACTTATAACATGTATATCTCATGGATATTGTCAATGCAACGTAATATAACAAGTGCAATATGCAAGTATGTAGGAATCAATGCACAGTTCACACAAGTGTTTGCTTCTTGAGGTGGAGAGAGATAGGTGAACTGACTCAACATAAAAGTAAAAGAAAGGCCCTTCGTAGAGGGAAGCATTGATTGCTATATTTGTGCTAGAGCTTTGGTTTTGAAAACAAGAAACAATTTTGTCAACGGTAGTAATAAAGCATATGTATCATGTAAATTATATCTTACAAGTTGCAAGCCTCATGCATAGTATACTAATAGTGCCCGCACCTTGTCCTAATTAGCTTGGATTACCGGGATTGTCATCGCAATACACATGTTTTAACCAAGTGTCGCAAAGGGGTACCTCTATGCCGCCTGTACAAAGGTCTAAGGAGAAAGCTCGCATTTGGATTTCTCGCTTTTGATTATTCTCAACTTAGACATCCATACCGGGACAACATAGACAACGAGATAATGGACTCCTCTTTAATGCATAAGCATGTAGCAACAATTAATGTTCTCATATGAGATTGAGGATATATGTCCAAAACTCGAAACTTCCACCATGGATCATGGCTTTAGTTAGCGGCCCAATGTTCTTCTCTAACATTATGCATGCTCTAACCATTAAATGAGTGGTAAATCTCCCTTACTTTAGACAAGACGGACATGCATAGCAACTCACATGATATTCAACAAAGAGTAGTTGATGGCGTCCCCAGGAACATGGTTATCGCACAACAAACAACTTAATAAGAGATAAAGTGAATAAGTACATATTCAATACCACAATAGTTTTTAAGCTATTTGTCCCATGAGCTATATATTGCAAAGGCGAATGATGGAAATTTAAAGGTAGCACTCAAGCAATTTACTTTGGAATGGCGGAGAAATACCATGTAGTAGGTAGGTATGGTGGACACAAATGGCATAGTGGTTGGCTCAAGGATTTGGATGCATGAGAAGTATTCCCTCTCGATACAAGGCTTAGGCTAGCAAGGTTATTTGAAACAAACACAAGGATGAACCGGTGCAGCAAAACTCACACAAAAGACATATTGTAAACATTATAAGACTCTACACCGTCCTCCTTGTTGTTCAAACTCTTTACTAGAAATTATCTAGACCTTAGAGAGACCAATTATGCAAACCAAATTTTAGCAAGCTCCATGTATTTCTTCATTAATAGGTGCAAGGTATATGATGCAAGAGCTTAAACATGAGCACAACAATTGCCAAGTATCACATTATTCAAGACATTTTACCAATTACTACATGTAGCATTTTCCGTTTCCAACCATATAACAATTAACGAAGCAGTTTCAACCTTCGCCATGAACATTAAAAGCTAAGAACACATGTTTTCATATGAACCAGCGGAGCGTTTCTCTCTCCCACACAAGCATTTATTCAAACAAAAACACAAACAAAAGCACACAGACGCTCCAAGTAAAGTACATAAGATGTGACCGAATAAAAATATAGTTTCAAGAGAAGGAACCTGATAAGTTGTTGATGAAGAAGGGGATGCCTTGGGCATCCCCAAGCTTAGATGCTTGGGTCTTCTTGAAATATGCAGGGATGAACCACCGGGGCATCCCCAAGCTTAGACTTTTCACTCTTCTTGATCATAGTATATCATCCTCCTCTCTTGACCCTTGAAAACTTCCTCCACACCAAACTCGAAACAAACTCATTAGAGGGTTAGTGCATAATAAAATTTCACATGTTCAGAGGTGACACAATCATTCTTAACACTTCTGGACATTGCCCAAAGCTACTGGAAGTCAATGGAACAAAGGAATCCATCCCACATAACAAAAGAGGCAATGCGAAATAAAAGGCAGAATCTGTCAAAACATAACAGTCCGTAAATACGAATTTTATTGAGGCACCAGACTTGCTCAAATGAAAATGCTCAAATTGAATGAAAGTTGCATACATATCTGAGGATCACTCACGTAAATTGGCATAATTTTCTGAGTTACCTACAGAGAATTAGGCCCAGATTCGTGATAGCAAGAAATCTGTTTCTGCGCAGTAATCCAAATCTAGTATGAACCTTACTATCAAAGACGTTACTTGGCACAACAATGCAACTAAGATAAGGAGAGGTTGCTACAGTAGTAACAAATTCCAAGACACAAATATAAAATAGAGGTACTGTAGCAAAATAAACACATGGGTTATCTCCCAAGATGTTCTTTCTTTATAGCCATTAAGATGGGCTCAACAGTTTTAATGATGCACTCGCTAGAAATAGTAGTTGAAGCAAAAGAGAGAATCAAGAGGCAAATTCAAAACAAATTTAAGTCTAACATGCTTCCTATGCATAGGAATCTTGTAAATAAACAAGTTCATGAAGAAAAAAGTAACAAGCATAGGAAGATAGAACAAGTGTAGCTTCAAAAATTTCAAGCACATAGAGAGGTGTTTTAGTAACATGAAAATTTCTACAACCATATTTTCCTCTCTCATAATAATATCCAAGTGGCATCATGAGCAAACTCAACAATATAACTATCACATAAAGCATTCTTATCATGAGTCTCATGCATAAAATTATTACTCTCCACATAGGCATAATCAATTTTATTAGTTGTAGTGGGAGCAAATTCAACAAAGTAGCTATCATTATTATTCTCATCAAGTGTAGGAGGCATAGTATAATCATAATAAAATTTACTCTCCATAACAGGCGGTACTAAAAGACCAATATCATTATAATCATCATAAATAGGAGGCAAAGTATCATCAAAGTAAATTTTCTCCTCAATGCTTGGGGGACTAAAAATATCATGCTCATCAAAGCCAGCTTCCCCAAGCTTAGAATTTTCCATATCATTAGCAACAATGGTGTTCAAAGCGTTCATACTAATATGTTCCATAGGTTTTTTAATTTTCGCATCAAACCATCCATGTCTTAAATCGGGAAATAGAATAAGAAGCTCATTGTTGTCCATTATGCCTAACTAGTGTAAACAAGAAACAAAAAGATGCAATTGCAGGATCTAAAGGAAATAGCTTCGAGCACACACACAACGGCAACGTAAAAGTACTTTACCTGGGACCGTGAGTATGAGTGCCTTTTACCTTTCTCCCCGGCAACGGCGCCGTAAAAGTGGCTAGTTGCCGGGGTCCGTGTGTGAGTGCCGTTTACCTTTCCTCCCCAGCAACGGCGCCGGAAAAGTGCTTGATGTCTACGGGTGCTTCTATTCTTGTAGACAAGTGTTGGGCCTCCAAGAGCGAGAGGTTTGTAGAACAGCAGCAAGTTTCCCTTAAGTGGATCACCCAAGGTTTATCGAACTCAGTGGACGAAGAGGACAAAGATATCCCTCTCAAGCAACCCCTGCAATCACGATACAAGAAGTCTCTTGTGTCCCCAACACACCTAATACAGTTGTCAGATGTATAGGTGCACTAGTTCGGCGAAGAGATAGTGAAATACAAGTGGTATGAATGAATATGAGGAGTAGTAACGGCGCCAGAAAAGTGCTTGCTGGCGTGTAGTTGATGGTAGTAATATTGCAGGAAGTAAAGATGCAGAGAAACAAGTAAACAAGCAGCGATAGCAGTATTTAGGAACAAGGTCTAGGGATCATACTTTCACTAGTGGACACTCTCAACATTGATCACATAACAGAATAAATAGATAGATGCTAGACTCTACACCTTTTGTTGGATGATGAACACCACTAACTGTGTAGGATTACACGAACCCTCAATGCCGGAGTTAACAAGCTCCACAATATTCAATGTTCATATTTAAATAACCTTAGAGTGCATAACAGATCAACATAACCAAACCAAGTACTAACATAGCATGCACACTGTCACCTTCACGCTACGAAAGGAGGCATAGATCACATCAATACCATCATAGCAATAGTTAACTTCATAATCTACAAGAGATCACAATTATAGCCTACGCCAAGTACTACACGATGCACACACTCGTCACCATTACACCGTGCGGGAGGAATAAACTACTTTAATAACATCACTAGAGTAGCATGCAGATATATTGTGATACAAAACACATTGCAATCATAAAGGGATATAAATAAGCACTTCACTATGCCATTCATAACTGTGAATAAGTATTCTGTGAAATATAGCCTAAGAGACCCACACGGTGCACACACTGTCACCTTTACACACGTGGGACAAGGAGTCTCCGGAGATCACATAAGTAAAATCCACTTGACTAGCATAATGACATCTAGATTACAAGCATCATCATATGAATCTCAATCATGTAAGGCAGCTCATGAGATTATTGTATTGAAGTACATAGGAGAGAGATTAACCACATAGCTACCGGTACAGCCCCGAGCCTCGATGGAGAACTACTCCCTCCTCATGGGAGACAAGCAGCGTTGATGAAGATGGCGGTGGTGTCGATGGAGAAGCCTTCCGGGGGCACTTCCCCGTCCCGGCGGCGTGCCGGAACAGAGACTCCTGTCCCCCAGATCTTGGCTTCGCGATGGCGGCGGCTCTGGAAGGTTTTCTCTCGTTTCGTCGAACGTGTTTTAGGTCAGGGACCTTTATATAGGCGAAGAGGCGGAGTCGGAGGGTCAACGAGGCGACGACACAGTAGGGGGGCGCGGCCCCCCTCTGGCCGCGCCTGGGTGTTGTGTGGGGCCCCCAGGGCTCCCCTCTGGCGGCTCTCGGGTGTTCTGGAAGCTTCGTCCAATTATAAGACTCTGGGCGTTGATTTCGTCCAATTCCGAGAATATTTCCTTACTAGGATTTCTGGAACCAAAAACAGTAGAAAACAGGAACTGGCCCTTCGGCATCTCGTCAATAGGTTAGTTCCGGAAAACGCATAAATATGACATATAATGTGTATAAAACATGTAGATATCATCAATAATGTGGCATGGAACATAAGAAATTATCGATACGTCGGAGACGTATCACTCAGCACTCCCACTTAATTTCTTGCAAATGCAAGCATCTTAATCGTTTCTGATGAAATCAAAAACTCTTTGACTATTTCATGAAGATTCCAACTCCGCGATACTCACTTCATCCAATTGAAGTTCGTATACCTATCTAGTATTCCACGGACTAGCAAAACTCTTGGTTGTATCTTTTATACACCTTTAATACACACTTCTGTTAAGTAATGTATTTTGCCATCCTACTATCATATCTCATAAAAGAAATATGTAGCGATTACTGGAATAATCCACATAGACTATAAGCATTGCTACAGAAGATCTAATCTTATCGTAGTCAACTCTTTGAACTTTGTCGTAAACAACTTTTCGACAAGTCGAGCTTCTTCAAGGATATTCCATCCAAGTCCATCAATTTTAATAGATCCATTTACTTTCAAAAAGTATTCATCTATCTTGGATTTCATGGCGCATAGCCATTTTAACGGAGTCAGGGCCCATCATAACTTCTTTGTACGTAGTTGGTTTATCATTGTTCAAAATCAATCCTTTGTTCACAAATCATTTATTTGATCACAAAGTAAACCATACCTACAAGGTTCAATATGTACTTCGATCTCCATGGCTAAAACACTTTGTAGTCATGGGAGCCATGATCGTTGTGGCCGCTTCCGGAACCAATTCCGATGCTGCGCTACTCTGATCATTATGCTCAGGTTCATAAACCTTATCAAGTTCTATTGTCCTCCCACTCAAATACTTCGCTAGAAAACAATTTCTTAGAAATAAGCAAGTAACATTAACAAACAGTTTTGTCTTTTACTTCATAGTGGAAAGAATTCCCAATCAATTCTCTGGGATAGCCAAGAAAGACATTCATCCGATTTTGGTTGTAAACTTATTTACATATGCTATGCATACAAAAATTTAAGAAAGGACTATTAGGGTTTATACCCATACCATAACTCGTATGGTGTCATTTCAACGGATCATGATGATGCTCTATTCAGTGTAAAAGCGGTAGTCTCTAAAACATAATCCACAAAAATATAATGGCGTTATTTTATTTTATCTCATCATTAATCCAACAAGGTTTGGATACATCTCTCGGATACTACATCATCACTATGATACTCCAAGAAATGTGAGTTGTAGAACAATTTTATAACTCTCTTAGATGTTCGCTAAAACTCGTAATTCAAATATTTACACCATGATCCAATCATAGATATTTGACTTTTCTATTACGATGATTTCCACTTCATGCTGAAATTTATTTGAATCCATTCAAATGTTTCAAACTTCTTCCTTATCGAATATATCCTCATATATATACTCAATTCATTGTTGGAAGTTTTCATGTAGAAGAATCTCCCGCACACAACTATACCCAGTGAACCATATACATCATCATGTATGTTTCCACTAAGTTAGTTGCCCGTTAAAATCTTGGCCTATGAACGGTATTTCAGTCATTCTCTTTAGAAAAGATTTGCAAGCGCCAAACGATTCAAAAATCAAATGACTCCAAAAATCCATTTGCATGGAGTTTCTTCATGCGTTCCTTTCTAACATGACCTAAATGGCAGTTCCACAAATAAGTGGAATTCAAATCATTTGTCTTATGGCATTTTAGCGTCAGTGTTATGCATGTGTGTTTCACCTTAAAGATTTATAATAACGTATCCATCATACATGGAACACTGTCAAAATTTGAACAACTCATTGTTTTCGTTTGACTAGAACAAAACAACAATTATGAAGTTCTTTATTATAAATCTGAAGGGCTAGATAGAATGCCAACGACGAACATAATAACACTTTATTTTTGTTCCAGACATGCATTCCTATCATATTCCTTTTCAGTCACTTAGGCCATCGTATTCTTTTATTGCGTTGTACTGTATGACATCTCATACCAACCAATCTGGTACAAATACCCAAGAATTTCATTATGTGACCAAACAAGGAATACATTCATAACATGTATATCATTTATATACACCTGAGCTAGACTTTCTAGTCTTTTCTTTCTTTCTGCCAAAATATCTTTTGTAGTTTCTCTTTTAGTTTTTCTCATTATTCAGAAAAACACTTCAAGATCAATAACTTCTGGGTCCATTGGTCAAATACCAATAATCTTGAGGTTCTTACTTTGAAGTTGATCATCATACGACAAGTGTTCCTGATTTCACTATTAGTAACCTTTTAATGTGATGAACAATTTCACTCATAATTTTTATCCATCAAATCATGACGACTTTCTGAGACCATGTCTGTACATGCTAGGATCATAAATTTTAACCTCAGTATTCGCATGTGCAAATCTGGCTTGCACCCGTTGTATGCACATGTAGAATCTATAACACCCGATCATCACGAGATGCTTCAAAACGACGAGTCTTAGCAACGGTGCATACTAAGGACGATCACTTCATGGATATGCGAATATCGTTAGTGCCCCAATAGTTGGAGGATTGGGACGCCTGGCGTCTTCAACCTTCGTACATTCCCATAAAACTTATGAGTTTATGTAGTCTCACCAAATTATATTCTATCACCTTGCAATAAGGTCTTAGATATCACATATATCTCATAACTTGCTTATTTCTGAAAACAAAATTTTCAGCTCCTTACTTTTCAAACAGATTTGAACTTCAAGTTTCACGGAGACAAGATGATTCTACGTACTAATTGAAACCATTGTTCTTAGAATCAGCAATGTGAGGTTTACTAAAAGTTTGCAATAGGACTTAATCATTTCTTGATTCTTTAACAATACGGTACCAGTTTGTAAAGTTGTTTATCAGACTTAACAGTTTATATCTCAATTAAAAGACTATCGCATGGTAGAAAACGGATGCCAATTCTACAAATTTAATTCAAAATACTATTCAGACTATGTTCATGATAATTAGTTCATGTTTTAATCTAATTACTAATGAACTCCCACTTAATACAACATCCCTCATAGTTGTTTAGTGGTACACGATCCATATCCACTACACCAAAACCGATTATCACGTGAAATGATGTAGCTTCAATGGTGAACATCAACATGTTAATCATATCATCCATATGACTCGTGTTCAACCTTTTGGTTTCCTGTGTTCCGAGGCCATGTCTGTACATGCTAGACTCGTCAAGCAAACCCAAGTATTCCGCGTGTGCAAACATGGCTTACACCCGTTGTATGTGAACGTAGAATCTATCACATCCGATCATCACGAGATGCTTCAAAACGACGAACTGTAGCAACGGTGCATACGAGGGAGAACACTTTCTTATCTTGATATTAATGTGAGGGATCATCTTATAATGCTACCGTCGCGATCTAAGCAAGATAAGATGCATAAAGGATTAACATCACATGCAATTCATATGTGATATGATATGGCCCTTTAGTCTTTGCGCCTTTGATCTTCATCTCCAAAGCACGGACATGATCTCCATCATCAACGGGCATGATCTCCATCACCGTCGGCGTAGCGTCAAGGTCCATGGCGCCGTCTTCATGGTTGTTCACCACATGTAGCAACTATTACAAATACTTTGAAACAATACTACTACATGAAATATAAAGACAACCATAAGGCTCCTGCCGGTTGCCACAATACAATAATGATCATCTCTTACATATTCATCATCACATCATGGCCATATCACATTACCAAAACCTGCAAAAACAAGTTAGACGCCTCTAATTTGGTTTGCATATTTTACGTGGTTTAGGGTTTTCGAGTAAGATACAATCTACCTACGAACATGAACCACAACGGTGATTCTAGTGTTGTCAATAGAAAGAGTAAATTGACTCTTCACTATGGTGGGAGAGACAGACACCCGCAAAGCCACTTATGCAATACAAGTTGCATGTCGAGCGTGGAGCAAATCTCATGAACGCGGTCATGTAAAGTTAGCCAGAGCCGCTTCATCCCACCATGCCGCAAGATGCAAAGTACACGAACTAAAGACAACAAAGCATCAACGCCCACAAAACCATTGTGTTCTACTCGTGCAACCAATCTATGCATAGACACGGCTCTGATACCACTGATGGGATTCGTAGCATAGAAAACAAAAAAATTCCTACCGCAAGAACGAAAACCAAGCCAAGATGCAATCTAGAAGATGGGAGCAACGAGAAGATCATGAGACTAACCCTAGAAGATTTCCAAAGCCTACGAGATTAGATCTCGTTGTTGCAGAAGATGATCACTTGCCGCTTTCAAAAGCGCGTAGAAGATCTTGACGGTGCCACAGTCGGGCAGCACCTCCGTACTTGGTCACGCGTTCGGTGTTGATGACGATGTCCTTCTCCCCGTTCCAGCGGGCAGCGGAAGTAGTAGATCCTCCTCGGAATCCCGCCAGCATGACGGCGTGGTGACAGTGGTGGTGGAGATCTCTGGCAGGGCTTCGCCTAAGCGCCGTGCGAGGTGTATGAGGAGGAAGGTGTGCTAGGGTTTGAGAGAGAGAGGGGGGCTAGGGCGCCGGCTAGGGGAGCCCTAGGTGGTGCGGCCAAGTCATGGTTGGAGTAGCCGGCCCCTCCCTCTCCTCCTCATTATATAGGTGGAATCCCTAGGGTTTTCCCAAAGTCTTTGAATAAGACCCCAATTCAAAAACTGCCATATGGACGAAACCTAGAGGGACAGGGACTCTCCCCTTCCACCCTTGTTGGCCGGCCAAGGAGGTGGAGTCCACCATGGACTCCACCCTCCCACTTGGTTGGCTGGTTAGGGTTGGTGGAGTCCCTCCGGGACTCCTCCTTCCATAGTGATTTCTTCCGGATGATTCTAGAAACAACCTTCCATAAATACACCGGAACATTTCCAAACTTGGAAAGTGATTTCCTATATATGAATCTTATTCTACGGACCATTCCGGACCTCCTCGTGATGTCCTGGACCCCATCCGAGACTCCGAACAAAACTTCGAACTCCATTCCATATTCCATATCTAATTAAAACGACATCAAACCTTAAGTGTGTCACCCTACGGTTCGTGAACTATGCAGACATGGTTGAGACTCTTCTCCGACCAATAACCAATAGCGGGATCTGGGAGATCCATAATGGCTCCCACATATTCAACGATAACTTAGTGATCGATTGAACCATTTACATACGATACCGATTCCCTTTGTCTCGCGATATTTTACTTGCCGAGGTTTGATCATCGGTATCTCTATACCTCGTTCAACCTTGTCTCCGACAAGTACTCTTTACTCGTACCATGGCATATCATCTCTTGTGAACCATTCACATGCTTGCAAGATAATCAGACGACATTCCACCGAGAGGGCCCAGAGTATATCTATCCGTCATCGGGATGGACAAATCCCACTTTTGATCCATATGCCTCAACTCATACTTTCCGAATACTTAATCCCACCTTTATAACCACCCATTTACGCAGTGGCGTTTGATGTAATCAAAGTACCCTTCCGGTATAAGTGATTTACATGATCTCATGGTCGAAGGACTAGGTAACTATGTATCGAAAGCGAATAGCAAACTGAACTTAACGACGTGATCTTATGCTACGCTTATTTGGGTGTGTGTCCATTATATCATTCACCTAATGACATAACCTTGTTATTAATAACATCCAATGTTCATGATCACGAAACCATGATCATCTATTAATCAACAAGCTAGTTATACAAGAGGCTTACTAGGGACTCCTTGTTATTTACATAACACACACGTATCAATGTTTCAGTTAATACAATTATAGCATGGTATGCAAACATTTATCATAAACACAAAGATATATTATAATAACCATTTTATTATTGCCTCTTGGGCATATCTCCAACAGAAAGATATAACTCCCTGATAGATGTGCATTGTGTGGGCACGAGATCTCACAAGACTACAGTTCACCGTCATCGGTTCTCGCTTTTTTCGTCTGTGCATGCCAAAGTTATGATTTTTATGGATTGCGGAATAACTTGAGAATTTTATTTTGACAAAACTTATGGATACAACAACCTACACAAAAACGTGTATAACACGCAAAATTTACGATATGGTTGGTACATAATGTACACCATAGCCTAAGTAGTTTAATTCATATGTATTTTTCTTTTGTGGATTTACTCATGTTATCTTGAAGACTACGGTTCAGTATATGTCCTCATGTAAACGTACATGAGTATGGGACAATTGATGTGGTGCGATGGCAATATCCATGGATAGCATAGCACACAACTCTTGCTCAAATTTGTGTTCATGTGAACATGTGTATATGAAAGTTTGTTGGATGTGCTGGCAGTGTCCATACACTCCCACACGAACGTACGACTCAACAAAACTGTTCAAGACTTTATAATATGCGCACGCCCAAAATTTGGAGCTTCCTTGCAAAGGCAGAATAATGTAAGAAAATGTGTTTTACGGAAAACGGTATTTACATCTTCTAGCCGAATGAAATATACTTGGTATAACACATAATATTTACATATATAGTTATTAATAATAATGAACATCATTGAATAAGTAATTCCATAATTCTATAGCATTTCATCATTTGTTGATGCACCGGATAGATGCGAACTATGGTTGGACGTTAATGCTAATGTACACACATTTCAGACAATAGGCCATGGGTTCAGTGTTGGTGGTCATGTAAAGAAATTCACAGGGTAATGGTTTTCGATGTTCGTGTTCTTGCGTGTTTCTAATTGTGCATGCGGCATGTCTCGATCACCTTAGAGTACATCCACGATGGTACACATGTCAACAGACAGATGGACAAAGTGCTAGGTTGCAGTTTTCCAATTTTTTAGTCGCCCACATGATAATTAACTTGGAGAAATGACACGTTATTCTGTTTCATTGGACCAGGTGTTGTCACTTCATTAGTCCCTGTGTAGGAAGCTCGGCCATACATAGTTCCATGATCTTCTCGCAAGACGACAAAAGTGAAAGTCACCCGACCGGACTGACATGTTAATCATTGGGCTGACAGCCTAACACATCGGTCAAAGGGAACCGGTGCTATGACGGATATGTTCGTCATGATGGACCGAGCAGGGTGGGCTTTAGGATTGGGCGCGATCGACATGAATATGTGACGACCTGCCCTAACCTGTAATCTGGTCCATCTGTGACGCGAGATTCACCAGAAATTCAAAATCGTCAGCATCACGTCTCCTTGATGGTTTTTGGACATTCGCTGACGTAATAAAATGGTCAATGAAACCCGAACTGGTTGTAGTGTTGTGTCACCGCCGCCCTGTGTCGCCGCATCTCCCCTATGGGGAGGCTAATCTCTATCACCATCTACATCAACTCTCCATCACCACCACTGTAATCTCTTAGCAAACATGATGTATGATAAAATATATTGTTTTCCCGTGATTTATTGTATCTCTATGTTGATGTTTGAGTAGTGACTTGTTTATGGCAATTATGATATAGTTTTTTTTGGTTGCATACAAGTATATGTTATCTTCTATGATGATTTTGTTGTATGCACACATGTGTTGGGGGATGCACAAAGTTGTCACCGTTGCATGTTGATGAGGGATAGCCGGAGTTTGACAAAACCGAATCTCAAGTATTAGAGATACATGTTGTATTAATTCATGGTTAATCAACAGGGGTATTATCATGGGGACCTTAGATCTAAATGCGGTGGTTGGACTTTATGTCTGAATAATTTCCTTGTTTGCTCTTAATTGGTTTTGGGATCAATCACTAGAGATTGATTTTCTCATGTATATATATGGCTGCACCTATTCATGGCTCCTCTCTAAAATAAACACTAAAATACTATCAACTGAACTTCACAAATTGTGACAACCACATAAATGAAATAGGAATTTTTCTGAACACTTACTCCCTTGAGTTACTCCACTTTACTACACTTCACCTCACAACCTTTACTTTACTTGCACTAGTTTTACTTCCTACAATTATTTTCAATACTTTACAGTTTTCTAGTTCTTAGTAGAAATCACTTTACACAAACTCCAATCCATTTCTTTGCACGAAGGGCCATATAAGTGGGTTATAGGGTCGATGATCCCTTGCACTTGGGGGTTATCACACGCCCCAGTTGGAGATGCCGCCGTCCCCGCCACCATCGCCATCGCGCTGGCTTCTGAGGGGGCAACCTCACGTTTCTCGTCCTCGCATTCTTGTTCCTCAGGCCCGATGCGCTCGACGATGTCATCCTCGTCGCACCGCGTCCCCCATACCATATACCAAAGCGTGGGGTGAAGGAGGAGTACCAGCCGTCGGCGCCCCTGCGCAAGCGTGCTAGCGACATCGTCTCGATCTGTGAGCCAGCTACCCGTGGTCGCGCTGCTCTCCTTGTCCCCAAGCGAGAGGTGATGGAGGACGAGGATGAGATGATGGCGCTCCTCCGTTAGCAGCACCTCCTCGCAAGGAGCAACAACCCCGATGATACGCAAGTATTTAACATGGCATTCATGTCGTTGTTGAATGACCATGCCGCACGGGCGGGAAACATCGAGGACGTGATCTCCCTCTCCATCCGCGACAACGGTAGGCCGCTCGTCGACCTCACGCGCGAAGACGACGAAGCTGGCCCTAGCGGCGTGGTGAAGGACGAGCCCACTGACGTGCCCACCAACCTTCATAGCAAGCCACCAGCCGACGAGGATTACAACTTCTTCCAGTATTACGGTCACTCCAGCCACCGCAGGTGCCATTAGTTTTTTTAGTTTAAATTTAGTCGAATTTCATTCAAATCTTTGTAATATACAAAATTTTGAATAATTCCAGTGTTTTCCATTCTTTTTTCTAAATATTTGTTTGGAGGATGCAACTGGAACTAGTGTTATCACCAGAATTTGACCAAGTCAGAGGTGGGCCGCGATCAAGATGGACTTGAAGATATATGCAGGGAAGAAATACGTGAATCGGCCTTTTATACCAAGTTGGGCTTGTTTGCCCACGTATCTGTAACATATTAGATCGCATCTTAGTTTAGAAGTTAGAATCTTACTCGTGCACGGTTTGGTGCACGCCCACATTAGAAAGTCCGCTGGACTATAAATATGTATCTAGGGTTTATGGAATAAACAACAACCAACGTTCAACCACAAACAAATCTCGGCGCATCGCCAACCCCTTCGTCTCGAGGGTTTCTACCGGTAAGCACCATGCTGCCTAGATCGCATCTTGCGATCTAGGCAGCACAAGCCTGCCCCGTTGTTCATGCGTTGCTCGTACTGAAGCCTTTTTGATGGCGAGCAACGTAGTTATCTTAGACATGTTAGGGTTAGCATTGTTCTTCTTATTACATGCTATCGTAGTGCAACCCTTGCATGTCTAGCCGCCCTTACACCTATCTTAGGTGTAGGGGCGACACCCGCTTGATCATAGTTTAGTAGATCTGATCCGTTACGATTGCTCCTTGTTCTACAAGGATTAGTTTAATATCTGCAATAGTTAGGCCTTACAAAGGGGGAGGATCCAGCGGCACGTAGGGTGTCGTTCGTTGGCCCTAAGCGAGGATGTTCCGGGGATCAACCTCGTGTTGGTTTTTAGGCCTTGTTTAGGATCGGCTTACGATCACCGTGCGTGGCCGCGAGGCCCAACCTGGAGTAGGATGATCCGATTATGCGGTGAAAACCCTAAATCGTCGTAGATCTCATTAGCTTTACCTTGATCAAGCAGGACCACCATATATTCGGACACCCCGTCTGAATCATGGGTGGATCGGCTCTTTGAACCGATTCACAGGATAACCTGAGAGCCGATCGAGGCTCGTATTTAATGTTTACGTGTGTGCCCTGCAGAAACTAAGCGAGGCATCACCCACACCTTCCCGACCAGGTATAGGTCAGGTGGCACGCCCTTGTGATAAACATCGGTGCGTGCGACCAGGGAGGCTTTGCGGGCCGTCGCTCCGAGGGACCGGGGCCAGCCGCAGCCCTAGTTGTTCCCGGCTCTACGGTGTTGCCCGTCTCTGCCCGCCAGGGGGTTTCTGACGTCAACACATTCTGGCACGCCCGGTGGGACAACCTTCGACATCAACAACATCGCCGTCCGCATCCGAGATGGCGGAAAGCACTCCGGTCAAGTACGAGGATCTGCCTGATGAGTTCAAGAAGAAAAACGACGAAATCAAGGCAGTCCTCGAAGCCGAACTCATCGGCTCTTTCCACAGAACCCGCTCCCAGGGCCAACCAGGACACTTGTTCAGCATCAACATGGTAGAACTTGGGCACCGCTCTGGTAGGGGTAGTGATGAGGGCAGCTGCTCTCATAGCAAGAATGGAGAAGGAGCCGACCCACGCAACCGGCTCCGACACTGCCACCAAGTCCTGGTGATGATCAAGATGGAGGCCGATTCTAGCGATCGGACCGTGTTATCCGCGCCGCCCGCTCTCCCGGATTTGGCGTCGACCTCACGGGGACGGAAAGCCGGGGTATGGATTCACCTCGGCCGATGAGCTGGAGGAAGTCGACATCGGCCATGGGGACAAGCCGCGACCAACTTTTATCAGCAAGAAGTTGGATCCACAGCTCGAGAGCCGATGATTGCTCGCCGAAGGAATACCCGGATTGCTTCGCATGGGACTATACGGAGATGCCCGGGTTAGACAGAAGCATCATCGAACATCGGCTCCCTCTTAAGAAAGGATTTCGGCCGTTCCAGCAACGAGCACGTCAGATGAGAGCCGAAATTCTGGAGGAGGTCAAGAAAGAAATCGAGAAGATGTTGGCCGCCGGGTTCATCAGGCCATGCAGGTATGCTGAGTGGATCTCCAGCATCGTGCCTGTAGAGAAGAAGGATGGCCGATGGCGTGTGGCCATCGATTTCAGAGATCTCAACAGAGCCACCCCCAAGGACGAATATCCGATGCCTGTGGCGAGACACCGATCAATGCAGCTGCTGGCCACAAGGTGTTGAGCTTCATGGATGGCAACGCCGGCTACAATCAAATCTTCATGGCTCCCGAAGACATACACAAGACCGCATTCAGTAGTACCAGTGGGCGGTAGGCTTGTTTGAATATGTAGTAATGACCTTTGGATTGAAGAATGCCGGTGCAACGTACCAACGAGCTATGAACTATATATTTCACGATTTGATCGGCAAGTTGGTGGAAATCTATATCGATGACGTCGTAGTCAAATCTGTTTCCATGGAGGGACACTTGGATGATTTACGGCGCTGTCCTAGACCGAACTCGGAAGTTCGGACCGAGAATGAACCCGAAGAAGTGTGCCTTCGGTGTGACGGCTGGTCGGCTCCTAGGTTTTCTCGGTTCATGAACGGGGAATCGAAATCGGCCTCGAAGAGTCAAGAGGCGGTGCGCACCATGCAGCCGCCCACCACGAAGAAGGAGCTCCAGCCGTCTAATTGGCAAGATCAATTTTGTCCGACGATTCATCTCCAATCTGTCGGGACGAATCGAGCCATTTATGGCGCTGGTGAAGACCAAGTCTGACGACGAATTTCATCGGGGCAGAACAGCAGCAGGCGTTCGATGAAATTAAAAGGTATCTGACGACGCCGCCTGTGCTAGTTCCGCCCCGGCAAGATAAGCCGTTCTACATCTACCTATCAGTAGCTGACACGTCCATCGCCTCGGTGGTGGTGCAACTCCACGAGGGCGTCGAAAGAGTCGTTTTCTACCTCAGCAGAAGGATGTTGGACGCGGAGACAAGGTATCCCGAGGTCGAGAACCGTGCCTCCGCCTGTTCTTTACCCGCACCAAGCTGCATCACATCCTTCCGACGGCAGAGATCTTCGTCATATGCAAGTCGGATGTCGTCAAGCACATGCCGTCGGCCCTGTTTTGAAAGGCCGACCGGGTAAGTGGATGTTTGCGTTGTCGAATTCGATCTCCGGTACCAGCCTGCGAAAGCGATCAAAGGGCAAGCGTTGGCCGATCTCATAGCTGAGCGAGTCGCTACCAATATAGCAAGCACTATCCATACGTGCATGGGCTATGTTCTTCGATGGATCGGCCCGCGACGAGGGTTGTGGCATCGGTATCCTGCTCGTGTCGCCTCGGGGCGAGTACTCTTTCTCCATCAGATTATCTACCCCTTGCACTAACAATGTGGCGAGTATGAGGCAGTACGTAAGGGGATGGAATTGCTATTAGAAGCCGGGCGAAGCAGTGAGAGCTTTTTGGAGACTCTAAGTTGGTGATTAACCAGCTCACGGATGAATACAAGTGCGAAAGTGAATTGCTTTTCCCATATTGGATGGAATGCCGTGAGTTGATGACACGGTTTCGGTACATCAACTTTAATTGGGTCCCAAGAGCCCAAAACACCGAGGCCAACAATCTCGCACAAATGGCGTCGAGGCTATATAAATACCCCTGAAGGGTCGGAGGTCCAGTGTACAATTCCCGGAGCAGGATGATTGGAGAGCCGAAATCTTCAATTACTTAAAAGATTCGGCTCGGGGGCACCCAAACGGATAAGATACAAAGCCATGAAGTATGTCCTCATAGGAGACGATATGTTCTACAGGACGTTGGAAGGGTTACTACTCAAGTGCCTGGGACCAACTGAGTCTAATCGGCTCTTACATGAGGTGCACGAAGGTGCCTGTGGAACTCATCAGTCGGCTCACAAGATGAAGTGGCTAATCAGGCGCTCAGGGTTTTATTGGCCCACCATGCTTGAAGACTGCTTCAATTACTACAAGGGGTGCCAAGCATGCCAGATGTTTGGGAAGATTCAGATGGTACCAGCATCGGCGATGAACCCTATCATCAAACCTTGGCCGTTCCGAGGGTGGGGCATGGACATGATCGGCAAAATCCATCCGGCGTCGAGTAAAAAACATGAATGGATTTTGGCCATCACAGCATTACTTCACCAAGTGGGTGGAAGCCGTCCCTATGAAGAAGGTGAAATCAGAAGATGTGATCAAGTTTGTGAAAGAACACGTGATTCATAGGTTCGGGATTCCCCAAACTATCACGACCGATGGAGGTTCGGTCTTTGTTTCTAAAGAATTCAGGAAATTCTGCGATGACATGGGGATTAAACTGATCCGATCATCTCCGTACTATGCTCGGGCTAATGGGCAAGCCGAGGCGTCCAATCGAGCTTAATCAAGCTGATCAAGAGAAAGATTGACGAGAACCCTAGGGATTGGCATGAGAAGTTATCGAAGCATTGTGGGCCTACCGCATGTCGTGCCATGGAGCTATAAAAACTTCGCCATACCAGCTTGTCTATGGACGTGAAGCCGTATTACCTTGGGAAATTACGTACTGGATCAAGACGTGTCACGTTTCAGAATGATCTGACAGCGGAAGAATACGCAGCTTTGATGAGTGACACTATTGAGGACGCAACTGAACCGAGGCTTTGGTCATTGGAGAAGATTAAGGAGAACAAAGCCGGGGTAGCGCGTGCCTACAATAAAAAGGTTAGACCAAAGGAGTTTCAAGTTGGCGATCTAGTATGGGAAGCTGTGTTGCCGTTAGGAACCGAGGACAAGGCATATGGCAAGTGGTCTCCTAATTGGCACGGACCGTACAAGGTCGTCCGTGCCTTGAAGGGTAATGCATACATGTTGGAAGAGTTAGACGGGCGTAAGTTCCCGGTAGCCGTCAATGGTCAACACCTCAAGAAGTATTTCCCAAGCATGTGGGATGATGGGCAGTAAGGTATGGAGGCCGATTTTAAATCGGCCAGTAAAAAAAAAATCATCACAGCCGATGAGCAGACATCGACTTCAGAATACGGTATGGAATTGCAGCCGATGCACAGACATCGACTTCAGAAGCCGATGCATGGCGATCGACTCAAGAGGAATAACTGTTAAGAGCAGGAAGAGAGACTATGATGGGAGAACTCCTCAATAGAGTGGTTCAATAGTTCGATGGCTCGGATCTTCTCTCCAAGAACAATGCTGAGAACAGCAGGGATGTGCAAATCAGGGTAAGGAAGGAGCTGATCTGACCTGCAAGGCGCGAGAAGTAGATTGAAGAAGCTCGGGGGGCAGCTCACCCCCGAAGGTTCTCTCGCTTTGGGGCTACGTCATGATTTGAGGCTGATATCGGCACAGGTGGCTGATTCGCCTTGATTAAGACTCGGGGGGCAGCCGATTTGGTTGGAATCGGCTAGCCCTACGACACAACTGGACTGGAGAGTGGTGTTCTGTTGCAGAGACAGTTCTAGGGCTCTTTTAAAAACGCTTGCTCAAAGATCAAGTCACCGGCTTACCAAGATCGGCTGTGCCATCGTCATCGGCAGAGCTGGCTAGCTCGGAGGGATGGCTAAGTTGGCCTGTCTCGCAGATTATCGTGAAACTAATGCGTTGCCATCAGTCACTAGTCATGGATTAGGCCAACAGTCGACAAACTCAGCGTGAAAGAAATCGGCGAAATCAAGTTAAAGGAATTCTTCATTAGTATTGGGATTTCTTACAATGGGGAGCCGATTGCTCAAGGAAGGAAGAACAAAAGAAGGGTCTATTGACCAATCTACTACTGCTAGGCCTATACTAGTAGATCCTAATCTACGGGCCATCACTGCCCTCATCGTCATCCTCAGAACTCTCATCGGCACTGCTGCCGATGGGCTCCTCGTCGCTACTCCCGTAGCCCTCCACGGGGCTTCATCCCCGTCTTCATCGTCGCCGCTCGTCGTCGTCCCACCACATGCGGAGGCGTTCCGCCGGCGGGTAGCCCTCGAGGGAGTCGTCGTCGTCGTCGTCTTCCTCTCCCACTTCTTCGGAGGTGGGGCAGCCGTCCCGGGAGAACCGGTCGTCCTCGCTCTTGACTCCGGCTTCCCGTCGGCGAGGAACCGAAGATCTTCGTCCCCGCTGGTCAAGGACTTGTCGTCCTCGGACCAAATGGAGGAGGCATGGCTCTCCTCGTCCCGGCCTTCTGGGGCACGAATCTCCGGCGGCGTCTCGCGGGAGGAGTCGGACCCGTAAGAAAGCTCGGAGGAGGAGGAAGAAGACATGGCGGCACAGAGGGTTTTTGGGTGTTGAGGCGAGGAGGACGAAGGAGATGCAGGCTGTGTAGAAGGGTTAAATAAAGGGGATACGAGAGCGATTCAATGCCACAACAGTTCCCGAGGAGATGTTGCCTAACAGGAGAGTTTTGCGGCCACGTGGAGAAGTGGAAGGGGCAAGGCATCGTGATGAGGATTCTCGCGGCAGCTTCTGCTCTGCCACGACATGACCCGACGAAAGAAGAGCATAATGATTTTGGAAATGTCATTTCCAAAACCAGGGGGGCATGTGTTATCACCAGAATTTGACCAAGTCAGAGGTGGGCCGCGATCAAGATGGACTTGAAGATATATGCAGGGAAGAAATACGTGAATCGGCCTTTTATACCAAGTTGGGCTTGTTTGCCCACGTATCTGTAACATATTAGATCGCATCTTAGTTTAGAAGTTAGAATCTTACTCGTGCACGGTTTGGTGCACGCCCACATTAGAAAGTCCGCTGGACTATAAATATGTATCTAGGGTTTATGGAATAAACAACAACCAACGTTCAACCACAAACAAATCTCGGCGCATCGCCAACCCCTTCGTCTCGAGGGTTTCTACCGTAAGCACCATGCCGCCTAGATCGCATCTTGCGATCTAGGCAAGACAAGCTCTGCCCCGTTGTTCATGCGTTGCTCGTATCGAAGCCTTTTTGATGGCGAGCAACGTAGTTATCTTAGACATGTTAGGGTTAGCATTGTTCTTCTTATTACATGCTATCGTAGTGCAACCCTTGCATGTCTAGCCGCCCTTACACCTATCTTAGGTGTAGGGGCGGCACCCCGCTTGATCATAGTTTAGTAGATCTGATCCGTTATGATTGCTCCTTGTTCTACAAGGATTAGTTTAATATCTCGCAATAGTTAGGTCTTACAAAGGGTGGAGGATCCAGCGGCACGTAGGGTGTCGTTCGTTGGCCCTAAGCGAGATGTTCCGGGGATCAACCTCGTGTTGGTTTTTAGGCCTTGTTTAGGATCGGCTTACGATCACCGTGCGTGGCCGCGAGGCCCAACCTGGAGTAGGATGATCCGATTATGCGGTGAAAACCCTAAATCGTCGTAGATCTCATTAGCTTTACCTTGATCAAGCAGGACCACCATATATTCGGACACCCCGTCTGAATCATGGGTGGATCGGCTCTTTGAGCCGATTCACAGGATAACCTCGAGAGCCGATCGAGGCTCGTATTTAATGTTTACGTGTGTGCCCCGCAGGAAACTAAGCGAGGCATCACCCACACCTTCCCGACCGGTATAGGTCGAGTGGCACGCCCTTGTGATAAACATCGGTGCGTGCGACCAGGAGGCTTTGCGGGCCGTCGCTCTGAGGGACTGGGGCCAGCCGCAGCCCTAGTTGTTCCCGGCTCTACGGTGTTGCCCGTCTCTACCCGCCAGGGGGTTTCTGACGTCAACAAATAGACACGCCCTAAACATGGCACCAAATTAAGTACGGCGTCCCCCAAACAACTGATCCAACGCTTTAACCAGAGGCCGTTTGTGAGACACGGCTGGAGAAGCTCTAAGGTAAGGAAGGTTCTAGCCGGGTCCAACCAAAGTTCTATGTGAGAGATGTATGCACTAGTTGGATCAGAGTAGTAAAATATGGAAATTTTAGCACCTAAATGTAGCTAACAAAAAAACATTATACGAAGATGCGTAAGCATGTGAACGTTTTGGTTACCACGTACTTTATTTCAAAAAGAATAAGAACCCCAATCTACGTCCGTGCAGACTTGAACCTGAGTGGCTAGGTTGTACATCCACTTACTTAACTAAATAAGCTAGGCTCAGTTCTTACAGTGGTTACCACGTACTTCAAAAACATAAGATGAGCTGATCAAACCCTTTTAAACAAAACTTAACCTCTATAAGAACTTTTCTTGAGCTATTGGATAAAGCGTCCATCTTAACCAATTAAACATGGTTGAACATAGATGTTCTCTGAAAATAAATATTGTTTCAGCAAACTGACGCGTGTTGAAAATCTCTATTTCAAAAACCATGGGATGTTTGGTACGCGTAGCAGTTTGGTCCAAGTTGTCTACAAGTGTGTTGATGTTATGCATACGGGCCGTGGGCCAGTGCTGCGGTGCGCCCCAGTACCTTGCTGTCGGCGAGCCTAGCGGGTGGCGACAAGGATCCGACTTAAGGGGAGCATCGCTAGTTTCTCTCTCTTCCTTTTGAAGGCAATAGTCGCCGTCGCTCTCTATCTCCTCTTTTTCCTCACATCTCTTGGTATTTTTCGGCGATTTACACAAAAATAACCCTTTGTTGAAAAAAACGCACAAAATGATCTTCCGGGCAAACTATTTCACGCCTCTAACCCTTTTGTGTGGCGCCCTTCACAAGGGCGCCACACTCGTCTATGTGGCGCCGTGGGAGCGGCGCCACACATTGTCGGCGAGATAAGCTCGAGCCGCCACGTATGACGGAACGTGTGGCGCCTGCTGCGGCGGAGCCACACAGAAGGGTGTGCGCGCCTCGCGAAGGGAGCCACATAGAAGGGTGTGGCGCCCTTGCGAAGGGAGCCACACAAAAGGGTTAGAAACGTGAAATAGTTTGGCTGGAGGGTCATTTTGTGCTATTTTTATCCAAAAGGGTTATTTCTGTGTAAAGCCACGTATTTTTCCCTCTCTGCCCTCCTGTGCCTGTGCCTGGCCCCTCTGCACATGTGACTATGCGATCGATCGAGTGCTTTCTTCTTTTTTCTTGTGCCGTGCTACCTGGTTGGATTCTCTCTCGTACCGTGCATGTGATTGGGTGGGCTATGACCAGAGATCTCCCAGAGGTGTGATTCAGATCTGTAACTTCCATCTATATTTGTTGTGTTTTGGAAAACGCTAGCTACTGTACAAGGAGAAATAATGAGTGCAAAAAATTACTCTTTTTTTTTTCATGCTTTTTAGTTGGTTACAAGGTTCCGATCAGAATACTCCATTTAACATTTCTTACATGCTTTTTAGTCAGTAACTTTAGTTGGTACACATAGTTTGGACAGTTCGCCGAATGGGAGAACACTGCATTTGTTTGACCCTTGTCCCACTAAATATTTGTGGAGTCTTCCTTTTCAGTGGGAAAATATTTTTCGAGTTGAGTTTTGCACTTCTCAAACTCATTAGCGCGTGTTAGCGGTCTGCACTTCAGGGTACTAAGAGCATCTCCACTCGAGGGGGGGGGGGGGTGTCAATTTGGTCTTAGCGCCGGCATGGCCAAACGAATTATCCGGCGCTCCCAGGCCTAGCCCAACAGATGGGAAAGCTAGCGGGGGCGCCAGCGCGACGCTCGTTGGTGAGAAGGCGCGGGAAACGTCCGCTCGTCTTGGGCCCGCATGATTACCGTCAACGAAACCGGTCGTCTTCCTCCTCGTCTTTTGCCCCACGTCAAAGGCTGCTGGTCTTCAACGTCTGCTCGCCTTCAGCTCCTGCGGCCGCAACATCGACGCGTCCCGTTGATGGGGCACACGTCGGATTTAATAGCCGCAATGCCCACTCTGGCCACTCTAAAAGCCGCCCTCACATCTTCCACGCCTATCTTCTCCAACTGCAGATCGCTAGCTTTTCCGCAACCAACCTCGGCGACATGGAGCACTTCAACGGGTACGGAGCCGCTGCCAATAGCTTCGGCCGTCAGTGGCTTTTCGTTGAGGAGGCGCGTGCTATGTGGAGCATAGGCTACGCCATCCCGCCGGACGTGCGGTCTCCATCGGGTTGGGTGCTCAGCGCAGACGGTGTTCTTCTAGCGCCAACGTGAGGAACACATCGACAGAATACAAGGCGGCGACCCTTGGACTCAAGGCGGAGGATGACCCCGAGGAGTTCTCGGGCCTCCGCCTCGTCGATTAGGAGTCCTTCCAGGAGACTGACGAGTGGCTCGAGGCCTGGAGCGCGGCGGAGCACCAACGCTTGGAGTTCGAGCAGCTCGAGCGCTTCGGCCTCTACATCAACCTCGACAACAACGATGCCAACCTGTCGAGCAGGCCACCTTGTTTTAGGCACGAGGACCCCGCCTAGGGCTGCAACTCCTTCCTCCCGCCGCCGAAGCAGGATCCCAACATCGAGGAGGAGGACTACTCGACGGCAATGTACCGCTGCCTAGGCCTCGACCATGGCAGCGGCGACTATTAGATTTAGGTTTTTCAAATTTATATGTTTTTTTAAATTTATATGTTTTAAAAAATTATGTACAAACAATGGCCTATTATGGCCGAACTATCTATTTTGAGTTTTATATTAAAATTTCAAATTTCAAATTTTTGGTATGGGGGAGCGGCTGGGAGCCCAATGCTCCCCATTTTCCTGTTTGCGCCGGCGCTCCCCATATGGGCAAAAATCGTCAACGCCAGAGCCCATATGGGGAGGACGAGTAGAGATGCTCTAACTTTTTTAGACTACTGCAGTATGTGTCATCAAGTTGCTATTTTCAGACTACACAGATGGCGTAGTACAACTCAACAGGTTCCCACTCTTACCACCGGCCCAACGTGCTTGCATGAAATACAGTTTGCAATTCACATGGATTTCTCCACTTGATTTTGCCTAATACAATATTGCTATTTCGCATGGATTTCTCCACTTGACTTCTCCGAAATACTATGTCAAGCAACTCGTTATGAGAGAGTTATCCTTGCAAAAGGTTACATCGGGGAGGTTTCCCTGCTCGGCGCGTGAGGTGGCTACGTGGTGTGGCAGGGGTGACGGGTTCGAGCTTCTAGAGGCCGGATAGTGTGTGTTGTTCTTCTAGTGGTGATATTCTCTATGTCGTAAACCCCATACGATTGCTAGCCAAAGACGGATGAGCCAACACGACCACCAGGTATTGCCAATGCGTCCTTAGACCTATTCCCCTCTTTGACTTTCATTTTCCTTATGAATGTAGATGAGCCGATGGCTCCATGACCTGGCACAATGGTAGTAAATACATAGAATATTCACATAAATTTGTGTTCCTTCAGGGATGCTTCTCTTCCAAAGGTATCATTAGTGCTCCTTCGGGGATGCTTCTCTTCCAAAGGTTTTCTACCTTATGTTTTTGATTGCATGCTTTATTTCGTATCTCTCACTTTTTAACTAGCATTGGGATGTAGCTCTAACATGTTGCATTATTTTAGGAAAAAGTTAATGATGATTTGTTTAGTTATAAGGACTAAGGAGTAAAGAAAAATGACGCAATTGAAAACATAATAAATGTTCCATGGAAAGGAATGTGTTTACAGTTTTTAACATACATGAATTTCCAGTTGTGTTGTTTGGGTTCCTCGTAGGAGAAAATATGGGATATATATGGGAAAGAACTAGAAGACACGCCATAAATCACCGATGACCATGTTTGATTTTGTCCAAAATTTCTATATAAATATCACCTAAAATATAACATATGGGAAACAATTGGAAGGCAAGCTCGGTTTGGTTAGTACTCAATCTTTATATGACATACTCCATGTAACTTGGTGATAGAATGCTTCGATTCACACCATATAATTGGAATGTGAGTAAGATCCCATTTTTGATATTTTGACTGTGGGTGTCAATTGTTAGAGTGCTAGCATGTTCTTTTGTGGATAAAGTATGTTACCATTTGCGTTGGAAGGAGTCGTGCCTATCAAACCCCTTACTAAATTTGCCACCGGCTTCCTTTCCTCGGATCCATAGTACTTGATGCTAAAATGGATGTATCTACAACTAAAATATATCTAGATACATCTAATTAGCGTCAAGTAATATGAATCGGATGGTACAATTATTTATGTTAAGGCCAAAACTATCTCCTTTAATCAACTCAAATCAAATCTTATTCTTGCCTCTCGTGGGAAAAGGTGGAGGATCTTTAAAAAATCTATGTTAGCAATGCCATGTAGGATAATAGGTGAGTTGGAACAAAGAGAAATGAGAAAAGACGATTTGATTTCTCTTAGCTAAGATCTCCCGGTGGTAGATTTACATCATTTTCTCCATTGTGTAATTAACTCTTTTCACTGTCATCTCAATGTGGCTTGGACGGCTAAGAGAATGGTTTTCTACATCAAGCACTCGGGCAATATACTTTAAGGTTTCATATACAACGTAGTTCAAACCATACATATTAACTAGGTCGATTAGTCGACGAGGTTAGAAGACATACCTTACGTTGCGAAATTCAGGATGATTAGTCTACTGTGGTCTCGTTGTCTTCATGATGTTATGCATGCATGTGTACCCTTCCCTTGAAATGCATGCCATGGATGACGAAGTTAAAGATCGAAAAGGCCGGCTGGCTGCATAGCTTCCAAGATGTACTGCATAGTGCTTATCTTTGCTGCTTGGGTATAGCTTGCAACTTGGTATTCGCAGAATTCCATGCTCATTGGATTCGCCGCGCTGGGCTCGCGTTGTTCCCCTCCGACATTTGCTTTTGTACTCCGAGGTGTCGGACAACTGCAATAACTAATTTGGCGACCGATAGACTCGGTCAAATTAGTTGGTGCGTGAAATAGAGTAGTACTCCCTCGTTATGGATTATAAGACTACCCACAATAGGAGTATCATAGCTAGTATCATGCATCACATGCATGCAAAAAGCTGATGTGTCACATCAATAAATAAAGAAAGAGATGGTAGTAGTATCATAGGTAGATACTGTATCATAGCACATAGAACTAGAAAAATTAATGTCAAAGCAATCTTGTACACACTTTTGCATTGAGATATTACAAATCACTAAATATAAGTAATCTATGATACTACTACATGATACTATGCATTGTGAAGATAGTATCACACACTAGTACCATATGCATGATACTACTATATGATACTCCCCATTGTGACTAGTCTAAGGTCCCAGGTATCTCTAGAACTTAACTAACGTAATAAAAGATATATAATATATAATATATATTATTAGAAAATTCAGATGTTCTACGTACTTTTTAATGCTATAATTTTTGTATTATATAATTCATGTTACGTTGGTTAAATTGGCAACCTGAAAATACACACCAAATTTATAATCCCTAACGGAGGTAGTACTTCCTTTGATTAACAGAATATATTAGTATCATGAATTAGCTTCTGCATCAACAAAATGCTAAAAGACGTCAAAATTGCACACCAGCAAAAAAAGAACAGAAAAAAGGAAAGAAAAAAATGATTCCCCATGTGGTCGATGACTTGCATTAGCAACACTCTAACCACCAACAAAAACAACACCCGAACGCCTCTAGGAAGGGAATGATGCACAAGTTTTGACGTCGCCCGGTAAAAGATCATATGCTTTCACTTTGGAAAAAAAAAACTTCAAATCCACAAAACAATGCCTTCAACAAGATCATTGTTAGGTACAACCATTGAAGGTTAGCACTTGGGCTTTCTCTCTGCAAATCGAGACGCGGTATTCAAGTAGCACCACCAAAAATGAAATGCTCCGTTGTTGCCGCCCCTGCTTACCGAGGCCATTGCACCCAGTCACCAAAGACATGACACACAACTATTCCAGAATGGACAGGAACATCACCCCGCAAGCCATCACCGTACTACAACATGTGAATCTTCGTCTTCATCGCAGCCAATAACCCCTCTGCTATAACTATTGATCCTCCAATCTCAGCCGCCATGACTTTCTCCACCTCTGTTAATACCATGATAATCGATCTTAGACATGTCCCATGGAATCAACAATAAAGCAAAACTTCAAGCCATTCCCTCTTGAAGCCACATGGGCTGATAATGTGGGGTGCACAAACCATATCCCACCCGATCCAGATATTGAAGAGCATAATTTGCCAATCTGGGATGATCTCCAACAGAGAAAACCTGAACTTGTCGACAACTAGATTTAGGAAGACCAACGTCGGGCTGTAGAACGGAGTGGAACGAGAAGAACAATAGGGTAAGGCCACCATTATTCGAAGCAATCAAGAAGGCTCTCACGCCGCCAACTGCCTCCCTTCGAGACCAGCCACCCCAATCCCCCCTCCCCCCCACCAGACGTGGAACCATGAGGCCTAGATCGGCGAGGAGATGAAGACTCATCTCGCCAGTAGTTTGCACGACCCGAGCACACTGCAAATGCAAGGCCTTCTCCACGCCGTCGATGCGAGGTCGCACATCCACGTTGTCGTACCGGACAAGGAAGTGGTGCCCCTTTGTTGAGTGTCACGCCCTAGCCGAAGAAGGCGTCTCACGCCGCCATCCGCCGGAAGAGGATGAGAGAGAAAAGTATCGCTGTCACGGATGTCGTGCAAGCTTCATTTGGCAACGCCCTTTGGTGGTGGAAAGGAAAGGGAGGGACGAGAGGTGGGCGACCTTGGTTACAGCGGCAAAAAGAGGGCTCCCGGTCACTCACGAGAGCAATAGATAAAGAGTACTACTTCATGCACCAACGACTGAACATTATGGGGAACAGCAATAATATATATTAAGAAAAACTAAGGAACACATCTTTATACCTATGTTCGTCAGCATCATATATGTTTCTTCCTTCTCTATTCTGAAATGCTCTGCAGATCTTGCCATTAATTTCTCAGAATTTATCTTTAATCCATGAGACAAATTTGGCATGTGTCAACAAGTGTTAGGCCATCTCCAACTGCCCCTGACATATGGACAACTCATGTCCGTCGTGGTCCACGGCTGCCATAATCAAGGTCCAACGCTCTACTTAAACAGACAGAATAATGCTCTTGATGGGTTTACGTTGTTTGGTGTGAAAGAAGTGGTCTTGGTGGCGTGTTGGTATCTTTGGTGGCTACGACGACAGCGGACACATGATGAACCTACACCTCCTGTTTATAAATGCAAAATGTCTATACTTGCTATGACGGCCAATGTTGCAAAAGTCGGTGCTAAGAAAGCCCAGAATACTACTGCGAAGTGGTCGAAACCTGAGGTGAGACAGGTAAAAGTAAATGTCGATGCTTCTTTCTTTGCTGACTCATGCACAGGAGCTATTGCTGCAGTCCTCAGAGATGTTAAAGGCGATTTTATAGCTGCATCGACAACTTATATTACTCACGTTGCCTCTGCTATGATGGCGGAAGCATTGGCAATGAAGGAGGGGATTGGCCTTGCCCAACGCATGGGATGTTCAAGGGTAGTTGCTGAATCGGATTCCCTAGAAGTGATCCAAGCTTGCACTGGTGAGCAAAGGTGGTGGAATGAAGCATCGGCAATCTTTGCCGACTGTGTTGATGCTGCTATTAGCCTTGATTCTATTAGCTTTACTCACTGCCCTAGAGAATCTAATGAGGTTGCGCATTCACTAGCTAGGTTTTGTTTTAATTCTAAATCTGATTGTACCTGGGTCGATGAACCCCCTAGCTTCCTCCTACAACCTCTTATAGATGATGTAACGATACTGTGATTGCAGAAGCAGGTTTCAGACACACTCTTTTCCTTCCAGGTAACTAAGGGGACTGGAAGGTTTTTAATGAGGCGGCCTGCTGTTTGCTTAATGAAATGGTTTTAAGTTCAAAAAAAGGTCCAACGCTCTACCACAAACAGACCACGCGAGGCTGACGCTTCCCTTTCGGAGAAAACCCGGCCTAAACTCTGCATACATATATTTAATTATTTTTATATACATCAACTTTAAATAAAGAATAGAAAATAAGTATACACGTGAAAACGGAAATAATATTGGCTCCCAATGTTACAGATTATAAAGCCGGTGCCTATCCTAGATCTCAATTTGACCATCGTAACATTAATTGCATATCACTAAACGTAAATATCTAAACTTTCTAATAACATATATTTTATAATTTAAAATTTATAAATTGTAATTTATAATTTATATTGCATTAGTTAAATTCATGATTAAAGATACCCGCTGGCCTTTATAATTCTAAGGGCACCTCAAGCGGGCTGACCCATCTGGTCTGTGCGGGTCCGAAACGGTCGCGTGGAAAGATGGACAACCCACACACGTTCCAGCGGGGAAACGCAAACTGACCGACCCGTTCGCCCCAACCCATCCGTTCATCAAATTAGGGAATGGATCCGTCAACGCGGACGCTGCGCGGACAGCGATAGTATCCAGCCTTCAATCGTTGGGTCCGGTTTGTAAGTGTCACATAACGCTAGTTAATTGTTCATCCGGATCCGACCAGTTACAAAAAGGCTCGCATAAACTGAAAATAAACAGCCGCTACTACGCCGGCCCTACATGTCTACTCCTCCCTGCCG
This sequence comes from Lolium rigidum, assembly GCF_022539505.1. NCBI lineage: Eukaryota > Viridiplantae > Streptophyta > Magnoliopsida > Poales > Poaceae > Lolium > Lolium rigidum. The sequence continues at coordinate 348,188,001 of NC_061513.1, read as the reverse complement.
CCAACGTCGTCCCCGTCCAAGGACGCTCATGCAGCCCATATAGCTTCTTCCTGGCGGCGTTGCCTAGCGACAGACCGGCGGCGGTTCTCCATGTGCTGGTCATCCCGGCGGCGGCCGTCCTGACGGCGGGCCAAGGCGGCGTTGAGCTCGGCCGCCCAGTGCCCCTCCGCTCCATCTCCGCTGGCGCCCGCTCCACCTCCATCGCCGCTACCTGCACCGCCACCTGCGCCGCGTCGAGCAACATCGCCACCGTTGCAGCCGACCTCACCTGCCTCGCCGCGGACGATTCCTCGTCGCGCTCACGACGGTCGAGGTCTCTTGTGGCGGACCTGCGGTGTGTCGTGCGTGCTTGCCAGTGGTCCTCCTCCTCCTTGCCCAGTAGGCCTCAAGCCATAACTAAGGCCGCCGCCTCCGCCACGCGTTCCTCCTCCTCTGCATCGTCCGCGGCGCGGTAGGTGTCGCCCTCCGCCTTCTCTCCACCGCCTCCTTTGCTGCGGCGACATCGACCGTTGCTGCCTTCATTGTTGTCGTCGCCGCCGCCGCCTCCCTGGTCGTCACCGCGGTGCGACGATGCTCTTGCACGACGATGTTGACTGCATTGCGCGCCACCGACCCCAAGAGTGCCATGGCCGTCTCGTCGCGTTCACGACGCACGGCCGCCGCGGTGGCCTCCTTGGCCACCGCTTGCTATGCCTGCTACATCGCCTGCTGAGCTGCCGCCTCGACCGCCTCCACCAGCACTTGCTGAGCCATGTTGCCTTTGTGCTCGAAGGCGGCCACCTGGTCGTCCGCCTGTATGCGGGCCATCTCCGTGGCCATGATCTCGACCTCCTCGTCGGACAGAGAGGGAAGCGGGCTAGGCACATCGCCCTGATGTGGTCCTAGTTGGCCATATTCCAGTGAGGCATGTGTTTCGTCGTCGATACGGTGTGGTGGTCATCGCCGCGCCGGTGGGCGTTCTTATAGCCGTCGTCTTGGGCAGGAAATGGCTACCGGGCGCGCGAAGTTTTCCGGTCGTGGCAGGAAACAAGAAATGAGTGCGAGCGGGAAACCAGAGCCGCCGTGAGCGAGAACGAACCGAAAGCGTGGGAATCATCTACAACGCGCGTGCGAAGCCGGCGACGACCATTAGCATCACATCATCATTAGAGGCAGAGCGTCATCATTGATAGCGCGCGGGGGAGGGAACTTTGGATCGGCGGACAGATGCTCTACACTGTCTGCGGGCCGCCGAACCAAACAGACAGAAACAGACCATTTGGACCTCAGCTGGACATACCTGTTATAAACGCGACAAGCAAATAACGAAGAACGATAAAGGAAAACGCAACGAAGATACAAGATTTAACGTGGAAAACTCCTTCCAACACAGAAGGGAAAAAACCACGGGCGCCAGCCAGCAGATATTTCACTATATTAATTGAAGAATATTTACAAACACCGTGGGTTATTTTATAATCTGATAAACCCTAGCAGGCGGCTTACAAGATGTATATATAGACGGTGGCAACGATCTATTCCACGGGACCGCACCTCCCCTTCGTAGATGTCACTGCAGGGCACGACGTATGGGCTAACTTTAGACTAGCCTCTGTTTAGTATATGAATTTGGATCACAATGTAACGATGCTCTAACGCTGGAGTACCGTGCGTCACGTGGGTCAAACGGGCTCCATTGAGGTGTTGGAGCATGGGGACCTCTGGCGAGGCTGACACCTGGCTCGTGAGACGGATGGCACCGTTGCCAAGGGCAAAGACACGTCCATGCATGTCCATACGGCTACGCATGGCAGTGCACGACCAGAAAGCCAGAGCGCGCGCGAGAGACTACTATACTATACTACTCAATGCAAAGTGCTACGCGGGCCTCCTGCTGGTACAGCGTACATTCACAAAACTGGGCTGCGTATGAAATTACCTTAAATACTTTACTTAACGAGTCAACATATATCCATGAATGGCCTATTTGCAACGGTTGAGTGGATCCAGAATATGCGTTGATCACATGTAGTTGGCGCAAACTGCATCTGCAGATCTGCTCCACAGTGCATGCTACTCCTACCCCATAGTAGTACTACCATAGGCTAGTACCACTCCTAGCTAGCACTCCTGTTAAGGCAATAAGAGTATCTCCAGTGGCGTGACGCATTTCGGACGTTCAAATGGACGCGTCGTGTCCGTTTGCGTCGGACCAAATGGTCGAAATCGTCCGGGCGTCCGTTTACGTCGGAGGTGGCTCCAGCGGCACGACGCATATTTTTTTTTCATTCATAGGCCATAATTTACATGAAAAAAAAACATAAAAAGGCCAGAAAGGCGTGCTAATACGGCGTCGGCCATGGAAGCTCGTACGCCGGCGGTGGAGGAGGTACCGCCGCACGGGCAGGAGGCTGTGGCTAGGGATCCCACGCTGGAGCAGCAGGCGGAGCGCGGACGTTGGAACGCGTCAGCGTGGCCGGAGGAGTCGCCGACCTCCCCGCGCGAGCGCCGACTCGCGGAGCCTGGATTGCGAGCCCGTCCCACAAAGCGAGCTCGTTGAGCTCGTCCCTGCTCGCTGCTGGCCGGTGCCATGGCAATGGTCTCCTCCTCGGAAATGTCCGGCGGCTGGGTCTCCGGATCCCACGCCGGCCCGCCGTCGTCGTGGTCGTACTGCACCATGGTCACGTCCTCGTGCGAGTCCTCGTCCTCGTCGCCGTCCTCGTCCGCGTCCTCCTGGTCGTTCTCTTCTTCTTCAGCGGCGATCTCGCGCTCGAAGTAGTCTACGTCGGCGAGGTAGGCAGCGCGGCGCCGCGCGTCGAACTCCCACGTCCCGAAGGAAATCCAGTTGTAGGAGTTTAGCGCGTACGCCGGATCCTCCCGCAGATCCGGCGACAAGATCGCTCGGCGGCGGCGCACCTCGTCCCGCCGCTCTCGGCCCTCGCGCGACACGGGGGGGGGGGACCGGCACACGCCGCAAGTTCAGGTACCAGCCCCCTCCCGGCAAGTTCGCGTCCGACCATGGTGCCGGCCGGTTTTCCTCCCATAGCTGCCGCGCGAGGTCAACGCGGACGTACCGGCCGACCCGTGCCTTCTTCCCGGAACGCGAGCCGCTATCCTCCTGGTCGTTCTTCGTCTTCCGGAACGGCCAGCATTTCTTCCCCATGGCGTCGGTGTGGTGGATACTGTGGATTTGGCAATGGTTTTGGTCGGGGAAATGGGCGCCGGCAGCGTCCCTTTAAGAGGCTCCGACGCTATCACGCCTTCAATGGCCTGCCAGTGCAACGCCTACTAGCTGCGCACGCTCGCGGAAGCCGAGACACGCCATTAACGCGGCCCTGCAAAGGCTGCAGCGCGCCGCCCGGAAGTAATGCCGCGGAAGACGAAGCATTTGTGCCGCTGCCAGGCGGGCCCGTGCGAGGACCGAGCGGACACTTTGCGCGTCCGCGCAGCGCCGCCGCAGAGACGCAAACCTGGCGCATATTTGGGCCAGGTTTGCGTCTCCGCGGACGGCCCGGTCACTTTGCGTCGCCCCGCTGGAGGTGGTGCCAGACGTATTTCCGGTCACGGCGGACACAAACGGTTGCTCAGCGTCCGTTTGCATCGCGCCGCTGGAGATGCCCTAATGGTCTACAGAATCTTGTACATCGAGTGCTCCACCGCCGATACAATATTTTACACTATACTCCACCTTCGGTACCCACTCCAAAAATAATAAGCACACTAGTAGAAAAGAGGGCTTTCATACCACCCATTAGTCTCCAAACATTTTGAACCATGACTAATGGGGTCTTTAGTCCCGGTTCTGCAGGGGAAACGCGACTGAAGCTCTGGGCCCAGCGGCCTCGGTCGACAGCTGGTGTACGGCGGACCTTTAGTCGCGGTTGGCCAGGCTAACCGCGACTAAATGCCCACCACTATAAATACTGTTGCAGCACACTTGGCGTGTGTGTGAGCAACTTGGTGTTCCACTTCTATTCACAAGGGATGGTGGGTTTGACTTTGATCCTCTTATGCACAAGAGGTGTTCGCGAAATGCCCGAGAGCATGATGCCACTTGTGTTCACATAAAACAAACATGATATGCAGTGTCCGAGCCACACTTAAGCTTTCTCATTTATTTTTCCTCCCCGACCGCGGTTAGCAACTTGAATCTCTCATGTGTCATTGATAAAGTATGCATGTGTGTAGTTCATAGTTTAATTTCTATTATTTCTAGCTAGTTAGTTTAACAAATGCATGATGGTTAATTATATACTTTATATAATAATAATGCAGATGAATCGGCAATGGATGTACGCTAACCTACTCTGTGGCAAGTTCATTACGGGTTTGAATGATTTCCTCGTTGTGGCTAATGCGAACAAGCAGGGGTTTTTGTTATATGTCCATGTGCTGTCTGTAAGAATCAGAAGGGTTACTCTTCCTTAAGAGTCTTTCACGTGCACCTGCTTCGGCACGGTTTCATGCCAAGCTATAATTGTTGGACCAAGCATGGAGAAAGAGGGGTTAGAATGGAAGAAAATGAAGAAGGGGATGATGACAACTATCCTGATCATTTCGATGATACTTTCATGGAGGATGCTGAAGGAGGGGAAGCAGAAGGGGAAGGTGAAGAAGAGGCACGTGATGAGCCCGTTGATGATCTTGGTCGGACCATTGTTGATGCACGAAGAGGCTGCAAAACTGAAAAGGAGAGGGAGAATTTGGATCGCATGTTAGAGGATCACAAAAAGTCGTTGTACCCAGGATGCGATAATGGTCTAAAAAAGTTGGGCTGCACACTGGATTTGCTGAAATGAAAGGCACAGGAAGGTCTATCTGACTCAGGATTTGAAAATTTGCTGAAAATGATGAAGAATATGTTTTCAAAGAATAACGAGTTGTCTGCCAGTACGTACGAAGTAACGAAGGTTTTCTGCCCTCTAGGTTTAGAGGTTCAGAAGATACATGCATGCATTAACGACTGCATCCTCCACCGCGGTGAATACGAGAATTTGAATGAATGCCCAATATGCATTACATTGCGTTATAAGATCAGAGGAGATGACCCTGGTGACGATGTTGAGGGCGAGAAACCCAGGAAGAGGGTTCCCGCCAAGGTGATGTGGTATGCTCTTATAATACCATGGTTGAAACGTCTGTTGAAGAACAAAGAGCATGCCAAGTTGTTACGATGGCACAAAGAGGACCGTAAGTCCGACGGGGAGTTGAGACACCCCGCTGATGGAACGCAGTGGAGAAAGATCGACAGAGAGTTCAAAGATTTTGCAGGTGACGCAAGGAACTTAAGATTTGGTCTAAGTACAGATGGCATGAATCCTTTTGGCGAGCAAAGCTCCAGCCATAGCACCTGGTCCGTGACTCTATGCATCTACAACCTTCCTCCCTTGTTGTGCATGAAGCGGAAGTTAGTTATGATGCCAGTGCTCATCCAAGGTCCGAAGCAACCCGGCAACGACATCGATGTGTACCTAAGGCCATTAGTTAATGAACTTTTACAGTTGTGGGGCAGACCTGGTGTACGTGTGTGGGATGAGCACAAAGAAGAGGAATTTGATCTATGAGCGTTGCTTTTCGTAACCATCAATGCTTAGCCTGCTCTTAGTAACCTTTCGGGACAGACAAATAAGGGATACAAGGCATGCATGCGCTGCTTACATGAGACTGAAAGTATATATTTGGATAATTGTAAGAAGAATGTGTACCTGGGGCATCGTCGATTTCTTGCCCGACATCATAAATTAAGAAAGAAATGCAAGCATTTCAACGGCAAGGCAGATCACCGGCCGAAGCCTACGGAACGTACTGGTGCTGATGTATTTGATATGGTCAAGGATTTGAAAGTCATCTTTGGAAAGGGTCCTGTCGGACAATCAGTTCCGCAGGGAGTTGACGGGCACGCACCCATGAGGAAGAAGAAATCTATATTTTGGGAGCTAGAATATTGGGAAGTCCTAGATGTCCGCTCTGCAATCGACGTGATGCATGTTACGAAGAATATTTGTGTGAACCTGCTAAGCTTCTTTGGCGTGTATGGGAAGACAAATGATACAAAGGAAGCACGGAAGGACCAACAATGTTTGAAAGACCCAGAACACCGGCATCCGGAATGCCTGAGCAGTATGAAGGTCCTGTCTGGCTTCTCGTCGAATATAAAGGGAATAATAAATATGGCGGAGAAAAAGTTCCAAAAACTGAAGTCTCACGACTGCCACGTGATTATGATGAAATTGCTTCCGATTGCTTTGGGGGAGGTCCTACCGGAAAATGTTCGAGTAGCCATTGTGAAGCTATGTGCATTCCTCAAAGCAATCTCTCAGATGGTAATCAATCCAGAAGATCTACCACGGTTACAGAACGATTAGGTCCAATGTCTTGTCAGTTTCGAGTTGGTGTTCCCACCATCCTTCTTCAATATTATGACGCACCTCTTGGTTCATCTAGTTGAAGAGATTTCCATTCTCGGTCCTGTATTTCTACACAATATGTTTCCCTTTGAGAGGTTCATGGGAGTATTAACGAAATATGTTCGTAACCTTGCTAGGCTAGAAGGAAGTATCGCCAAGGGCTATGGAAATGAGGAGGTAATTGAGTTTTGTGTTGACTATGTTCCTGACCTTAAGCCGATTGGTCTTCCTCAATCGCGGCACGAGGGGAGACTAAGTGGAAAAGGGACGATCTGGAGGAAATCAACGATATGTATGGACGGTCATTCTATGACTGAAGCACACCACACAGTTCAACAAAATTCCAGCTTGGTGGCTCCGTACTTCGAGGAACACAAGAATATTTTACGCTCGAACAACCCGGGGAAGCCCGAATCCTGGATTATATAGGCCCAAATGAAGACTTTCGGCGGTTGGTTGCGAAAACATTTAATGAGTGACAATGATGTTGAAGATCAGCTGTACATGTTGGCCAACTCACCATCTTCGACTATATCGACTTTCCAAGGGTACGAGATAAATGGGAAACATTTTACACGATCGCCCAAGATAAAAAGAGCACCAACCAAAACATTGGTGTCCGCTTTGATGCAGCAACCGAGAATGGGCAAAAGGTCACATATTATGGTTACATAGAGGAGATATGGGCACTTGACTATGGACCCTCCTTTAAGGTCCCTTTGTTCCGGTGCAAATGGTTCAAGCTAACAGAAGGTGGGGTAAAGGTGGACGAGCAATACGGAATTACAATTGTGGATTTCAACAATCTTGGTTACCTTGACGAACCATTCGTCCTAGCCAAAGATGTCGCTCAGGTTTTCTATGTGAAGGACATGAGTAGCAAACCGAGGAAAAAGAAAGATAAGAAAACGAGTACATCATGCGATGATCCAAAGCGCCACATAGTTCTTTCAAGGAAAAGAAACATCGTGGGAGTGGAGGACAAGACAGACATGTCAGAAGATTATAATAAGTTTGGTGAATATATATATAATAAGTTTGGTGCCCTTCAAAGTGAATATATATATATATATATACATGTTTACTTAATTAGGAGTAGTTCCTTTACTTAATTAGTTTTAACTACATGTTTTCAGGAGTGACATATGGCGGACGATAGAGATCCGATTTTGGAAAACTATGATCCGGAAGCTGAAGCACATATAAATGCCATCATAAACAGTGATATTCCTTATGTGCCGGAAGAAGATGAAGAAGACGATGTTTCTTCTTATCAAAACCTTGACGGTGAAGGTGAAGGTCAAGGTGATGAAGAAGGCATGGACATTGTTGAAACGTTTGTCGGAGGTCAAATGACAAAAGACGATCTCGAATTGCAAGCACCCACCTCCGGCGAGGTATATATATACATTGAGCCTCTGGTGATACATATTTACTGATTTGAATAAATATGTATTAACACGACCTCTTTATTTTTTTAGCCCTCTGGGTCGTCGAGAAAATCGAGTACAAAGCCGCGTGGCAAAACCCAAACGATGAAACCTGGAGAAACATTCACCATCGATGTTGTTGATGAACAAGGCAGGCCGTTGGAGCCAGATACGTCTCCAACGTATATATAATTTCTTATGTTCCATGCTTGTTTTATGACAATACCTACATGTTTTATTCACACTTTATATCATTTTTATGCATTTTCCGGGACTAACCTATTAATAAGATGCCGCAGTGCCAGTTCTCGTTTTCTCGCTGTTTTTGATTTCAGAAAAGTTAGTTTACGGATATTCTCGGAATTGGACGAAACAAAAGCCCACGGCTTTTTTTTCCACGGAAGGTTCCAGAAGTCCGAAGGAGAGACGAAGAGGACCCACGAGGCGGCCACACCATAGGGGGGCGCGGCCCCACCCCTGGCTGCGCCGCCATATGGGGTGGGCCCCTCGAGCGTCCCCCGACTCTGCCCCTTCGCCTATTTATTCCTTCCGTCGCGAAAACCCTAGGACCGAGAGCCACGATACGAGGATAGTTCCAGAGACGCCGCCGCGTCAACCCTACCTCGTGGGGTTCAGAAAATCGCCTCCGGCACCCTGCCGGAGAGGGGAATCATCACCGGAGGGCTCTACATCACCATGCCCGCCACCGGACTGATGCGTGAGTAGTTCATCCTTGGACTATGGGTCCATAGCAGTAGCTAGATGGTTGTCTTCTCCTCTTGTGCTATCATGTTTAGATCTTGTGAGCTGCCTATCATGATCAAGATCATCTATTTGTAATGCTACATGTTGTGTTTGTTGGGATCCGATGAATATGGAACACTATGTCAAGTTGATTATTGATCTATCATATATGTGTTATTTATGATCTTGCATGCTCTCCGTTGCTAGTAGAGGCTCTGGCGAAGTTGACACTTGTGACTCCAAGAGGGAGTATTTATGCTAGATAGTGGGTTCATGTCTCCATTGAATCTGGGGGAGTGACAGCAACCCCTAAGGTTGTGGATGTGCTGTTGCCACTAGGGATAAAACATCAATGCTTTGTTTAAGGATATTTGTATTGTTTACATTACACACATTACTTAATGCAATTGTCTGTTGTTTGCAACTTAATACTGGAAGGGGTGCGGATGCTAACCTGAAGGTGGACTTTTTAGGCATAGATGCATGCTAGATGGCGGTCTATGTTATTTCTCGTAATTCCCTAAGTAAATCTCATAGTAGTCATCATGATATGTATGTGCATTGTTATGCCCTCTCTATTTGTCAATTGCCCAACTGTAATTTGTTCACCCAACATGCTATTTATCTTATTGGAGAGACACCACTAGTGAACTGTGGACCCCGGTCCATTCTTTTACATCTGAAATACAACCTACTGCAATCATTGTTCTCTTTTGTTTTCTGCAAGCAAACATAATTCTCCACACCATATGTTTAACCCTTTGTTTTCAGCAAGCCGGTGAGATTGACAACCTCACTGTTAAGTTGGGGCAAAGTAGTTTGATTGTGTTGTGCAGGTTCCACGTTGGCGCCGAAATCACTGGTGTTGCGCCGCACTACACTCCTTCACCAACAACCTTCACGTGGCCTTCATCTCCTACTGGTTCGATAACCTTGGTTTCTTACTGAGGGAAAACTCGCTGCTGTGCTCATCATACCTTCCTCTTGGGGTTCCCAACGGACGTGTGCTTTACCGTTACAAGAAGCTACTTTTCTGGCGCTGGTACACCCCAGGGATTTCTAACTCCCTACACGTCAGCAGCTACTTTTCTGGCGCCGTTGCCCGGGAGATCAAGACACGCTGCAAGGGGAGTCTCTCACACCCAATCTCTTTACTTTGTTTATTGTCTTGCTTTATTTTATTTTCTGTCTTGTTTGCTTTCTTTATATAAAAAACACAAAAAAATTAGTTACTTGTTTTACTTTATTTAATTTGGTTTTGCTTTGTTTATTTTTACTATTGCTAAAATGAGTAATCCCGAAGTTGAAGTTCGTTCGTTTAAGCAACAAGGGGGAGAAAGTTTTAAAGATGCTTGGTATAGAATTAGTGATGCTCATCATAGGTGCACTAAGAAACACTCCACTATTATCCTCCTTAGGAATTTTTATGTTGGTATCTCTAGCTGGAATAGGTATGTTCTTGATACTCTTACGGGGGGTAATTTCCTAGGTACTCCTGCTTTAGAAGCTAGTTGCATCATTGAGAGTCTAGTTGGAATACCACCTGTTAATGAAGCTAAAATTGAAATCTCTCTTGAGGATGTCATGAATAAGTTGGAGGCCATAGAGAAAAATCTTCCAAGTGTTGAGACTAAATTGGAAATATTACTTGATAATACTGATAAACTTGATAAATCCCTAGGAGGAATTAATGAAAGAATTGTTGTCTTAGAAACTTGTGCTATCCATGATAATCAAACCCATAGGATTGGTGAACTTGAAGAAGCTATGGGAACCTTGGGTTCAACTTTTTCTTCTCTAAGTTTAAGGAGAAAGCTTATGTGGGTAAGGAGCAAAAATTCATGTATGTCCCTAAGACGCCAAAGCCAAAGAATCATTATGAGCTTAAAATTGATAAAACCCTTAGTACCACTATGGGAAATTTAGATAATGGAGCATCTAAGGTACCATCTGCAACAAGTTGTGTTTTTAAGAAAAACTAGAACAGTGGCCCGCGCACATGCGCGGGCAACCATCTTTAATACTCCCTCCGTCCAAAACAACAAAGCTCCTCAAATTTGTCTAGATATAATTGTATCTAAACATATTTTTAGTTTGTAGATACATTTGTATATAAAAATAGTAGAGCAACTTTTTTTAGGAATGGAGGGAGTACATATATTATTTGTATTATTTCATTATCTTAGAAAATTGTTGTATACATAAATATTCAACAATGTAAGATATATAAGTATGCGTATCATCATTTGTTTCACAAACTTTGATCACTAATATAGGCGAAAGGTACATGGCCACAAAAATATTATCCATGTATGTGCTTTAAAAATGCATTGTTATTAGATGTGTTTCTATTAATCTTTTAGGCGTACCCAATGTTGAGGAAATCGCTTATAGGGGTCAACTCGGTCAGCTGACAATTAGCGCTTAATAGGCAAATCCGCCGATTAATCGGGCGATAAATGAGTTAATCGGGTGATAAATGAGTTTATCGGCTAATCGGTGACCACTGAATAGGGATTAATCGGGCGATTAATCGTTGAATCGGACGATTTTTTGAACAGTGCGTACTATAAGTAAAATGCAGTGACCATAAATTTTGAATATGTCGTTAGAATAGTAGTACCCAAAATCAAGGTTTACAACTTTATTCTAGAATTTCTTTAGAATACTAAGTTAAAAGATACTCAGAAAAATCTATAGCATCTGCATACTAAATGGACTCTGCAATTTATATTTTTCATATGATTATAATATTATTAGTATCAATACAATATTTTGTCAAGTTAAGTCATTAAAAAAACATGTGCATTGAATAAGATAAAGCATGAATAGAGTACAGTGGCTATTAAATTTTAGTAATGTTTTCATTAGCATGCCCAAATAATGTTGTAAGCATTTAACTTATTATAGGAATTTGAAGGTTTCTTCTAAATCATGTTACATGTGTTAGTTCTCTATCTTAACTTATCTTATATTTGTATACAGTTTATGTGTTTGAAAATGGCGATGATATCATTTGTGTTTGCACCAAACAATTTTTGTTCCTTAATTTCACTGAAAATAGTATTAGTATGATAATACTCTATCTTTGCCAAAATTTACTCGGTTTGAGTTTGAAAAAAAATTAGGCACTATATTTTAGCATATAGAGAGTATATGATTGAAGATATTTATTTGTAAACAACAGGTAATTAGTGTAAACATAAAAATCAAACCGTGATTATGTGTACTACTATTCTAACCACACATTCAAAATTTACGGTCTCTGCATTTTTACTTATTTTACGCCTAAAAGATTAATAGAAACACATCTAACAGCAAAGTATTTTTAAAGCACATACATGGCTAATATTTTTGCATCCATGTACCTTTTGCCTATATTAGAGATCGAAGTTGTGAAACAATTGATGATACACATAGTTATATCTCTTATATTGTTGAATATATATATATATATATATATATATATATATATATATATATATATAAAAAGCAATTTTCTAAGATAATGAAATTATAAAAATAATATATGTACTCCCTACATTCCAAAAAAGTTGGTTTACTTCTTTTAGATACAGATGTATCTACACACTAAAAATATGTCTAGATACAATTATATCTAGATCCTGGTTGACAACATAGTATGACACAGTTTTCTGGTTTCGCAGAAATGTTCGGAGTTTAGTGTAAATTATAGGGAAAGGTTTTAAAAAATGCATAAATAATTGATATATATTTATACATAATAAGTGATTATTAAGCTCAAAATGGAAATAGCTACCTTTGAGAATAGATACCAATTTTACTCTTAGAAGGACTAAGGCTCCACACTGTCATCTCTAGAGTTTTGCACAAAGGTAGATCTTGTGGGGTTTCAATACGAAATGGTTGTTCAATGGAAGCTTGCATTTTAATTTTTTGCGAGCATACAGAGTAAAATGGAAAGAAAAATCAGAAGCGGGGAAAATGATGCACGCACATCCCGATTACACTACTGTACGACACAATTCCAAGATATATTACCTTGAATGATATATATTTTAAAATAAATACTATAATCTATTAAGAATGAATCATACATAAACTTTGTCAAAAATGTTGTAGAGCAGAACTGAGCTCAGACTGGCATGGAATAAATATCAGATTATCTTTTGGACTTCCGGAGAGAGAACTCAGCCAGTAACCAACTTTTAATCGTTCAAGTTACAAGCTTAAATTGTAATATGGAGTTTTGAAATTACATTTTTCATGAGGTTAGGGTGAATACAATAATAGGCCATATAGTTGTTAAAGTATACTTAAGATATGTTTTAGTGTTTACCATTATGTAAACAATTGAGTAGGAAGAAATTGGCATAATATATAACCAAAATATATAGGACATGTTCTTATTTCAGTATCGTCGAAAGGATTCTTAGTAACAAAGGAAAATAATATCCTAGATCCTGGTTGACAACATTGTATGACATAGTTTTCTGGATTCGCAGAAACGCTCCGAGTTCAGTGTAAATTATAGAGAAAGGTTTAAACACATGCATAAATAATCGATATATATATAATATATATTTATACATAATAAGTGAAGATTAGGCTGAAAATGTAAATACCTACCTTTGAGCATAGATACCTATTTTACTCTTCGAAAGGACTAAGGCTCCACACTGTCATCTCTAGAGTTTTACACAAAGGTAGATCTTGTGGGGTTTCAATACAAAATGGTTGTTCAATGGATGCTTGCATTTTAATTTTTTGTGAGCATACAGAGTAAAATTGAAAGAAAAATCAGCAGTAGAGAAAATGATGCAGGCATGCACTACTATACAACACAATTCCAAGATATATTACCTTGCATGATATTTTTTTAATCAAAATACTATAATCTAATAAGAATGAATCATACACTGGCATGGAATAAATATAAACTTACCCAAATTATTAATAAGCCGTGCTCGGATAGGAAAGTCGGGATTAAAACACGACTACTTTGATATAAACAAAGACTATGATGTTTCCATATCACCAAGCGTGTAAAATTTTCATAGTCTTACATGAGGTAGTATTTTTTAATCTGTGATGAACTTGAATAAGATCATCACCATAAGGACAAAGCTGAAGAATGGTTATTACCAATGCAACATATACAATCAGGCTTGTATAGCTGAAGGTACGATGCGCTGATGTGTATAGGTCAATGCTATGATAAGATTGACCAAAGGGTAATAATAATTAAATGGAGCAATAAAAGTGCGCTGATGTGTATAGGTCCTAACAAACAAAGTTATCAGCCAGTGTTCCAGAATATCTGATAATATGATAAGAGTAATATTTACCATATGATGTAGTAACAATTATATTTAGAAGTAAAAAGACAAAAAAATATGGTTCATCGATAATACAAAGCCAACTTCAGGAACTTCATGTTCAGAAAGTTCAGCCTTTCAAAATACAGAACGAAATAAATCCATCAATTTTACTTTTCTCCTTTCATAGACGTGTAATTAATTACAATGGCACACCTTCACGACATGATCACCCAAAAAGTAACTATTTTTTTAAGGAAGCAACTCAAACCTAATTTTCTTGTGCTTCTCTAAAAGTAAAATAGGCGTACGCGATACTACTGATAGTGCGTAGCTCCACCGTACATGAGCAAGTCTTCTTACGGAAGCTAGTACTCTTGCCGGAGCCAGACACGCATGATGCAACCCTAAACACGCCTGATGCATGGGCAATTCTTCTTGCCAAG
>NC_061513.1:348156195-348168695 GCF_022539505.1 Lolium rigidum | reverse complement strand
GAAATTTGGATTGCATGATTGATCTCTCTAAGGTCTAGATATTTTCTGGTAAAAGTGTTTGAACAACAAGGAAGACAGTGTAGAGTTTTATAATGCTTGCAATATGTTCTTATGTAAGTTTTGTTGTACCGGTTTATACTTGTGTTTGCTTCAAACAACCTTGCTAGCCAAAGCCTTGTACTGAGAGGGAATGCTTCTCGTGCATCCAAAACCTTGAGCCAAAACCTATGCCATTTGTGTCCACCATAACTACCTACTATGTGGTATTTTTTTGCCATTCCGAAGTAAATTGCTTGCGTGCTACCTTTAAAAAAATTCATTCCTTGTCTTTGCAATACATAGCTCATGGGAAAGTAGCCTAAAAAACTATTGTGGTAATGAATATGTCGCTTATGTATCTTAGTTCTTATAAGTGGCTTGTTGAGCGGTAACCATGTTTCTGGGGACGCCATCAACCTGTCACACCTTTTGTTGAATATCATGTGAGTTGCTATGCATGCTCGTCTTGTCTGAAGTAAGGGAGATTTGCCATGAGTTAAATGGTTTGAGTATGCATGTTGTTAGAGAAGAACATTGGGCCGCCAACCAAAGCCATGTATCATGGTGGAAGTTTCAGCTTGGACATTAATCCTCAGAATCTCTTATGAGAATATTATTGTTGTTGAATGCTTAAAACATAAAAGAGGAGTCCATTATCTGTTTTCTATATTGTCCCGGTATGGATGTCCTTAAGTTGAGATCTATCAAAATCGAGAAATCAAATGCGATTTATCTCCTTGGACCTTTGTACAGGTGGCATAGAGGTACCCCTTTGTGACACTTGGTTGAAATATATGTAATGCAATGATAATCCATGGAAATCCGAGCTAATTAGGACAAGGTGCAGGCACTATTAGTATTCGATGCATGAGGCTTGCAACTTATAGGAAGTTTTATGCATAACACATATGAATTATTACTACCGTTGACACAATTGTTTCCATGTTTTCAAAATAAAAAGCTCTAGCATATGAGTAATCCCTGCTTCCCTCTGCGAAGGGCCCTTCTTTTACTTTATGTTGAGTCAGTTTACCTACTTCTTTCTACCTTAGAAGCAAACACTTGTGTCAACTCTGTGCACTCATTCTTACATGGTTACTTATTGCACTTATTATATTACTTTGTGTTGACAATTATCCATGAGATATACATGTTGAAAGTTGAAAGCAATTGCTGAAACTTAAATCTTCCTTTGTGTTGCTTCCAAACCTCTTATTAAGAATCTATTGCTTTATGAGTTAACTCTTATGCAAGACTTTTTGATGCTTGTCTTGAAAGTACTATTCATGAAAAGTTTTTGCTATATGATTCAGTTGTTTAGTCATTATCTTTTTGTTAGCAAACTATAGACCATTGCTTTGGGTCACTTCATTCATCTCATATGCTTTACAAATAGTGCTGATAAAGATTATGTTGGTAGCATGTCACTTCAGAATTTTTTTTTTTTATCGTTTACCTACTCGAGGGCGAGTAGGAACTAAGCTTGGGGATGCTTGATACGTCTCCAACGTATCTATAATTTCTTATGTTCCATGCTTGTTTTATGACAATACCTACATGTTTTATTCACACTTTATATCATTTTTATGCATTTTCCGGGACTAACCTATTAACAAGATGCCGCAGTGCCAGTTCCTGTTTTGTGTTGTTTTTGATTTCAGAAAAGTTAGTTTACGGATATTCTCGGAATTGGACGAAACAAAATCCCACGGCCTTATTTTCCACGGAAGGTTCCAGAAGTCCGAAGGAAAGATGAAGAGGAGCCATGAGGCGGCCACACCATAGGGGGCGCAGCCCCACCCCTGACCGCGCCGCCATATGGGGTGGGCCCCTCGAGCGTCCCCCGACTCTGCCCCTTCGCCTATTTATTCCTTCCGTCGCGAAAACCCTAGGACCGAGAGCCACGATACGAGAATTGTTCCAGAGACGCCGCTGCCGTCAACCCTACCCCGGGGTTTCAGAAGATCGCCTCCGGCACCCTGCCGGAGAGGGGAATCATCACCGGAGGGCTCTACATCACCATGCCCGCCTACGGACTGATGCGTGAGTAGTTCGTCCTTGTACTATGGGTACATAGCAGTAGCTAGATGGTTGCCTTCTCCTCTTGTGCTATCATGTTTAGATCTTGTGAGCTGCCTATCATGATCAAGATCATCTATTTGTAATGCTACATGTTGTGTTTGTTGGGATCCGATGAATATGGAATACTATGTCAAGTTGATTATTGATCTATCATATATGTGTTGTTTATGATCTTGCATGCTCTCCGTTGCTAGTAGAGGCTCTGGCCAAGTTGATACTTGTGACTCCATGAGGGAGTATTTATGCTAGATAGTGGGTTCATGTCTCCATTGAATCTGGGGGAGTGACAGCAACCCCTAAGGTTGTGGATGTGCTGTTGCCACTAGGGATAAAACATCAATGCTTTGTCTAAGGATATTTGTATTGTTTACATTACGCACAGTACTTAATGCAATTGTTTGTTGTTTGCAACTTAATACTGGAAGGGGTGCGGATGCTAACCCGAAGGTGGACTTTTTAGGCATAGATGCATGCTGGATGGCGGTCTATGTTCTTTGTCATAATGCCCTAAGTAAATCTCATAGTAGTCATCATGATATGTATGTGCATTGTTATGCCCTCTCTATTTGTCAATTGCCCAACTGTAATTTGTTCACCCAACATGCTATTTATCTTATTGGAGAGACACCACTAGTGAACTGTGGACCCCGGTCCATTCTTTTACATCTGAAATACAACCTACTGCAATCATTGTTCTCTTTTGTTTTCTGCAAGCAAACATAATTCTCCACACCATACGTTTAACCCTTTGTTTTCAGCAAGCCGGTGAGATTGACAACCTCACTGTTAAGTTGGGGAAAAGTAGTTTGATTGTGTTGTGCAGGTTCCACGTTGGCGCCGGAATCACTGGTGTTGCGCCGCACTACACTCCTTCACCAACAACCTTAACGTGGCCTTCATCTCCTACTGGTTCGATAACCTTGGTTTCTTACTGAGGGAAAACTCGCTGCTGTGCTCATCATACCTTCCTCTTGGGGTTCCCAACGGACGTGTGCTTTACCGTTACAAGCAGCTACTTTTCTGGCACTGTTACACCACAGGGATTTCTAACTCCCTACACGCCAGCAGAGCCCAAAAAGCACTATACAAAATTTATCAACCAATGCAGATTTTTAGCTAGAGACAACCTTTGGATCACCCTCCAGGAATGGAATGAGCCAAGGAAGGCACGTGTTGGTTTTACTTTCGTCGACAAGAGAATGAAAAAGGATTGTTGGAGAAAACTTATGGAACATTTCATTCTACCTCCGGAATACAACAAACATGATGAAGAGGGTAATATGATTCCGGGTGGACGTGAGAGGAGGAGGCTAGTCAAAGAGTTCGCTCTTAAGAAGATGGGCGAAGCATTCCGGAACTTCAAGAAAAATTTAGCCTGTGACTATGTCTCGAAGAAGAAGACTCTGGATTTCAAAGGAAAGTATGAGATACTGAAAGATGAGTGGCCTAAATTTGTGAGGCAAAAGCAATCGGAGCATTTCAAGGCCATATCGGAAAAAATAAGGCAAATGCGGCTAAGAAAGAGTACAATCATATTATGGGGCCGGGAGGATACCGCACTTCGGAGCCTAAGTGGGAGACGATGGAGAACAGTCTGAGGAAGCGAGGAATCCCTCTAGGTAATGAGGGATGGGACACAAGGGCCAAAAGCTGGTGGTACGGGCATGGGGGGTCGGTAGAAGTTAGGTGAAATTCCGCCCTTCAAATTGAACACTAACCCAAGCATTAGGTTAAATGATGAGGATGCTCCATGGTTACGGCACAATCGTAAGCACGGAACACAAGGGAAGAAATGATGTTTAATAATTTATTATACCAAAATTTGTTGAGGAAATTTTGTTCCAAACTTTGTATGGATCATGTGAATTATATTATCTGTGATGTGTTTGGTGTCCATTTTCGAATGATTCGATTGATTCGAGATACCACTGATGATACATGAAATTTAAACTACAGCCAATGTTGTGAAGGACATGCCTAGGCCTAGGAGTACATCTTGGAATGTTGGAGTGATTTAGTCATACTCCTGCCTAGGCCTATAATATGCACATTCGTAGTCTTCGTAGCCGCAGCTATTGTGCTGGTAGTCGTGGCCTTCTAAGTTGTTGCCATCGTCGTCGCTGTCGTCACTGTCTTCGTAGCCGCAGCTATTGTACTGGTAGTGAGGGTAGCGCAGGCGGGGGATATCGCCGGCCGTGATGTAGTCCATGATGCTCTGTAGAGTCCGGCCGCCCAAACATAGCCGACAGCCGGCCTCGTGGAAGTTCCCAGGAGGCAGACCGTCCTCCTCATACCTGGCGAGCGCCCTCTCACGCCGATTGATGAAGAAGGCGTCCCAAGTTTGCTGGTTGTCGGGATGCCAGCGGGGATTCATCCGCTGCTCAGGTGTCAGGTCGAGGTAGTAGTGGTTCGTGATGGCCGCCCGGCGCGCAGTACCCTGAGAGACGGGAGGGACCGGCACGCCTCCGACGCTTAGGATCCAGCCGGCGGGGACGCAGTAGCACGGTGGGCAAGGGTAGTTCGAGGCGCAAAGCTCCTCCAGCTGCTGGTAGGTTAAAGTGGGTACGGTGGACGCCATGAGAGAGTAATGAGAGCTTGTAGAGATGTGATAATGCTGGCCATGCCGGGCTACATATATAGCGAGAAAAAACGGGAAAAATGTGGGCGGGAAGACACGAGGCGAGAAGACAGAGGCGAGAAGAAATGGCGGGAAACGGGGGCGGGAAGATAGGAGGCGGGAAGACAGAGGCGGGGAGAAATAGCGGGAAGCGGGGGGAGAAATGGAGGGAAGACAGGAGGCGGGGGAAGATAGAGGCGGGAAGCAATGGTGGGAAGAATTGGCGGAATGGCGGGAAGACAGGAGGCGGGGAAGACAAAGGCGGGAAATGAGTTATTTTTATTTTTCTGAATATTTTGATATATTATTTGTATTTTTTTATTTTGAAATGAATAAGTTTTTTCTGAATATTTGGATATATTATTTATATTTTTCTGATTTGAAATGAATTATTTTTATTTTTCTGAATATTTTGATATATTATTTGTATTTTTCTAATTTTGAAATGAATTAGTTTCATTTTTCTGAATAGTTTGATACATTATTTGTATTTTTCTGATTTTAAAATGAATTAATTTTATTTTTCTGAAAATTTTGATATATTATTTATAATTTACTGATTCTGAAATGAATTAGTTTTATTTTTCTGAATATTTTGATACATTATTTGTATTTTTCTGATTTTGAAATGAATTAATTTTATTTTTATGAATATTTTGAGACCAACCGCGACTAAAGCTCTCTCCGCGCGGGAACCAAAAGCCGAGCGAAAAGGCTTTAGTCGCGGTTGATCTCACCAATGGTGACTAAAGGGTCGAAAATATAAAAGACGCGCGCACCGCCCCCTCTGTTTCTCTGGTTCACTTCTCCTTCTCCCTCGAAGACGTAGGCGCCCCTGATCGAGACGAAAACGCCGTCGGGCTGCCCGGCCTCCTCGCCGCCCGCCGCCCTCGACGCCGTCGCCACGTACGCCGCCCTCGCCGCTCGCCGCCGTACGTCCCGGCCGTCCCTTGCCGCGGCGCTCTCCCCGGCCGGCACCGTCCCTCGCCGCGTGCCCGATCGACGACGTACCTCCCTCGCCACGGCGCTCTCCCTGGCCGTCTCTCCCCGCACCGCGCTCACCGCCGTATGTCCCTCGCCGCGCGCCAGCGCCGCCGGCGCCGCCCTCTCCGGCCACGCGCACGCAGAGAACCAGAGAGAGAGAGCGCCCCAACCAAGCTCTCTCTGTTAAAATTGTTATTTTTTAAAAACTAAAATTGTAAATTAAAATTGTAAACTATATTTGTAAGCTAAAACTAAAATTTGGGTCAAAATTCATTCAAATGTATGAAACTAGCGTGAAAGCTAGAAAAATTGAAATATTGGGCAAGTGTCCATTTTCGAAGGTCTATTTTGTGTTAAAATTTAAGAGGTGGCGTTTTTCACCGTATTATTTGCACTTGCTCAAAAATAACCACATGTTGAGACTTTAAATAATGGAAAAAACATTTTTTATATAAAATGTTAGGAAATTTTATTGTTTGGCATGTCAAGGCGCACCTCTATGCCAAATATGGGTACAACATCATGAACTAAGCCATGTAAATGGCCATGACATATATTGCTCATTTTCCCTCAAGTACATGATTTTTTTACAAGATTGATCATTTGATGGAGAAATTTTGTTTTTGGAACGCTTAAATAGTTCATGTTTATCATTTTTCCTCGCAAATAGAAAGAAGTATATTGCAACTTTTAAAAAATAGTTCTATATTACAACTTATAAAAATAGTTCTATATTTTAATTAATGAAGACTCTAAAAATAAAAATAAATTTGGGGTAAATTTAAAAATAGTTCTATATTACAACTTATAAAATAGTTCTATATAAAAACTTATAAAAATAAGTTCTATATGTTAATTATTAATGTTGTTAATTGTTACAACAGTCGTCGGAGTCTCCCCCGGGCCCTCGCAGCCCTCGCCGCAGCAGTCGTCGGCACCTCGCCGCCCTCATTGTAGAGCCGCCCGCTCGCAGAGCGTCGCCGCCCTCGCCGCCCTCTCTCTTTTGCTCGCAGCAGAGCAGGTAATACGTGCCCTCCTCGCCGCCCTGTCGTCGCTGCCCTCTCCGTATACGTGCCCTCCTCGCCACCATCGCCGCCATTCGGAGTAGTTCCTTTACTTAATTAGTTTTAACTACATGTTTTCAGGAGTGACATATGGCGGACGATAGAGACCCGATTTTCGAAAACAATGATCCGGAAGCTGAAGCACATATAAACGCCATCATAAACAGTGATATTCCTTATGTGCCGGAAGAAGATGAAGAAGACGATGTTTCTTCTTATCAAAACCTTGACGGTGAAGGTGAAGGTCAAGGTGATGAAGAAGGCATGGACATTGTTGAAACGTTTGTCGGAGGACAAATGACAAACGACGATCTCGAATTGCAAGCACCCACCTCCGGCGAGGTATATATATACATTGAGCCTCTGGTGATACAAATTTACTGATTTGAATAAATATGTATTAACGTGACTCTCTTTATTTTTTTAGCCCTCTGGATCATCGAGAAAATCGAGTACAAAGCCGCGTGGCAAAACCCAAACGATGAAACCTGGAGAAACATTGACCATCGATGTTGTCGATGAACAAGGCAGGCCGTTGGAGCCCAAAAAGCGCTATACAAAGTTTATCAACCAATGCGGAGTGGTTGCTAGAGACAACCTCTCGATCACCCTCCAGGAATGGAATGAGCCAAGGAAGGCACGTGTTGGTTTTACTTTTGTCGACAAGAAAATGAAAAAGGATTGTTGGAGAAAAATATGGAACATTTCATTCTACCTCCTGAATACAACAAACATGATGATGAGGGTAACATGATTCCGGGTGGACGTGAGAGGAGGAGGCTAGTCAACGAGTTCGCTCTTAAGAAGATGGGCGAAGCATTCCAGAACTTCAAGAAAAATTTAGCCCATGACTATGTCTCGAAGAAGAAGACTCTGGATTTCAAAGGAAAGTATGAGATACTGAAAGATGACTGGCCCGAATTTGTGAGGCAAAAGCAATCGGAGCATTTCAAGGCCATATCGGAAAAAATAAGGCAAATGCGGCTAAGAAAGAGTACAATCATATTATGGGGCCAGGAGGATACCGCACTTCGGAGCCTAAGTGGGAGAAGATGGAGAACAGCCTTAGGAAGCGAGGAATCCCTCTAGGTAATGAGGGATGGGACACAAGGGCCAAAAGCTAGTGGTACGGGCATGGGGGTCGCAAGACCCGGAGAGAGGGAGATGTGTTCACCGGAAGAAAGTGTTTACTTCCACCGCCGTTCTTATTTCCGCAATGGACGATGCTCAAGCGGGGAATATCAAGGTCAACAGAGAGAACAACCCGCTGACAATAGCCCTCGGGTATCCTGAACACCCAGGACGTGTACAAGGCAAAGGCGCCATTCCGTGGAAAGAAGGGTTTCCCCAGGACAATGACCCGTACAGTTACAAAAGCCGTAAGAGAAAGACGGAATGGGATGCAAATCGTATGGGGAGGATGGAAAGGGAACTATTTGAGGTGAAGCAGATGGTGCGGGAACTAGCAAAAGATAGATCGGAAGGGCCGCATGAAGATCATGCAGCAGATGTCGGAAGCCAGCAGCGGAGAAGCAGCGTGGCTTCCACGGAGGCACCGGCTGGTGCTAATGCACCCTTGGCCCCGGCTGGTGCTAATGCACCGACGATCGATGGTGCACCGGAGCCTCGCTACCCCGTGGACAATGTACATGACAGTATGAAAGAATGTGATATGTATCAGCCAATGAGGAACATTACCTGAAGGTGGCGATCGGCACCGCTTTACCTTGTAAACCTGGAGCACTCCACCACGGCAATCCCATTCCAGCTGGCTATGCTCGTGTCACGGTGGATGACGTAGTCGAAGGGTATGAGGACCTGGAGATTGACTATGCTACACCTGAAGGGGTTGTGAGACTTGGACATGTCAAGCGCCAAATCATTCTATGGCAAAAGAAGGACATCAAGTTTCCAGGCTCGGTGCCAAGGGCACCGACCCCGATGAATCACCCAACAAGTCCACCCCCTCCGGTGGTGGTGGTGCACCTACACCTCCTTCACGGTAGCCGACGCCGCCCCCCAATCCACCTCCGGAGGGTAAGCAGCCGCCGCCCCCCAGTCCACCTCCGGCGGGGACGCCGCCACCTAGTCCACCTTCGGCGAAGAAGCATAAGCAGGGGGTTACGGAGGACAGCAAGGCAACCCCCTCTTGGCCTATTAACCCGGAGCGTTGTGTACCTAAGTCCATAAGGGTACCAATGCCATCACTGAAGCCTCTCCTCCCGAGACCTTTGGAAGCTACTGTCGAGGAAAACGAGGCGCTCGCGGCTGCTCACCATGAGCCTGAGCCCAAGCCGGTATATACTGAGAAGCAAAAGAAGTGGGATAAGGATTTTTTGACGACACCGTGCCAAATCCAGCAGAATCTGCCAGACGACTATGGACGTGAATTTCGTAGGCAAGAATCATTATTGGAAAAATCCTTGGCGGAGAAGAAAGAAGCAAGTAAAAATGCGGGAAACCAGTTTCCCAGCTTGGGGAACAGAAAAAACAATCGATCCCCTCACTCATAGTGGAAGCCGGTCCTTCCGTTACGACGTCCTTCAGAGCCAATATTGCGGTGACCGAGCATAATACTGCATGTCGTAGTATACAAGTCGTTGATATGATCTTCATGAAGGGACTTCTTCAGAAATATCACATCCCTCAGAGTGGTACAACAGAAACATTGCAAGTCATAACACTCTAGATTATATTACAATCATGGTCTTAACAAGTTGGTATTCTCACAGTGTTGGAGATATGCCCAAGAGGCAATAATAAAAGTGGTTATTATATATATCTTTATGTTTATGATAAATGTTTATATACCATGCTATAATTGTATTAACCGGAACATTAGTACATGTGTGATATGTAGACAACAAGAAGTCCCTAGTATGCCTCTTAAACTAGCTTGTTGATTAATGGATGATTAGTTTCATAATCATGAACATTGGATGTTATTAATAACAAGGTTATATCATTATATGAATGATGTAATGGACACACCCAATTAAGCGTAGCATAAGATCTCGTCATTAAGTTATTTGCTATAAGCTTTCGATACATAGTTACCTAATCCTTATGACCATGAGATCATGTAAATCACTTATACCGGAAAGGTACTTTGATTACACCAAACGCCATCTGCGTAAATGGGTGGTTATAAAGGTGGGATTAAGTATCCGGAAAGTATGAGTTGAGGCATATGGATCAACGATGGGATTTGTCCATCCCGATGACGGATAGATATACTCGGGCCCTCTCGGTGGAATGTCATCTAAATGTCTTGCAAGCATATGAATAAGTTCATAAGAGACCACATACCACGGTACGAGTAAAGAGTACTTGTTAGGAGACGAGGTTGAACAAGGTATAGAGTGATACCGAAGATCAAACCTCGGACAAGTAAAATATCGCGTGACAAAGGGAATTGGTATTGTATGTGAATGGTTCATTCGATCACTAAAGTCATCGTTGAATATGTGGGAGCCATTATGGATCTCCAGATCCCGCTATTGGTTATTGGTCGGAGTAAGTACTCAACCATGTCCGCATAGTTCGCGAACCGTAGGGTGACACACTTAAAGTTGGATGTTGAAATGGTAGAATTTGAATATGGTATGGAGTTCGAATATTTGTTCGGAGTCCCGGATGAGATCCCGGACATCACGAGGAGTTCCGGAATGGTCCGGAGAATAAGATTCATATATAGGATGTCATTTTATGTGAATTAAAATGATGCGGAAGGTTCTATGGAAGGTTCTAGAAGGTTCTAGAAAAGTCCGGAAGAAACCACCAAGGAAGGTGGAGTCCCGGAGGGACTCCACCTCCATGGCCGGCCAACCTTAGTGGGGGAGGAGTCCCAAGTGGACTCCCCCTATGGGGGCCGGCCACCCCCCCACATGGAAGGGGGGAATCCCACCCAAGTGGGATTCCCACCTTGGGTAGGTTTCCCTATCACATGGAAGGTTTTGGGTTCGGGTCTTATTCGGAGACTTGTAGTCCAACACTTGGGGCTTCCACCTATATAATGAGGGGCCAAGGGGAGGGGGCCGACCACCCGAAGACCACAACCTGGCCGCCCCCCTTGAGTGGCCGGCCACCCCCTCCCAAACCCTAGCCGCCCCCCTTCTCCTCCATAGCTCCCGCGTGCTTTAGCGAAGCTCCGCCAGAGTTCTCCACCACCACCGACACCACGCCGTCGTGCTGTCGGATTCAAGAGGAGCTACTACTTCCGCTGCCCGCTGGAACGGGAGGTAGACGTCGTCTTCATCAACAACCGAACGTGTGAACAAGTACGGAGGTGCTGCCCGTTCGTGGCGCCGTGATCAAGATCTTCTACGCGCTTTTGCAAGCGGAAAGTGAACGTCTACCGTAGCAACAAGAGCCTCATCTTGTAGGCTTTGGAATCTCTTCAAGGGTGAGACTCGATAATCCCCTCGTTGCTACCGTCTTCTAGATTGCATCTTGGCTTGGATTTCGTGTTTGCGGTAGGAAATTTTTTGTTTTCTATGCAACGTTATCCAACAGTGGTATCAGAGCCATGTCTATGCATAGATGGTTGCACGAGTAGAACACAATGGTTTTGTGGGCGTTGATGCTCTTGTTATCTTTAGTTGAGTACTTTGCATCTTTATGGCATAGTGGGATGAAGCGGCTCGGACTAACTTTACATGACCGCGTTCATGAGACTTGTTCCTCGTTTGACATGGAACTTGTATTGCATAAGAGGCTTTGCGGGTGTCTGTCTCTCCTACTATAGTAAAGATTCAATTTACTCTTCTATTGACAATACTAGTATCACCGTTGTGGTTCATGTTTGTAGGTAGATTGGATCTCACTCGAAAACCCTAAACCACGTAAAATATGCAAACCAAATTAGAGAACGTCTAACTTGTTTTTGCAGTGGTTTGGTGATGTGATATGGCCATAATGTGATGATGACTATGTATGAGATGATCATTATTGTATTGTGGCAACCGGCAGGAGCCTTATGGTTGTCTTTAAATTTCATGTTGAGTAGTATTTCAAAGTAGTTGTAATAGTTGCTACATGGAGGACAATCATGAAGACGGCGCCATTGACCTTGGTGCTTCGCCGACGATGATGGAGATCATGCCCGTTGATGATGGAGATCATGTCCGTGCTTTGGAGATGAAGATCAAAGGCGCAAAGACAAAAGGGCCATATCATATCACATATGAATTGCATGTGATGTTAATCCTTTTATGCATCTTATTTTGCTTAGATCGCGACGGTAGCATTATAAGATGATCCCTCTCACTAAAATCTCAAGATAATAAAGTGTTCATCCTTAGTAGCACCGTTGCCAAGACTTGTCGTTTCGAAGCATCTCGTGATGATCGGGTGTGATAGAATCAACAAGTGCATATGTGGTGACCCTGCATACCACTGCATGTTGTAGTATGCCAGTCGTTGATATAACATTCGCGAAGTACCATTCCGCAAATATTACATCCCTCAGAGTAGTACAACAAAACATAGCAGGTGGTCCATAACTCATTCACATATTATTACAATCATCATACACAAGTCGTCTCGGAGCTCCTCTTGGGTTCCGAGAGGATAACTCCGGGTTCGAGGTGAACCCATCTTAACTTACAATACCATTGTCTCATTAACAAACATTTATTTAATCGAGCAACTAAATAGTAAGAGTTCGCGCTGCTCGGCTACTACTACTCCTCCCGATATCCTTAGGCTTGTTC
>NC_061513.1:348136579-348156095 GCF_022539505.1 Lolium rigidum | reverse complement strand
ACCTTTGGTGAATATCATGTGTGTTGCTATGCATGTTCGTCTTGTCTGAAGTAAGGGCGATTTTCATGATCAAATGGTTTGAGTATGCATATTGTTAGAGAAGAACATTGGGCTGCTAACTAAAGCCATGAATCATGGTGGAAGTTTCAGTTTGGACACAAATCCTCAATCTCTTATGAGAATATTAACTGTTGTTGAATGCTTAAGCATTAAAAGAGGAGTCCATTATCTGTTGTCTATGTTGTCCCGGTATGGATGTCTAAGTTAAGAATAATCAAAAGCGATAAATCCAATGCGAACCTTCTCCTTAGACCTTTGTACAGGCGGCATAGAGGTACCCCTTTGTGACAATTGGTTGAAACATATCTTATTCAATGATAATCCGTGTTAATCCAAGCTAATTAGGACAAGGTGCGATCACTATTAGTATTCTATGCATGAGGCTTGCAACTTATAGGATATCTTATACATAACACATATGATTTATTACTACCGTTGACAAAATTGTTTCTATGTTTTCAAAATGAAAAGCTCTAGCACAAAAATAGTAATCCATGCTTCCCTCTGCGAAGGGCCATTCTTCTACTTTATTGTTGAGTCAGTTTACCTACTTCTTTCTATCTTAGAAGCAAACACTCGTGTAAACTGTGTGCATTGATTCTTACATGTTTACCTATTGCACTTGTTATATTACTTTGTGTTGACAATTATCCATGAGATAAACATGTTGAAGTTGAAAGCAACCGCTTAAACTTATATCTTCCTTTGTGTTGTTTCAAATCTTTCTACTAAGAATTTATTGCTTATGAGTTAACTGTTATGGAAGTCTTATTGATGCTTGTCTTGAAAGTATTATTCATGAAAAGTCTTTGCTATATGATTCAGTTGTTTACTCATTGTCTTCATCATTGCTTCGAATCGCTGCATTCATCTCATATGCTTTACAATAGTATTGATCTAGATTATGATAGCATGTCACTTCAGAAATTATCCTTGTTATCGTTTACCTACTCGAGGGCGAGTAGGAACTAAGCTTGGGGATGCTTGATACGTCTCAAACGCATCTATAATTTCTTATGTTCCATGCTACTTTTATGATGATACTCACATGTTTTATACACATTATATGTCATTATTATGCATTTTCCGGCACTAACCTATTGACGAGATGCCGAAGAGCTGATTGATATTTTCTGCTGTTTTTGGTTTCAGAAATCCTAAAGAGGAAATATTCTCGGAATTAGACGAAATCAACGCCCAGGGGCTTATTTTTCCACGAAGCTTCCAGAAGACCGAGGGAGAAACGAAGTGGGGCCACGGGGCGCCGCCACACTAGGGCGGCGCGGCCTAAGGGGGGCCCGCGCGGCCCTAGCATGTGGGGCCCCCGTGACTCCTCCGACTCCGCCCTTCTGCCTACTTAAAGCCTTCGTCGGGAAACCCTCTGTACCGAGAGCCACGATACGGAAAACCTTCCAGAGACGCCGCCGCCGCCAATCCCATCTCGGGGGATTCAGGAGATCGCCTCCGGTACCCTGCCGGAGAGGGGAATCATCTCCCGGAGGGCTCTTCATCGCCATGATCGCCTCCGGATCGATGTGTGAGTAGTTCACCCCTGGACTATGGGTCCATAGCAGTAGCTAGATGGTTGTCTTCTCCTCATTGTGCTATCATGTTAGATCTTGTGAGCTGCCTATCATGATCAAGATCATCTATTTGTAATGCTACATGTTGTGTTTGTTGGGATCCGATGAATATTGAATACTATGTCAAGTTGATTATCAATATATCATATATGTTGTTTATGTTCTTGCATGCTCTCCGTTGCTAGTAGACGCTCTGGCCAAGTTGATACTTGTAACTCCAAGAGGGAGTATTTATGCTCGATAGTGGGTTCATGCCTCCATTGAATGCAGGACAGATGACGGAAAGTTCTAAGGTTGTGGATGTGCTGTTGCCACTAGGGATAAAACATCGATGCTTTGTCTAAGGATATTTGTGTTGATTACATTATGCACCATACTTAATGCAATTGTCACGTTGTTTGCAACTTAATACGGAAGGGGTTCGGATGATAACTCTGAAAGTGGACTATTTAGGCATAGATGCATCTTTGGATAGCGGTCTATGTACTTTGTCGTAATGCCTCGATTAAATCTCATAGTACTCATCATGATATATGTATGTGCATTGTTATGCCTTCTTTATTTGTCAATTGCCCAACTGTAATTTGTTCACCCAACATGCTATTTATCTTATGTGAGAGACACCACTAGTGAACTGTGGACCCCGGTCCATTCTTTACATCTAAAATACAATCTAGTGCAATTGTTCTTTACTGTTCTTCGCAAACAAACATCATCATCCACACTATACATCTAATCCTTTGTTTACTGACAAGCAGGTGAGATTGACAACCTCACCGTTACGTTGGGGCAAAGTACTTTGATTGTGTTGTGCGGGTTCCACGTTGGCGCCGGAATCCCTGGTGTTGCGCCGCACTACACTCCGTCACCAACGACCTTCACGTGATCCTTGACTCCTACTGGTTCGATAAACCTTGGTTTCTTACTGAGGGAAAACTTGCTACTGTACGCATCACACCTTCCTCTTGGGGTTCCCAACGGACGTGTGTTAACTGCACGCATCACCCGGCCAGGCATCTTGACGGCGGAGCGGCGCGGACATAAGGAGTTGTGTGGCGTGGGTCGGCGATGAGCAGCGGCATGGCCAGGCTGTTTGGCGGAGCAACGACAGCGAAGAGAAGCTACATGGCCAAGAGATTATGTAGACCTGATCACTTTATTTTAGTTTATAGGGTCCTAACTGAAAAGGAGTATAAAAAATTAAAAAAGAGGGACAGGACAAATTCGGTGGGTGGTGGGCCTGGTCTGTAACTACGCATTTTTTAATCTGCCGAACATACCATCCCCGGCAGTGAAGTGACTAGCGGTATATGCAGTTATCACCAACGAACTACGCCGGCGCTAAGCACATATCACCAGCTTGTCAACACCAGTGTGCCATTGTGCGCCGGCAGTAAGCAAAAACGGTTCACCGGTGGTAGTGATTTTCCTAGTAGTGTCACTAGGGGTAAAGTGAATTCCCGTACTATAATTATCTTGTGACAGTTTGATAATCTTGTTTGGTCAAGCTAGCATAGTTGTGATTCAAACATTATGTCAAATTACCTAAGGATATACTCTGTTGATCCTTAATTCAAGATAGCTTGGAGTTTTACCTTTCTTCAGGAGTATAAGAGGGATGTGTTGCATCATATCTATATTAGGACGTGACGCCCATATGAATACTGATCAAACAGATGTTTAAGTTCCACATATATTATATCTTTGATGAATTGTTTGTTTCCACTACAGCCCAAAAAGAGAGTAGACAAGTGAACCCATGAACCCTGGTCAATTTTAAACCATAAGAAGCACCTTTTCAACACTACTATCAGACTATACATTTTTTGTCATTTATTATTTAGAAAATACAAAAAATACTTTCTTCACTTGCAAATATACAAACACAAAAATAACCATCCTTTCATTGCATTTATATTGCTTGCTAGTTTACTTGCATTACTTTACTTTATTTATATTTATATTTCATATTACTAATACGAAACCTTGTGAGTGACAACCGCACGGTGGAGTTGGGGACACAAGACAAAAACTTTGATTTATAGGTTGCTAGAATAGGAGAATAAGAATCAACCCCTTACCAATTCCCTGAGAGTTTGATATAAACCCTCGAGTCACCCCTATGGGGAAAAGAAGCTTGCTACAACATTATGCACTTGGAGTCCCAACGAGTTGGTACACACGGAGTTGTTGCCATCATCACGTCCATAAGTTTGTCCAAACAAAGTTCTCAAACTATTCCGCCTATCTAGAAAAGTCATATCTTTAGCATGCACAAATGGAAAGACCCAAAAACCAATGATGAACTGCAGTCTCGTGGGATCTTGTGCATGCATAATGCCATCATGCCTGACCATGAGTTATATATTTTCTGGGAAAATATTTCTCATATCTAGCTCACCTTAATGTATTGTCCAATCACGCATTGGGCATGTACAATATCCCCTCTTTTAGGAAATAAGCGACATCCAACTATTACATCCCGGTCTGACAACCTACGCTGGCTGCCATTTCACAAACAAATGACACCTCATGACACCCACGCATGTCCGACAAAAAAAGGCATGCCCTTCTACACAAAATATATACAAAACCAAGCGTGTTCTCTTCTTTGCTCCAGAAAAGGAAGTAAACGCGAGAGGAAAGCCCGCAATGGAGAAGCGATATATATCCCCCCCTTTCCGCTACCACTTCCCAAATCTGAACTCGTCACCACCACTTTGTAACACTTTTAAGCCACCCAACCCAATGAATCCAATCCATTCGCCCCTGGGAGGAGCTGCCAACATGCCCCGCAACAGCTGCCTCAGGGCCACAAGTATAGGGGATCGCTAAAATCTTCGATGGGAAGTATTACCCAAATTTATAGTTCGACTCAAGGGGACACAAGAATATCAATAAAACTTCAGTAATTGATACGTCACGCTCAACCACACCTGTATATCAATAAACTCACAAAACAAGTGGTGATTTTATAGCAGTTGATTCAAAGCAGTAAAAGCAGACAGTAAATAAAAGCAGAAGATTTCCAGTTTTCACTGGAAGTAGTAGTATGTAACTTTTAGTGTCTAAAAGCTTAGGCGTGAGGCAGCAATGAGGTAATGTATGGATGATGTTGATCATATAATGTAATCCAACTAACATAGCATTCATCTAATTCACTTGTGTGTAGGTGTGTGATCCAAATATAATTATGTGTACTAAATAAGAGAATTTGCATAACATCTTTTGTCCTGCTTGCCCATTTTACCGGGGCCACCTTGGAACTACAAGAAATTAAGGTCTACGCTTTCAAATAGACTAAAACAAAGCATTAAGATTCATGAACACACATAACCCTCGAACAATCACATATTCTCCTTATTTTTTCCTATCTATCACCTTAGGGATTCCTAGGTTCAACATAATAACAAGTAATACACCTTGAAAATAGATGCCAACCTCATATATATGATAAAGAAATATAGATTCAACTCTGAAATCGTGTCACTCAGGCCCTAGTAACAAGCATTAAACATAATAAAGGTGTACCAACACTGATACATAAATATCTTCAAGACAAACACCTCAAATATCGATACATATGGATGATTACATGATCAATCTCATCCAAAACCCATCCACCTCTTAAGCCTACAGACAACTACTCGCTCATGGTGATGGAGAGTGATTCCATGATGGTTGGTGATGATGTTGGTAGCGGTGATGATGAATAAGCCCTCAAAATCCCTCTCTCCAGGGTCGAGAGAAGGATAAATCTGACCCTAAAACGAGGATTGTGGTCTCGGCAGCGCTCTATTTCGCGAAAACATCCTCTATTTTCAGGGCGTAGGTTTTTAGGGCATATAAGGCACCACACGAAGGGGGGCGAGATGGTGACCGAGGGCCAAACGGACCCTAGTGGCGCGCCCAAAGAGGGTGGGCGCGTCACCTAGCTCCGTTTGGGCCTCGTGGCTCCCCTCTCGTGAAAACTCCCCTGGTATTTTTTCCCCGATTTTATTTCCTACGAAAACTTGACAAAACGAGACTTTGCTAAAAACAACATAAGATTCAGCAGTTTTTATCCACATATGGTGAGATTTCGGTGCAAATCATTGAGCAAAGTGCTTGGAAAAGGAGATACATTTGAGATGTATCAACTCCCCAAGCTTAGCACGTTGTTTCTCCTGAAACAACTCAAACATAGTGTAGAAGCGATAAAAGAGTTTGACAAGAACATTGATTTGTACATGCATAAACAATCTAACATGGCAAGTATTCGATACATAGCTTGACAAATGAATGGCAAAGTGTTACTAAATATGCACTATCTTCATGTTCCTCTATCCATGCATGGTGTAAAGGAGTTACTATACGGCAACACTATTTGGAGAAGATCAATTGATAGTACAACAACAACAACAAACAACAACAAAGCCTTTATTCCCAAACAAGTTGGGGTAGGCTAGAGGTGAAACCCATAAGATCTCGTAACCAACTCATGGTTCTGGCACATGGATAGCAAGCTTCCACGCGGCTCTTTCCATGGCTAGTTCTTTGGTGATACTCCAGTCCTTCAGATCTCTCTTTACGGACTCCTCCCACGTCAACTATGGTCTACCCCGTCCTCTCTTGATATTATCAGCATGCTTTAGCCATCCACTGTGCACTAGAGCTTCTGGAGGCATGCGCTGAATATGTCCAAACCATCTTAGACGATGTTGGTCAAGCTTCTCTGCAATCGGTGCTACCCCAACTCTATCTCGTATATCATCATTCCGGACTCGGTCCTTCCTCGTGTGGACACACATCCATCTCAACATGCACATCTCCGCCACACCTAACTGTTGAACATGTCGCCTTTTAGTCGGCCAACACTCAGCGCCATACAACATTGCGGGTCGAACCGCCATTCTATAGAACTTGCCTTTTAGCTATTGTGGCACTCTCTTATCACAAAGAATGCCAGAAGCTTGGCGCCACTTCATCCATCCGGCTTTGATCCGGTGGTTCACATCTTCATCAATATCCCCATCCTTGTGCAGGATTGACCCCAAGTATCGAAAGGTGTCCTTCTAAGGCACCACCTGCCCATCCAGGCTAACCTCCTCCTCCTCCTCGTGCCTAGTAGTACCAAAACCGCACATCATGTACTCAGTTTTAGTTCTACTAAGTCTAAAACCTTTTGATTCCAAGGTTTCTCTCCACAGTTCTAACTTCCTATCGACCCCCGTTCGACTATCATCGATTAGGACCACATCATCCGCAAAGAGCATACACCATGGGATATCTCCTTGTATATCCCTTGTGACCTCATCCATAACCAAATCAAATATATAAGGGCTCAAAGCTGACCCCTGGTGTAGTCCTATTTTAATCGGGAAGTCATCGGTATCGCCATCTCCTGTTCGAACACTTGTCACAACATTATCGTACATGTACTTGATGAGGGTAATGTACTTTGTTGAGACTTTGTGTTTCTCCAAGGCCCACCACATGACGTGTCGTGGTATCTTATCGTAGGCCTTCTCCAAGTCAATGAACACCATATGTAGGTCCTTCTTTTGCTCCTTGTATCTCTCCATGAGTTGTCGTACCAAGAAGATGGCTTCCATGGTCAACCTCCCCGGCATGAAACCAAAATGATTTTTGTTCACGCTTGTCATTCGTCTTAAATGGTGCTCAATGAATCTCTCCCATAGCTTCATTGTATGGCTCATATGCTTAATTCCACAGTAGTTAGTACAAATATGAACATCCCCTTTGATCTTGAAGATTAGTACTAACATACTGCATCTCCATTCTTATGGCATCTTGTTTGCCCGAAAAATGGAGTTGAAGAGCTTAGTTAGCCATACTATCGCTATGTCTCCGAGGCCTCTCCACACCTCAATGGGGATACAATCAGGGCCCATTGTCTTGCCTCCCTTCATCCTTTTCAACGCCTCCTTGACCTCAGACTCCTGGATTCTCTGCACAAACGCCTACTAGTATCATCAAATGAGTTGTCCAGTTCAATGGTAGAGCTCTCATTCTCCCCATTGAACAGCCCGCCGAAGTACTCCAGCCATCTATGCTTAATCTCCTTGTCCTTCACCAGGAGCTGGTCTGCTCCATCCTTGATGCATTTGACTTGGTCAACATCCCTCTTCTTCCTCTCTCGAATCTTGGCCATCCTATAGATGTCCTTTTCGCCTTCCTTTGTGCCTAACCGCTGGTAGAGGTCCTCATACGCCTGACCCCTTGCTTCACTCACATATCGCTTTGTGGCCTTCTTTGCCATCTTGTACTTCTCCATGTTGTCTGCACTCCTATCCAGGTACAGGCGTTTGAAAACAATCCTTCTTCTCCTTAATAGCCTTCTGGACATCAGTGTTCCACCACTAGGTATCCCTAACTTCGCTTCTACTTCCCCTGGACACTCCAAACTCCTCTGAGGCCACCTTATGAATACAGGTCGCCATCTTCATCCACATATTGTCCACATCACCTCCTTCCTCCCAAGAGCCCTCCTTAATGAACCTCTCCTTGAACGTCTGGGCTACCTCCCCTTGAGCTTCCACCACTTCGTTCTAGCGACTTTCGCACGCTTATCCCGCTGGACACGAAGTCGAAAGCGGAAGTAAACCACCACAAGCTTATGCTAATGGACAACACTCTTTCCAGGTATCACCTTACAATCTAAGCACGCACTCCTATCTTCTCTCCTTGAGAGGATGAAGTAAATCTGGCTACTATGGTGGCCACTACTAAAAGTCACTAGGTGTGATTCTCTCTTTTTTAAAGAGGGTGTTAGCAACGACTATGTCGTACGCTAAAGCAAAGCTTAGGACATCTTCCCTTCTTGATTCCTGATGCCATAGCCAAAGCCTCCATGGACCCCTTCAAAACCTATGTTAGATGTACCCACGTGGCCATTAAGGTCTCCTCCTATGAAGAGTTTTTCGCCACTAGGTACACCCCTAACCAAGTACTCTAGGCCTTCCTGGAACTCCCTCTTGGTGTTCTCATTGTGGCCTATTTGCGGGGCATAAGCGCTAATAACATTGAGAACTAAGTCCCCAACTACCAGCTTGACCAGGATAATCCGGTCCCCACATCTCTTGACGTCTACCACTCCAGATTTGAGCCTCTTGTTGATCAAGATGCCTACTCCATTTCTGTTTGGAGCCGTTCCCGTATACCACAGCTTGAAGCCGGTATCCTCTATTTCATTCGCCTTTTGTCCCCTCCACTTGGTCTCCTTGATGCAAAGGATATCGACACCTGTCCTCACTGCCGTATCAACTATCTCCCGAAGCTTACCTATCAGGGACCCTACGTTCCAGCTACCTAAGAGAAACCTCCTAGGCTCGGCTAGCTTCCTTAACCTTCGCACTCGTTGAGTCAAATGCGAAGACCCTTGCTCATTTTCCACTACACCCGGTCGCCAATATAGCGCGACACTAAGGATGCGACGACCCGATCCTTGCTCACTTTCCACCGTATCTAGATCAAGATATGGCGTGCCACCTAGGGGGTGATGACCCGGCCCTTGCGCATTTGACACCACACCCGGGTTCCGATATGGCACGTCGCTAAGAAGGTTACGCCCCAACGAAAATCCTTTGGGTTTCATCTCCATAAGAGTGGCTGGGTTTTTTTTACGTTGGCTCGCCAAGCCTATCACAACCCTCCTCCTTTACCCGGGCTGGGGACCGACTATATATGTTGGGACAACATAGGCGGAGTTATTAATTGACAGTAGCAAAAAGTAAAGTTCTCGCATCGCATTTGATTGAATCATGAGAAAGGCTTTTGAGACCTTTTGATTCCTCCAATTGTTGACTAGTAATTTCATCATACTTGCATTGCAAAATCAAATAATGGGAGGATGCCATATCCTTCCAGTCCTTGAACATTCAAACTCTCATAGAGGACTCATAGATGAGTAAGTAGCTAGTATTTTTTGTTAACCATAAAGTGGAGTGGCAAGGTTTAGGTGTCCACTTCTTAGCTTAAACACCTTATGAGGGGAAGGGGTGTATCCTTTTTTATCATAAAAGTATAAGACTACATGCACTTCTTAGTTTTAGCCCTTTCTGTCTCCAAAGCAGCCAACTCATTAGGTTATATCTCTTCTCCTTATTTATTTGCTTCTTTTTTTCTTTCTTTTTCCACTCTCTTACTTTTTGACTCTTCTAATTGAGGATGCTCTTTGCTGAAACTTTCACCATGATTAGGCACGGCTTCTTGTTAGCGGCCAAGTGCTCTTCTCTCACGAGTACCGCAATGTGGTACCTCCATGCCGCTTGTACAAAGGACCAAATAAGATATTTATCTCTACTATAGGTCATCCATACTGGGACAACATGAACAACATACGGTGAGAATCCTCTCTAAGTCTCTCTCAATTTTTTCTCCGACTCTTTTTTATTTCCTTCTTTTTGTTTCTCTTTTTTTCCTTTTTCTAGGAGGTGGCTAAATGGTTCGAGGCTAAAGAGAAAAAATGTTTAGTCAACCAAATATAATATCAACCAACTTATATATACTTCAACGATGAGTTCTACCATTTAAAGGGCTGGACCGTCATAAAGACATCAACCTTCATATTTTAAAGACACATAAGAATATAATTCATCGTTGAATATGTGCCAAGTCTGCAATAACAAGTATAATGGGATGCATAGAATTTTACTCAAAACCACTATCTCCCAATCAAGTATGGACAGAATTCCTCAATAATATCTCATTTGCATCATAAATAGAGCGGAGAACACAAAGATAGTAGACATCTAATATCACTTTCCCAAGTATTGATGAAACTGTGCACAAGTATTTTCTATCGTTAAATTCCATATATGAATATAGAAAAGGTGTCATACCTCTTTTATTGATCCTCACATACATTTTTATCATTGTTGTTCTTCCTCTCCGAACTGGAACTGCACAACAAGCTCACATATAGAATTAAGAAATTTAAACTTGGTTCACTCAAAGCATCTCATTCTAACAGCAGCAACCTTAAATATATGATTTCAATAAGATGTTTCATGTGGCTGGGATCCATATAGAAGTATACAATTCATTTTGGACCAATAGCAAGTTCAACTAGCCACTTTTAGTGATGAAAAATAAAATCTGCCAACAAATTCCAGCAAATGTGCATCTCTTTTTATCCCTACTTAAATATCCTAGGATATTTTGCCAATTTTTGTGAGCGTAGGGGATGAAAAGTTAGTGATGCAAAAATTTCATCCCAATCGGAGTTACATTCTAGGAATTAAAAATAAATCGGTGAACAACATCATGCAAATTCCGTTACTTCCTTTTCATTGTTGTACTAAAACAAAAATCTTTTTTGTTTTTTTGGGTTTTTTGTAACTAAATGCAGCAACACAAAATAGATTTTGGGTTTTTCAAATTGCAAAATAAAAATAACTATAATGCATGCAAAGAAAATTGAAAACTAACATGGCGATATACAATGGAGAAGGAGTGGGAGTGCACATTCTCCCCCAACCGTGTGATCCATCGTCGTAGAAGGGCCTTGGCTGCCCCACTGTGAAGAAGCACCTTCATTCCCCCACCGGGAAGAAGATCCTTCTCCAGGCTTTTAGTCTGGCGCGGCAGGTGCGAACCCCCAGGCGTCCGGTGCTGGCGCTACAGGCGCATACCGTGTGTTCTGTGTAGGTGGTATGGGTGCATTCCATGCATCTTGTGTAGCTGGTACAGGCCCATACCACGCCTGTGGCGGCGCAGGTACTTCCTCCAACACCTCCTGATGAGGAGGATCAGGGACCTCCTCGGGCCATGCATCGTCCTGTGGAGTCTTGGGTGCCAACTCCCATTCATGCTCTTCTTGTTCGATAATCCATCTACCTGATAACCTATCAAAATATTAAAGACGAGGAAGCGCAGTACAAGCAAAATAACCTTGCCTAACCATGTACTTATACTTCCAAAAATCATTGTTCCACACTCTAACAAGAATATCCATCCTAACCAACATTGTAGAATCCAACAAGTTGGACTCTAAAATTTCAGTTCCAATGATTTTAAATCATTGTTCTTCTTTAATGTGCTCATAGACCATAGTGGCAATAGCACCAACATAGAGTGGCTTAGATTCATTGCGAATAAAAACATAAGACAAAGTTCTAGCAAGAATTACACCCAAGTTGTTCCATTTTTAGCACAACTCAACAAATATATAACAGGACATGTGCAAGCAGTTGTATTCTTCTAGCTAGGAATCCCCTAACTAGGAACAAAGCAAAGTACCTCAACCCTGGATGTTGAATATGAGAGAGTTTACTCCTACGAATATCATTGGGGACATCCACACTAATGCTTCTCCAAAATATCCGGAGTTGTTCATCAGAATCACTAGGGATTTCTTCCCAACTCCCAACATTTGGGACATTAATAGCCTTGCAAAATTCATTAATGGACATAATAAACCTATATTGTTTCATGACAAATTTAACATCAAATGAGGCAGGGATGATTTTACCTCTCTTACCTACCCTTTCATTGGTGTGTGAAAACCTGAATGAAGCGAGAAACTCGCGAGTTATCTGTACATATGTCTTGTAAGGACGGCTTGCAAAGCCATCCAGCCTTGTATGCTCCAGGAAGAAGGCAAAATCTTCCTCTATATGCATCTCCCTTAGCATCCTTGGATCTTGCCACCTAGTGGCATGCACATCCAGAGCTTCCACTTGATAAATCAAATCATCTTCAAGTTGTTTCTCATCATCCATATTGATGGCCACTCTAACATTCCTTCTCGATCTTAGGCCACTAAATATCCCTTTTCCCTTCTCCATGAGAGTATTAACCTGGTCGGGTTTTGAGTCGAGGGGAATGACCTGGGCACTTGCCCCTCACCTAACTCACTCTGTGGGCTCAAAGAGTACAGGTGGTGCGCCACCCCTGCACTTTCCTACCTTGTTTGATGTTTTGTCTCGTCTTTTTGCCCGGTGGATCCTCTGTGCAGAAAAATGACCTGTGTATTTTTTGGTGATTTTTGAAGAACATTTTCTGTGTATTTTTTTTTCAAAACTCAAAAGTTGTTAAAAGCTGGTAAAAAATAATTAAGGGAATTAAATTCTAAATAGAAAAACTTGCAAGAAACTTTAATACTAATGCAACAATAAAGTACTAGAAATCATAATCTTATCATTATAATGTTAAGAATGAGGTTCATCAAGTCCCATTATTACTATGATAAAGATAGAAACAATGATTCAATAGAAACAATAAAGGAAATTTCAGTGTACCTCATAATGGATTGGAATTGTTCCAACCATTAATATTTGGTACATTGGTTTTGGAGGAGAAATTGGTATTTCAAATCTTCCAATTTTTAGAAACTTTGGCTCAATAACATTGACACTTTTCTTTGGTAGATCAAGATAATTCTTCTTCCGAAAATGTTTAGTGTGCTCTTTTCCTTTTACATGAAAGGTAACCTTGATTTCAGTGCAATTTATAACAGCCCCTGCAGTATTTAGAAAAGGTGTGCCAAGAATAATAGATAAATTATCATCTTCACGCATTTCTAATATCACAAAGTGCGTAGGGATTTGCACATTAGCAATCATAATATGAACATCTTCACATATACCAATAGGAATAGCAGTGGATTTATCAGGCATTTGAAGTGAAACCTCAGCAGGAACTAACTTATTTAAATTGAGCTTCTTATAAAGAGAAAATGGCATGACACTTACCCATGCTCCTAAATCACATAAAGCATACTTCACATAGGTATTCTTAATAGTGCAAGGAATAGTAGGAATACCTGGATCTCCATGTTTTATGGTAACTTTCCCTTAAAAGAATAATCAGCAAGAATAACAGTAATAGCTTCATTGGGTATTTTCTTCTTATTATTAACAGTGTCTTTCATATAATTTGAATATGGAGGAATTTTAATAGCATCAACAAGAGGAATTTGCAAATATAAACTCTTTATCAATTCAAAAACTTCTCAAATATTTCATTGTCTAGAGTTTTGGTTACCTCTTGGGGGGTATGGTATAGATCTATGAACCCATGGATCCCTTTCTTTACCTTTTGGTTGTGGTGGAGCCATCTTCTTCTTACTTTTCTCATTGGAGGATTGAGGATCCTCATTTATTATAGGCTCAGGTTCTTTATTAGCAACATCTTCAGGTGGTTCTTCATGTGGTTGAGATATTTCCACATCT
This sequence comes from Lolium rigidum, assembly GCF_022539505.1. Classification (NCBI taxonomy): domain Eukaryota; kingdom Viridiplantae; phylum Streptophyta; class Magnoliopsida; order Poales; family Poaceae; genus Lolium; species Lolium rigidum. The sequence continues at coordinate 348,142,276 of NC_061513.1, read as the reverse complement.
TCTTCATTATTATCATCTTCAGTTTTAGCATCAGAAATAGATATATCATTATCTTGATCTTCAGAGTTCTCGTTTTCTTCACTTTCTTATTGGGGGATTCTCCTGCAAAAGATTTCTTCTTGTGAGCTTCTTGTTCTTTTCTCTTTGGATGTCCTTCAAGATAATGAGGGTCCTGAGTACTTGAACCTCCTCTTGTATTAACTCTACAAACATGTCTTTTCTCATCAAGAAGCTTCTCATAGAATTTATTTTGAAGAGAAATCATTTGCTCAACTTGATTATGCATCATATGATAATGTTTGACAATAATTTTTAGAGAATCTACACAAGAACTCAGCTTTTTACGAATAATTTCTATATTGCGATAAGTTTCCTCTATCATAAGTACAATCATTAACAAAAGAAACTTCAATAGGAGATGATATCTCTTTATTACATTTACCGGAACTTATAGCATGCACTTGAAAACCGAAAACATGGCTCCTTGATAGGAAATTTAAAACCCTCTTCAGAGATTTTCTTCAAATAAGAATTTTTAATGCCCTTCTCTTTAATAGTCCTTGAAGCTTATTTCGTGTCTTCGTTAGATAATTTATGCATACCTCTTTGATATGTAATATCTTCTTCAATATGCCAATCATCGTAGTTCTGCTTGATGGTATCCAGTAATTCCTTAGCTTCTTCCACAATCATGTCCCTAAAAGTATTACCTCCAATGCTATCTAGATAAGATCTAGATCCTTCAGTTAGCCCATTATAAAATATATCAACTAATTTTTTATCATTTAAACATGAGCTGGACATTTCCTCTCAAGGGCACTATATATCTCCCCCAAGCTTGAGGAATGCCTTCTTCTTTACCTTGAGAGAAGTGAATAATTTCTTCAACCATAGCATGTATTTTACTACCAGGAAAATATTTATTACAAAACAAATATATGCTTGCTTCCTTACTAGTAATAGAGTTAGGTGCTAAAGAATTATACCAAGCCTTTGCTTCTCCTCCCAAAGAGAAAGGAACCAATTTCAAAAAGTAATGGTGCTTTTGGATCTCAGTATTACCAAACACATTTGCTAGCTAAGAGGTTTATTAAGTGCTCCCAAGGAAGTTCACCCTCTCTACCATGAAACTTAATAGCTTCGTATTTATCTATTTTCTTAGGCTCAACATTAAATTCATAGTCTTTATCTTTAATGTATATCAAAGGTGCTTCAGTTTTTCTAGCATGAGAAAATAAATCATCTAAGCAAAAACCCAAACTAGCTTCAAATACATCCAAATCATCTAGCTCAACATTCATAAAAGTTTCAGTAAAGATACCATCTTCTTTATGATTTGATATTTTTGGACTCAGAGAACTATCATTTTTACTATAAAGTTCATCATCTTCAAATTCAGATTCCATATGTTTATCAGACATAAACTTAGATAAATCAGGCACACCTTCTTTATCCTTGTCAACATCCAACAAATCTTTTTCATTACTAGTTGACATAGTAGATAATGGTGAACTTGTTTGAACAATAGCTTTCTTTTTAGTAACCAGAGTAGTAGCAGCTTGAGGCAAAAAAAATGTGGTCTAGAAGGCAAATTCGTACCTTTCCTTGTAGTGGAGGGCATAGTAACATTCTTAGCAGGTTCCTTATCCTTTCCCATGATGAGAAATAAATAAGTGTAGCAAATAAATGATAACAGTTTGTCTTACCAATAAAGCTAGGCTACCCGGCAACGCGCCAGAAAATGTCTTGATACTCACAAGTATAGGGGATCACTGGTATCTTCGATGGGAAGTATTATGCAAATTGATAGTTTGATTCAAGGGGAACACAAGAGTACCAATAACACTTTTGCAATTGAGACGTCACTCTCAATCACACATGTATATCAATAAAGTCACAAAGCAAGTGATGATTTTATAGCAGTTGATTCAAAGAGTAAAAGCAGACACTAAATAAAAGCAACATATTTCAAGTTTTCACCAAAAGTAGTAGTATGTAACTTTCAGTGGCTAAAAGTGTAGGCATGAGGCAGAAATGAGGTAATGTATGGATGCTATTGATTATATAATGTAATCCAACTAACATAGCATCCATCTCTAATTCAGTTGCGTGTAGGTGTGTGATCCAAATGTAGTTATGTGTACGAATTAAGAGAATTTGCATAACATATTTTTGTCCTGCTTGCCCATTGTACCAGGGCCAACTTGGAACTATAAGAAATTAAGGTCTACCCTTTCGAATAGACCGGAACAAAGCATTAAGATTCATGAACACACATAATCCTCGAACCATCACATATTCCCCTTGCTTTTACCTATCTGTCACCTTAGGCATTCGCGGGTTCAACATAATAATAAGTAATACACCTTGAAAATAGATACCAACCTCATATATATGATAAAACAATATAGGTTCAGTACTGAAAGCATGGCACTCGGCCCTAGTAACAAGCATTAAACATAGCAATGGTGTACCAACACTCATACATAAATATCTTCAAGACAAATACCTCAAATATGAATGATTACATGATCAATCTCATCCAAAACCCATCCACCTCTTAAGCCTACAAAGAACTACTCACTCATGGTGATGAAGAGTGAGTCCATGATGGTTAGTGATGATATCGGTGGTGATGATGATGAAGAAGCCCTCGAAATCCCTCTCTCCGGGGTGGAGAGCAGGATCAATTTGACCCCCGAAACAAAGATCATGGTCTCGGCGGCACTCTATTTCGCGAAAACGTTCTCTCTTTTCAGGGGGTAAGGTTTTTAGGGTATATGGCACCACGCGAAGGGGGGAGGCGAGACGCCGATTGAGGGCCAAACAACCCCTGGTGGCGCGCCCAAAGAGGGTGGGCACGCCACCTGGCTCCGTTTGGGCCTCGTGGCTCCCCTCTCGTGATCCAAAGCTTCATGTCCTCCCTTTTCATGAAAAACTCCCCTGGTATTTTTCCCCAATTTTATTTCCTGTGAAAACTTGACAAAAATGAGGCTTTGCTAAAAATAGCAGCAGATTCAGTAGTTTTTATCCAAGTTTGGTGAGATTCCAGAGCAAATCATTGAGCAAAGTGCAGAGTAGATACATTTGAAATGTATTACTACCGCAACAGGAAAAATTTCGACCTCGGGAGTGACGACGACAACGTTGATAGTAAGTGAATGAGAAATCGACCATTACCTGGTCTCACCCCTTTATCCGTTGTCTTGATCCGCTCTCTGCGGTGATCGTGGTCCATGGGAGTTATCATGATTTTTTCTGTTGATTGTTTGGTAGATTGTTGATTGACTACTTCTTGTTCTACTCATCTTAGGTTGTTTCTTGCCTCGTTGTTCCTGGTCGATTCGTGAAATGAAGAAGCTTGCAAGTTTTTTCTTGTAGTATTATTTTTGTGTGCTAGTTCTACAAGTTGTTACCATGCTCATTCTTTTCATTACATACATGATTGCTCTTTGGGTATGGGCATAGTTTCAAGGATCACTGGCCCCTTAGAGGCTAAAACAACCATCAACAGGTTGATCCCTTTATTTTCTCCCTTTATAACCCTGGAACAGGCTAAAATGTAGAGCCAGAAGAGGTTGAGCAGTTTATAAACTAAGTTGGCATTGAGTTTCATAAGGTATGTTGACTAATTTCTAGAAATTTTTATTTTTTATCCCTTTCTCAAATTGTCTTGCATCTACTTTAATCTTCTATCACTTGTCTTATATTTGGAAATTAATTTTTAGATAATGGTGTTAATTGTAACGGCCCCGGGTAATACCCTTATTAGATTTGTTTGTGCTTTTTCTTTTTATGCATCATCATGGCATATGCATCACATCATCCATGGTTTCACAAAATAAAATAAAAACTGTTTCATAAACCTAAATATTTTTGTTTTGTCTATCTCATCTCTCCGTTTCAAGTTCAAAATTTATTTGATTTTATTTCAAATCTTTTGCAAACAGTTTTGAAAAGAAAAGAGAAAAGGTTTTTAAAAAACAAAACCCTAACCCTCTAATCCAGGCCACCTCTCTCCTGGCCCATCTCCCCTCTCTTCTTTTCTTTCCCGAGCAGCGCCAAGCCCAGCTCGGCCCAGCCCACCGACGGCCTACTTACCCCTTCATCCTCCTTTTTCCTCCCTTGTCGTCTTCTCCCTCCACGAGAGAGACGTGAACCTCCATGTCGACGTCACCGCACTCCACCCACCGCGTCGTGGTCCTCCTTCTCACCTGCTCCCTCCCCTTCTTATCCCCACTGAGGCGCCCTCAAACCCTAGCCCTCCTCTCTTCCTCCCTCAGCGCCGCCATCCCCTTCCCCTCTCCCCTTTTCTTCACCACCGAAGAAAACTGCCGCAGCACTCCGCCACGGCCCCGTCGTTTCCGACTCCCCCGCGTCCATCCAGGCACACCCAAAGCTCCGCCTCGTTCCCCTCTTCCTCCTGGTGCACGGAATCGACCGGGGAATCCTTCTACCGTCGCCAAATCGCTGATTCCCTCGCTTTGGACGCCGCAGTTCATGGACGATTTCGTCGCCGTTCGTCCTCCTCCGGTCAAACGGGCCCCATCACCGCCTTCCTGGTACCCACACGCACCCCCTGGACATGCTCGCCTCCTCCCTTGCTTCCGTTTCTGCATCCTCACCGCGGTGCCGGCCGTTTCTTCCGCAGATCCTCGCCGCCGGCTCCCCTCCGGTGACCTCCAGTTGGCGCCGCCACCTTCACCATGTCCGCGCCGACGAGGCGCACCTGGTGCACACACCTGCGCGTCCCGGTTCCTTCTCCATTGCCCGCGCGCGACGCCGCCGACCCGCGGTGACCACCTCCTCCTGGAACGCGCCCGGCGTCGAGCCCCTTTCGTGCGTGCAGGCAAGCTTTGCCACGCTGGCGTCGCGGGCCCTTTTCGTCAGTCTCTGAGGCTAGCCATCCCCACGGTGAGAAACCGTTTCCCAGATCCAGATCCAAAACGTTTTGCACCGAGCCCCCTGCAATCTTTTCTGAATCAACCCGGTGCCCTTACCCCTGTTGGTTTTCCACAAAACCCCCTGCAGGTTGCCGTCCAGTCAGCGTCTAGTCAGCATCTTCTGGTCCCGCGCGTCAGTGACCCGGGCTAGCCTCTACCTCTGTGAGAAAAGCCCGGCCCCTTTTCTGTTTTATCTAAAATTCCAGAAAATGTATAAATCTTGCTAAAATCATATCTTGCAAACTATAACTCGAAATAAAATGTGTTATATATGAAAATTGATCAGAAAAATATGAGGAACATGAATATGCCATCCATGCTTGATGTTGCATTGTGCATCATATAATTTCGTGCTAGTTTGCATTATCACCTAATATGTAACATATGGAATATGTGGGATATTATATAAATGTTGTCCCGGTTCCATTTAACTTTGCGTAGCTCACCATGCCTTGTGTTGCCATGCCAATCAACCATTAACTTTGCCGGTAGAAAATGCAACTCCAACCTAATTTGTTTGTCCGGGGTTCCGACTCCGATTAAATTGGATAAGTGCATCGCATCATCCTTGCCATGTCATGCATGCATATCATATCTGGAGCATGCTGATTCTTCTCCGTAGTAGTAAGACTTGCATGCGTTATGTGTTCCAGCATTTGCTTCTTCCTGAAGGAGATATGCCCTAGAGGCAATAATAAAAGTGGTTATTATTTATATCTCTATGTTTATGATAAATGTTTATATGTCATGCTAT
>NC_061513.1:348133837-348136479 GCF_022539505.1 Lolium rigidum | reverse complement strand
GGCGGTCGAAATACGGTGAAAAACCATGGCGCGGCAGCCAAAACGACGGTACGGGCTAAAAACGGCTAAGTCGGGCCGACGCCGGAAATCGTCTAACGACACGGTGGAGTATAGTCGGGTGGCGCGCGGCGGTCGAAATACGGTGAAAAACCATGGCGCGGCAGCCAAAACGACGGTACGGGCTAAAAACGGCTAAGTCGGGCCGACGCCGGAAATCGTCTAACGACACGGTGGAGTATAGTCGGGTGGGCGCGCGGCGGTCGGATACGGTGAAAAACCACGCGCGGCAGCCAAAACGACGGTAGGGGCAAAAACGGCTAAGTCGGGCCGACGCCGGAAAACGTCTAACGACACGGTGAAGTATAGTCGGGTGGGCGCGCGGCGGTCGAAATACGGTGAAAAACCATGGCGCGGCAGCCAAAACGACGGTACGGGCTAAAAACGGCTAAGTCGGGCCGACGCCGGAAATCGTCTAACGACACGGTGGAGTATAGTCGGGTGGGCGCGCGGCGGTCGAAATACGGTGAAAAACCATGGCGCGGCAGCCAAAACGACGGTACGGGCTAAAAACGGCTAAGTCGGGCCGACGCCGGAAATCGTCTAACGACACGGTGGAGTATAGTCGGTGGGCGCGCGGCGGTCGAAATACGGTGAAAAACCATAGCGCGGCAGCCAAAACGACGGTACGGGCTAAAACGGCTAAGTCGGGCCGACGCCGGAAATCGTCTAACAACACGGTGGAGTATAGTCGGGTGGGCGCGCGGCGGTCGGATACGGTGAAAAACCACGGCGCGGCAGCCAAAACGACGGTACGGGCAAAAAACGGCTAAGTCGGGCCGACGCCGGAAAACGTCTAACGATAGTCGGGTGGGCGCGCGGCGGTCGAGATACGGTGAAAAACCATGGCGCGGCAGCCAAAACCACGGTACGGGCTAAAAACGGCTAAGCCGGGCCGACGTCGGAAATCGTCTAACGACACGGTGAAGTATAGTCGGGTGGGCGCGCGGCGGTCGAAATACGGTGAAAACCATGGCGCGGCAGCCAAAACGACGGTACGGGCTAAAACGGCTAAGTCGGGCCGACGCCGGAAATCGCCTAACGACACGGTGGAGTATAGTCGGGTGGGCGCGCGGCGGTCGGATACGGTGAAAAACCACGGCGCGGCAGCCAAAACGACGGTACGGGCAAAAACGGCTAAGTCGGGCCGACGCCGGAAATCGTCTAACGACACGGTGGAGTATAGTCGGGTGGGCGCGCGGCGGTCGAAATACGGTGAAAAACCATGCGCGGCAGCCAAAACGACGGTACGGGCAAAAAACGGCTAAGTCGGGCCGACGCCGGAAAACGTCTAACGACACGGTGGAGTATAGTCCGGTGGGCGCGCGGCGGTCGAAATACGGTGAAAAACCATGGCGCGGCAGCCAAAACGACGGTACGGGCTAAAAACGGCTAAGTCGGGCCGACGCCGGAAATCGTCTAACGACACGGTGGAGTATAGTCGGGTGGGCGCGCGGCGGTCGGATACGGTGAAAAACCACGGCGCGGCAGCCAAAACGACGGTACGGGCAAAAACGGCTAAGTCGGGCCGACGTCGGAAAACGTCTAACGACACGGTGAAGTATAGTCGGGTGGGCGCGCGGCGGTCGAAATACGGTGAAAAACCATGGCGCGGCAGCCAAAACGACGGTACGGGCTAAAAACGGCTAAGTCGGGCCGACTGCCGGAAATCGCTCTAACGACACGGTGGAGTATAGTCGGGTGGGCGCGCGGCGGTCGAAATACGGTGAAAAACCATGCGCGCGGCAGCCAAAACGACGGTACGGGCTAAAAACGGCTAAGTCGGGCCGACGTCGGAAATCGTCTAACGACACGGTGGAGTATAGTCGGGTGGGCGCGCGGCGGTCGGATACGGTGAAAAACCAGCGCGGCAGCCAAAACGACGGTACGGGCAAAAAACGGCTAAGTCGGGCCGACGTCGGAAAACGTCTAACGACACGGTGAAGTATAGTCGGGTGGGCGCGCGGCGGTCGAAATACGGTGAAAAACCATGGCGCGGCAGCCAAAACGACGGTACGGGCTAAAAACGGCTAAGTCGGGCCGACGCCGGAAATCGTCTAACGACACGGTGGAGTAGAGTCGGGTGGGCGCGCGGCGGTCGAAATACGGTGAAAAACCATGGCGCGGCAGCCAAAACGACGGTACGGGCTAAAAACGGCTAAGTCGGGCCGACGTCGGAAATCGTCTAACGACACGGTGGAGTATAGTCGGTGGGCGCGCGGCGGTCGAAATACGGTGAAAAACCATGGCGCGGCAGCCAAAACGACGGTACGGGCTAAAAACGGCTAAGTCGGGCCGACGTCGGAAATCGTCTAACAACACGGTGGAGTATAGTCGGGTGGGCGCGCGGCGGTCGGATACGGTGAAAAACCATGGCGCGGCAGCCAAAACGACGGTACGGGCAAAAACGGCTAAGTCGGGCCGACGTCGGAAAACGTCTAACGATAGTCGGGTGGGCGCGCGGCGGTCGAGATACGGTGAAAAACCATGGCGCGGCAGCCAAAACCACGGTACCGGCTAAAAACGGCTAAGCCTGGCAGAAAATCGCTTGCCGCGGCAGAGAAATGGCCATTTTCTCTGCCGCG